>NC_077234.1:180064276-180384276 GCF_027887165.1 Monodelphis domestica
TCTAGTCACTCAGGCCTTCCAACCCTCTAAGGCTATCTTCTTTTTACTATATCTACCATACCTATGCTGATGTAGTAATATTTTGTCTCCCTCATTATTCTACAAGGTTCTTTAGGGCAGGGAATGTTTTTGTATTTTTGCCTTTTTTGAAATGCCTGGTGCTTACTATGTACCAAGCACATAATAGCACACAATAGATGCTATTTATTATAGTAATAATTATTTATAAATTAACTAATTTATTAATAACCAATAATTAACTATTAATAAATTAGTAGATAATAAATGAATGTTTAAGTAATAAATGCTTAACATTAATTCTGACTATGAATCCAATGTTAATTCTACTATCTTCTAGATCACTGCCTGATCTTATTTCAAAATTGCTGCCCATCCTGCTGTTGTAGAGCCTCTTAAACTATGAATGCTTTGATTCATTTTATAGTGTTTAGTTCTGGGGATTCTGTGTCCCTTTCTTATGCTAGGGGGGAAAATAAGCTCACTACTTAGAATTTTCCAATTGCAAGTACAATCCTTTCTGACTTTGAGGTATATAAATGAACTGCTACTGTTGACTAGGTAATATGTGCCAGCATACACACATTTATGCATGATTATAGTCATAGTTAAAACCTTTCTTCCTTTGTGGAATCTTTGTATCAGATGTCTATTTCCACCATACAAACTGAGTTAACATTCCTATGTAGAGTACAGAGAAAGAAAGATACAAGCACCTCAGTCAAGCTTTTGATATTCATGAGAGAGAATAGCCCAAGGCTATCCTCCTGGCTGTGTCTTATGATTTAAGAAGTAAAGTTCAGTAGGAAGACTCCAGACTATTCTAATTGACTACTATCTTGTATCTCTATGTGATTGTAATTGCTTATTTCTTTTGCTCTTGAAACTAACCAAGATCTCTCCTGGTTTCCCAAATCAGGACTTCTTAGATCCTTCTGTGCCCAAACTGCCCCATAGCACCTGGGATCATAGGTAAAATCTCCCATGTTCCCTTTTGACAGTCAACCTTGAGTGAATTGGGAAATAATCTAGTCCTCAGTTCCCATGTCCCTTACCCTATTGCTTCACTCAAAGTTCATAAAGCACAATTATGGAATGGGAACTAACAGACAGACCATACACCTTCCTAGCTAGAAGCCCTGAAAAAAAGAAATCATCTCCAACACATATCAGAAACATGTTTCCTAT
Organism: Monodelphis domestica; assembly: GCF_027887165.1. NCBI lineage: Eukaryota > Metazoa > Chordata > Mammalia > Didelphimorphia > Didelphidae > Monodelphis > Monodelphis domestica. Next base: position 180,065,483 of record NC_077234.1, read on the forward strand.
TCCAAAAGGGAACCATTTTTAGAGGAGCTATCATAGCCTAACATCACCCCAATCAGGATGAGTAGTATTATGGACCCTACCACCCCCTTGTCTCTAGTCACCAATAAGTGATATCTTTTAACACATCTTTTGGGACATGTTTTATTTACCCTTTCCTCTTATAATGCAAATACTAGGTTACCACCTTGCCATTCATTTACTGCCAAACACAGGATCTGTATTGGAGAGAAAAAATTGATCAACTCTCTTTTAAAACTCCTTGAACTCATACAGAACCCTCATTCCAAGGCATCAATGAATGACCCTCATTAACTGCCTTCTCCTGCCCCCATTATCTCTTAAAACCTTCTACTGATTACCTCCCATCAGATGTTGATGGACTTCAATTCAATTTAATTCAATAATCATTTATTAAGCACCACCATTTGCCAGATGAGAAAAAAATATGATTTAGGGTTCATGGCCTCACTATGACACATACTACCTAAGCAATGCCTCTGAGAATATAATTGGAGGTGACTTGCATTGCTAAAAGGAATTCCTATATGGGTGTTCTTTAAAAAGTCAAATATTTCTCCCTATGTAGTAGGCACTGAGGATAAAGGCAAAAATGAATCAACTCCTACTATTTAAAGTTTTCTTCAGGCTAACTTCCTTTGCCATCCAACTAGTTTTCATCAGTATCAACTAATACAGACCTCCCCACTTGTTGGTCAAACTGCTTGTAGCTATGATGATCTCCTTGGTTAATCTTGTCCTTTTCTTCTTTCTCCAGGGTAGTGTGAAGACTGGATTTGGCTCTCCCCTGATTGTAACAATGAAGGTACTTAGCTCTTCCTTTATTGTAAAGATTGAATTGTAATCCCCTGTCTATTTTTAGATATTAATCCCCAAAGTGTAAACCCAGTATTTAAAATAGACATACCCATTTTAACCACAAAAAGGTATGAACACCCATTTCATAGATTGAGTTGGGAGGTCTGTGAAAGAGTGGATAGTCCTGGTGTGGAGCATCAACTGTGATTGATAGATGTAAATTTTAGGGGAGGTGACACAAGAGGAAAAAGATCTTTAAATAATGGAAACAGAGACACACAGAGATCAATCAGTCACTCGGACTTGGAGTGAAGATTCAGTCACTAGAAGTTGGACTGGAAGACAGACTCTTGAATGGAGTAAGGAGAGACTCTCAGACTTGGAGTAAAATCTTCAGTGACTTGGGCTTGGACTGGAATCGACAGTCACTTAGAGGAGAGATTGGAAGACAGTCACTCGGAATTGGAGTGAAGAGATACACTTGAGAAGAGACTGGAAGACAGACACTCAGACTCTGAGTGAAGACACTTGGCTGTGGAAGTGGACTTCTGGAGGAGCTTGTGTGGGAGACCTCAGACTGCTTTCTTTTTAGACAGTCACTGTGGTGAGTGTAAAGGCTGACTTCTTTCCTTGCCCTTTCTGGAGGTGTGAACCTCCGAGAAAGGCTCATCATCTTCAGACTTCTTTCCCCTGACTAGTGCCTTAGAGTTTCTAATTGGTTCAGAGGAAGCTGGAGCTTTCTCCCTCCCTCTCTCTTCCCTTTGTTCTCTTCCTTAATATCTTCCTCTATTATAAAAATAAACTGCCATTAATTCCATTTACTTGAGTAATTCATTTTGGGATTTAGAGATTAAATCCCTAGCAACCACCAATTAAATATTCAATCCAACTATAAATCTAACAATAGTAAGTAGAAGAGACTAGGAGTCAGGGAGAACAATAAGTTATCTCAAAAGTTCAAATTTGAGATAAGGTTCTGAAATGGGGTGCTGAAAGTAATAGCCCTTATTTCCCTAGGGCTTACGGCTTAAAGTGCACATTCCTATCATTTAAAAGGTGTTGAAATTGTATCTCTGAGAGGGTTTGACTTGCCTATGATCACATAGCTATAAAGTATCTTTAGTCAGGATTTGAATTTGGATTTCTTGGCTGGAAGTCCAAGACTCTCTTCATTGGTTCTTCTTCCCTTTCTAAGCAGGGACATTGAAATGATAGATTTCAGGGGTGTTAAGAAGTCGAAATAATGAGGATTTTGTGATAGCCTGAGTATAAGCATTGGAAATGAGATTTCATCCTAAAATCCTTTGATTTGAGAGCCATTGTTCTTCGATGGTGCTTCCAATTATAGGATCATAGGATCATAGGTCTAGGGAACATTAAGCAATCATTGAATCAAACTCTCTCATTTTACATATACAGAAGCTGAGGTACAGAGAGGTTGTTAGTGCCTAAATTCAAACAGTGTCTAAGGCAAAATTATCATTCAAATCTTCTTGACTCCAAGTCTAACACTCCATTTAACATGCCACCTTGAACTCTTTCCTTAATCAGAGTCTATTGCAGAATAGCAGGAGCCTTCCTTGTTTTCTATGTCTTCTGAAAGTTGATTTGCTAATAATTTCATCACAGCAGGAATTTATCAGATGTTCTGCCTTTAACAAAGAGAGACTATTATCATATGTCAGAATTGTTGAAGTTTCTCATCACAACCATATGTGCCTCAATATGTGATTTTTGGTTTCTATCAAAAACTAATTGTTCAATTTCTTCAGCTAGTCTGAGGACCTGTGTTATAATCTAAACACTATCTTGCCTGGTTTCTCCTCATTTGCTCTTTATCCAAATGCTTTTTAGCTTGCCTCTCCAAGCATATTCATGGTTTTCCATACAATTAAACATCTTATTTATAATGGAATCATTTTTCCAATTCTACTGAATATATTCCTCTTAAAAGATGTACCTTTTCTTTGCCAGATTCCTTCAGTCAATACCCACCATCCATGATGGTGAATAATAGCACTAATAAATACATTTGATGAGCAAATAATTTTATTGTCATGTCTTTTGTCAAGTCACATCAGGTAATAAACCACTTGTGTTAACTCTTCAAAAAAATCTTCCTCTGTTTATGTCTGAAGAAAAGTGGACAATTCTGCAGTCCATTTAACTATACAGTTGCAATTCCCATTTTCTTATTTTCCATTTTTACCAGTGAATATTTGTTAAAATTAATTTTATAGAATCTATTTCTGGTTACCATTTTGGAAATTGTTGGGAGCATATTTTAATTAAGTTCTGTAATAGATGGATATTTGAGAGTGTATATTGATTGATTCTCTAGATGACTAATGGATCAAGTTTGTCTACCCTCCTCTCTCTTCCTCTCATTTCCTCCCTCTTCAGAAGCCTTTCAACTTCCCATACCCCTTCTTCTTCTTCCCTCAGATCACTCAGTGTGAGCTATGCGATTTCAGAGGAAATACTCTTTTCTCTTCTTTTCTCTTAGAAGGGTTTATTTAGGGAAGACAGGACAAGGATGAAGGATACGGTAGGATATCCCTAGTCTCTACAGGGAGCTTTGGTTTGGAGGATATTGGGAGAATATAGCAATCCAGTCACTCTTGTGAAATAGAGTCAGTCAAAGAGATATAAGGACAATTGTCTTTCTTCTTTTTTCCTCTTTCCAATCTGCCAGGTCACCTCCAACTTTGATTAATTCAAGTCCCAGAGAATACAATTAGTTTCTTTCCTTCACCACCATCAGCCACACCAACCAAAGCCCAGTTCAGCCCAGTTCAGCCATTGGCTTGACTCAACTGTCTTTCCCAGTAAAATTCCAAAAGGAATGTTCACTTGACTGACAGATGATGTCCTTTGCATGCATGCCTCTTTGACATTTTAATTAATTAAGTTCTAAGGTAATAATCACTCATTGCTGTTATAAAATTCCAAAGCTAGAAAATATACAAATTACAAATAGTTAGTCACACTTCATAGGCTACTGTTGCAAAAAGAATGGCATCCCTCTATGAGTACTAAAACTAAAATAAGTACAGTCTATAACAGGAAAGTTGCAAAGCTGATCATTGCTTTTCTTTATTCAAGTGGAACTAGTAAAGTAAATACAGTGATAACTTAGTTTTATAAAATGCTTTATATTTATAAAGAACTTCACTTTTGTAATGGTAGGTTTTGTGGAAGTGGCTAGGGGACCTACTTCCAGAAAGACAAGATGATGTCTAGTGTAAGTCTTCCGCTTTCCCATCTGAAACATGCCTAGACAATCTGTGCTGATGATTCTGGTTGGCTAACCTCATGATGAAGACATGAAATATGGATTGGATGAACAGGGGTACATTCAAAATGCATTAAGAAGCTAAATCAAGGTCTTTGCTATTATTCTTTTCTACCTTGATAATTTCTGAGGATAATAAAAGTATTTATTGTGCTTCCTGTATGAGAAGAACTGTGTTAAACTGAAGATATGAACAGAAAAGTAAGATAACCCTTTTTCTCAGAGAGAGAGAGAGAGAGAGAGAGAGAGAGAGAGAGAGAGAGAGAGGAAGAGAGAGAGAGAGAGAGAGAGAGAGAGAGAGAGAGAGAGAGAGAGAGAGAGAGAGAGAGAGAGAGAGAGAGAGAGAGAGAGAGAGAGAGAGAGAGATGCTATGAATCTGTCCATGGGAAGAGGCTTCTTGCCTTTCCCATCTGAGACCAATATGTAGCTCCAGCATACTGGCTCTTTCCTATATTATATGAAGGTGATTGGTGATGGTTAAGACCTCGGGAACTCCAAAAGGAGGTCAAGAAAGTGAGTTGCTAAAAGTTGGGGAGCTAGAACCCAGACTTGGATTTGTTAGGAGTCAGACAGTGAAAAGTGAAGTCCCTCATGACCTGTTTGACCCATCTAGCCAGGGCAGAGCTTCAGACTAGTCTGTCTATTAACCATGATGCTTCTAAATGTTAACTTAGTGGAACAAATGCTATGAAAAAACTGCATTCTTTCTGAAACCATTCTTCCTAAGAACTAAGGTAGCATGTGATAATGTTTACTACAAACTATTGAGGGGAAATGTTTGTAACTTCATTCTTTCTACATTTTAAAAATAAATATCTCTTTGTAAGTGCTAATTGTTGATAACTGGTCAAATGAACACAGAAGTTCTAATTACTTGTGGTTAAGAGTGAGGAAAAAGTAACTGAATAGAGTCTTGGGTTAATAGCATTATGGAATCAACCTCCCAAGCCTTCAAAGATACTCCTATTGACCTGAGGAAGAGGTACAGTTGTTTTGTTCTGGGAGAGTTAAGTACAGACTGTCATTACACTTACATTATCTCATTTAACCCATTCCCAAACTCAAAGCTAGGTATTTCAAGGATTATAACCGTAGATTCCAAATGAGAAAATAAACATTCAGAAAAGCTGAAGGACTTGCCTAAAGGAATATACATCTGGGATAGACTGAAATAAATTCAAGGGTACAGGGTCCACATCAGATGCTCTTTCAAGAACACAGCCTTTATTGATCATAGATAGTCTGTAGAAGCTAGTTCACATGCCAGTTTCCCTCTTTATAAAGTGACCACACTATCTACATTCAAAGAAGTATTGAGGGACATTCAAAAGCATCATTATTGTGACTGTTACTGAGGATTAGAATCAAAATAAAGAAATGGTAATTAGTATTTGGGTTTCTTTTTCTCTCTTCCTAGCTCATCAAAACCATTTTTTAAAAAAGCCTGTCTATTTCACAAGTGCCATCTAATGGATTTCAGTGTTTTGTTTTAATTGTGCTTATCAAAGTGTAGATGATTTTTCATTTGCATTCATAATAGACCTCTTTCAAAATGTGTTGACTTTCAGGTGGTTTTGAAAGACCCTTCATATGTCTTTGCATTTTAGATGGTTCTGATTAGCTATAAAATACATATGCTAAAAGCTTAAGCAATTCAACTTACTTGCACTTATGATTTTCTAGTATAATTATCTGTAGTTATTATATGTAGATAAAGCAGATAGATACATTTCTCAGAGGTGTCTATCACCTAAAAAATCACTTTAGGTTAGAAATATTGAGGAAGGAAATATGTCACATGCAGCAGCAGCTTTGTATATGTTATACTTTATACTTCAGTGATCTCTAATTTAATTGGTGTGTATATTCTCTGCCCTAGAGCAGATTCCAAATATTTTATAACTACCAAATATTGTTTCCAAGGCAAAATTCCCAAAGCACATGTCTCAAGAAATCACAGTGTGCTCAAGAAACTCCAGTGGCTCCCTATTACCAATAGGAGAAAATATGACATCTGTTTAGCATTTACAATTCTTCCCAATCTAACTCCAACTGATCTTTATGGATTTGTTGGAGATTATTTCTTCTACATTCCATAGTCCAACTAAACTTGCTGTATTTCTCATGTGGCCTTTCATCTCCTCTCGTTGTGCCTTATATTAACCACTGGTGTTTAGAAAGTACTCCTACAATATATAGAAAAAGACAGATAGACAGACAGACAGACAGATAGATAGATATAGATAGATGATAATCAAGATAAAGTTAGAGATAAATAATTGTTTTAATGACAAGATCTGCTCATCACTTTTCTACCTCAAACCATTCCACAATTGAGAATATAAGAAAAACAAAACCCACTACACATATTTATTCAATCAAAACAAATTTCCACATTGGAAATGCCTGAAAAATTTATTTGTCTTATATTGTGTTCTGAGTCCTTTGCTTTTCTGTCAGTACACAAAGTGACCCCTTTCATAATAAGTCCTCTTAAAGCCTTATTGGTTATTATATCAACAGTTCAGCAAATAGTATTCTACTACATTTATATACCATAATTTGTTCTTCTATTTTCCAATTTATGGGCAAACCCTCAGATTCCTATGTTTTGCCACATCAAAAAGAACTATGAATATTTTTGTACATCCTTAGAGGTTGTTTTCCTTAGGACTCAATGGGTCTCAATTTAACTTTCCTCTAATTTTCCCTCCCCCTTGTGGAAAATATATTGAATTGCAATATATATCTTTGGCACCTGTGCCATAGGTTCACTATCACTGGCCTAGGCAATGGGAGTTAAATGACTTGCCCAGGGTCATGAAATATTTGGCCAGCAAGAGGGTCTCACACACATACACTGGGAAACTGGAGAGAAGGAAAGAAAGAATTGAGAGAATAAAGAGATTGATCATCCCCTTTCTTCCCCTTGGGGAAAGTAACCTGGCTTTGTTGCTTTGAGGGAGAGAGTATGTCTCCTCAGAGAGTGGTTCTGGGAGGTGGAGGTTAAACTAGAGACAAGAACTTTAGTGAAATGGCACACAGCTTCCCTTCTTGGTCTCAGCTATAGTTGAGATACCAGATGGACATTCTTGTCTGTGAGTCCTTCAAGTACACCAACTGACACTTATTCTCCCCAAAAAAACCTGAAGTTACTCCTCTGCCTAGAGGAGAGGATCACTCCTTTGGATCTAGTTGTTTGGATCCCTAGGATCCTGAATTAACCCTCCTTTTTGGGAAGAGGTATAGTTCTCCCCAAATCTTCAGCCCCCTTCCTTAGTGTCAGGAACTAGGCAGACCTGATCTAGGTAGTAACACTTTATTTGGGATCACTCAGGGAAGGGAGGGATGAAGGTATTAGGTGAGGAAAGTGGGTAGCAGGAATCCCTATTGATTGGCAGGCTGACCCCCCTAAATCTCAGGGATCCAGGCTTTCAGCCTTGACCCCTCTTCTGGTCAGCTGCTGACTTGGTCCCTACTCCTGAGCTAATCTAGTTAGAATAATGGAGTTCAGGACAAGCTGGGGAGAATGGTGGAGACAACTCTTTGGAGAGGAGTTTCTCAGTAGAAGGCTTTCTTCAAAGTCCCAGTCTTAAGCTGTGTGTGAGAGATTTCAGGGGTTCACTGGGAAACAGTTGATATCCAGAGGGACCCCAGCCTCAAAGATCCTATCCTCATGCTGAAGGAGTAAAGTGAGCTGGCAGTTTTTGAGTTCTCTCAGCTTCTGTTCTCCCACTGGAATCTTGAATTTTTTTCCTTTTCTCTACCCCTGTGCTTTCTCTTTGCAGCTGATTTCTGCCAAAGGTTTCTCACTTACAACTTCTCTTACAGTCACATAGCTAGGAAGTGTCTGAGTCCAGATTTGAACTTCCTGTCTCTAGGTTTGGCTCTTCCTCCACTGATACATATATACATACATACATACATACATACATACATATATATATATATATATATATGTGTATGAAATAATTTCATATAGCTTTCTCTCCCCCAAGAAGAGTTCGATTCTAAGGTCAGGCTGAAACAATTTCCCTCCCAGTCTTTGAAACTAGGTTGGGGCCTCCCTTCTTTCATTTACATTTTTTAACATTTACCTTCCATCTTTGAATCAGTACTAAGTACTGGCAGAAGAGCAGTAAGGGCTAAGCCAATGCTGGCTGGCGAACCTTTTAGAGATGGAGTGCGGTGCCCTTCCCTCACCCCACCCTCTAGACCGAGTACCATCCTGGCCCTCCCTCAGATACCACATAACATGCCCCACCCCCTTACTCCACACAGGGGAAAGAGAAAGTGCTCCCATTGGGTTGTTGGACAGAGGGGTGGGTGATGTGAAAAAATATCTTCAGGTGGAGAGAGGGAAGGGAGCAGCTTCACCTGATTCCTTCTGCCTTTCTAGTAACAAACTCTGAGGGATGTAAAGGAGGGTGGCCACATGCCCATAGAGAGTGCTGTGTGCCTGTGCCATAGGTTCATTATCACTGGGCTAATCAATGGGAGTTAAGTGACTTGCCCAGGGTCACATAGTTAGGAAGTGTCTGAGGCTAGATTTGAACCCAAGACTTCCTATCTCTAGGTTTGCCTTTTCCAACACTGAACCACCTAGCTGCTCCCATGTTTAGATCTTAAAAGGATAAAAGGATTAAGGGTAGGGTGAACCCTGACCCACTTGAGAAGATTAAGGGAAGTCAGCAAGCTCTAGCAGGCATGTTGGACTCCACCTGGTTTAATGAGTTGACATCTTCCCATCTGAAGCAAAGACATCCCACTCTTGTGATGAATAAGGAAGAGTTGAGGTCCCTAAGTCTACTTCTTCAGTGGCTATTTACTAATCAGTAAAGTCTTGGAATGTCGGGGGGGGGGGTAGGGACTGAGTGATGAGCTCCCAAGGGATATATAAAGAGATATATGAGAGGAGTTGTCTCCCTTTTGTGCCCACTCAGAGTGTGGAGGGAATCAACTGACCAGTTTAGAATGACTTAAGTGGTCAATTAATACTTACTTTAAAATTAAGAAATATTGCATCTTGAGAATTTCAATCATTACACCATTCTTCCCTCTTTTACTGTAGAATAAAAAAATATTTCCATCTATGTGTGTGTGTGTGTTTAAACATATATTCTTTCTTTTTTCCTTTGACCACATCAGATATGAGGTTCAAGTTCAGTTGCTTCTCCCAACTCCTGCTCCTTAATTTATACCACCTACTTGTAAATTCTGATAATATAAAATTATGTTCCCTAATCTTCCTTTTCTCTCCTTTCCCCCACCAATGTATTTTCTCCCTTCTCTTTTATTATTTTCTTAAGACCATCAAGAAATGAGGGAACTACTCCCAGACCTTCTTTTACTGTACTCTGTCTATACACCATAATGATGATGGTGATTAAAGGGGATGCATGTTTTGTCTCCCCAATTTTGTATGTAAGCTGCTTGTCTTTGTTTAATCCTTTATCATTGTTTATTCATGTTTAACTTTTTATGTTTCTCTTCACTACTGTATTTGTACTTCAAAGTTTTTTGGCAGCTCTGGTCTTTTTATTTGCACATTCTCTTTCATGAAAGTTCCATTCTCCTCATCCTCTCCAACCAACATTATGCTCAGTTTTGTTGTGCAAGTTATTCTTGGTATACCTTTAGCCTTTTGAAGTATCATATTCCAAATTCTCTGTTCTTTTATAGTGATAAATGCTAAATTATGTTTGATCTTGACTGTGGCTCATTGGTACTTGAACCCCTTTTTAAAATATGTTTTATCTTTTTCCCAATCACATGAAAAAACAATTTTAAGATAATTACTTGAAAATTTGGTATTCCACATTCTCACTCTCCCTTTCATCCTTCCATCTTTCTCTGAGATGGTGTACAATTTGATGTAGGTTGTACAAATGTAATCAGGAAAAACATATTTCCATGTTAATCATGTTGTAAAATAAAACACTGATGCTCCTCCCCCCAAAAATACAAAAATAAAGTGAAAAATAGTATTCTCTATCATCAGACTATCAGTTCTTTCTCTGGATGTGTATACCATTTTTCACTATGAATTTTTTTATTTTGGATCATTGTATTGCTGAGACTAGTTAAGTCATTAGAGATGATTATTTTATAATATTGCTGTGATTGCATTTAGTGTTCTCCTGATTCTACTCATTTCACTTTGCATCAATTCATTTATGTTTTTCCTGTCTTTTCTGAAATTATCTGGTCTGTTATTTCTTATAGTATTCCTTAAAAAAATATATCATAATTTGTTCAGCCACTCCTCAATTGATGTTTCCTCTCAATTTCAAATTCTTTGCCACCACAAAAAGAGCTGCTATAAATAATTTTGTACATATATGTCCTTTCTTCTCCCTTTAAAAATCTCTTTGGGATATAGACCTAGTATGAGTATTGCTGGGTCAAAGAATATGCATAGTTTTGTACCCCTTTGGGCATAGTTTGAAATTGATTTCCAGAATGGTTGGATCATTTCACAACTCTAGAAATAGTGCATTAGAGTTCAAATCTTCCAACATGAGCTGCCCTGATCTCACAGCTGATCTATGAGGTGGTATTTCAGAGCTGTTTTAATTGAATTTCTCTAGTCAATAGTGTTTTGAAACATTTTTTCATATGATTATAGTTGGTTTTTATTCATCTGAAAACTGCCTGGTCATATCTGTTGATCATTTATTAATTGGGGAATAATTTTTATTCTTACAAAGTTGAATCAATTCTCTGTCTATATGTTAAAAAAATTAGACCCTTATCAAAGAAAATTGCTATAAAATGTTTTCACAGTTATGATTATTGTGTTTTTCCTTCCATTCTATTTGTCTCCTGTTCATCTTTCTCTCTGCCTCTTTTAACTCTATCCCTTTTTCAAAAATATTTTATTTCTGGCCACTTTCCCTTACAATCTTCCTTCTATTCTATCAGCTCCCCCTACTTCTCTTATAACCCTCTACTCTTCCTCCCATTTAGGGTGTTAGACTTCTCTGTCTCAGTGAGTATGCTTTTCTCTTTTTTTTAAATTTATTTTATGTATTTTTTTCTAGATTTCATGTCAATTAGCTGCATGACAATTTTAATATATTCATTTTCCAACATTTTACAATCCATATTCTATCCCATTCTTCAACCTCTCCCCAAGAAGCCCGGTAATATAATATAGATATAGGTAATATATATATACATATATTATCAGGTAATACATATTTCCCTGTTTTGTCATGTTGTGAAACAAAATATATGTTGCTTATAGTAGAAAAAAATTCATGGAGAAAATAAAGCAAAGAATGGTATGTTTCAATCTGCATTTAGACTCTACTACTTCTACAGCAATGTAGACCCTTTTTCATCATGAGCCCCTTCAAGTTGTCCTAAAACCTTGCCTTGTTGATAATAGTTTTCATTGACAGTTGATCATCATACATTATTGTTGTTATTGTGTACAAAGTTCTCCTGGTTCAACTCACTTCACCTTGCATCACTTCATATGTCTTTCCAGGTTTTTTGTGATCATATTGTTTGTTGTTTCTTATGGCACAGTAGTATTCCATTACAATCATTACACAATTTTTTCCGCTATTCCCCACTTGATAGACATCCCTTTAGTTTTCAGTTCTTTGCCACCACAAAAAGAGCTACTATAAATATTTTAGAGCATATAGTTTCTTTTAATTTTTCCTTGGTTACCTTGGAAAATTAACCAGAGTGATATTTCTGGATCAAAAGGAATACAGTTTTATAACTCTGAGTATTCTTCCAGAATACTCTCCAAAAGGGTTGGATCAGTTCACAGTTTCACCAATGTACTAGTATCCACATTTTTCAACATGCTCTCCAACATTTGTCATTTTGTGCTTTTATCATTTTAGCCACTCTGATAGGTGTAAGATATCTCAGAATTGTTTTTATTTGCATTTTTAAAATATTTTATTTGATCATTTCCAAGCATTTTTCATTAAAGACATAGATCATTTTCTTTTCCTCCCCCCACCCCCCATAGCCGATGTGTAAATCCACTGGGCATTACATGTTTTCTTGATTTGAACCCATTGCTATGTTGATAATATTTGCATTAGAGTGTTCATTTAGAGTCTCTCCTCTGTCATGTCCCCTCAACTGCTGTATTCAGGCAGTTGCTTTTCCTCGGTGTTTCTACTCCCACAGTTTGTCCTCTGCTTATGAATGGTGTTTTTTTCTTCTAGATCCCTGCACATTGTTCAGGAACATTACACCGCCACTAATGGAGACGTCCATTACGTTCGATTATACCACAGTGTATTAGTCTCTGTGTACAATGTTCTCCTGGTTCTGCTCCTCTCGCTCTGCATCACTTCCTGGAGGTTGTTCCAGTCTCCATGGAATTCCTCCACTTTGTTATTCCTTTTAGCACAATAGTATTCCATCACCAACATATACCACAACTTGTTCAGCCATTCCCCAATTGAAGGGCATCCCTTCATTTTCCAGTTTTTGGCCACCACAAAGAGCACAGCTAGGAATATTTTTGTGCAAGTCTTTTTGTCAATTATCTCTTTGGGGTACAGACCCAGCAGTGCTATGGCTGGATCAAAGGGCAGACAGTCTTTTATCGTCCTTTGGGCATAGTTCCAAATTGCCCTCCAGAATGGTTGGATCAGTTCACAACTCCACCAGCAATGAATTAATGTCCCGACTTTGCCACATCCCCTCCAGCATTCATTACTTTCCTTTGCTGTTATGTTAGCCAATCTGCTAGGTGTGAGGTGATACCTCAGAGTTGTTTCAGACGACCCTGTTCTCTGAGAGGGGAAGGGCCACGGCTTCCCGGAGCTCTGAGGGCAGTGACTTTCACTGAGATTCTGATAGAAGGATCCGGCCTGGGGGTTACAATCTCGGGTCTAAGTTTCCCTCTGTAGCCTTGGACTCGGCGCTCCTACCCCTTAGGTCCAAGTGATCTCGGGTTCTGACTTTTGAACTTATTGCTTTCCTTTGAATCTTGACTATATTGATTTTATTTGTACAAAACCTCAATTTAATGTATTCAAAATTATCTATTTTACATTTTCCCATGTTTTCTATCTCTTGTTTATCCATAAGTCTATTAAGTAATATGTTCTTTCTTCTAATTTGTTTATAATATCTCCGTTTATGTATAGGTCATGTATCTTTTTTATCTTATCTTGGCAAATGCTGTAAGATATTGTTTTGTATCTGGTTTCTAACAAATTGCTTTCTAGTTGTCTCAACATTTTTTACCAAATAGTGAATTCATATTAAAAAAAATTTGGATTTTTTTTTTGTCAAACACAGGGTTCCTATAATCTTATACAACTGTTTCTTGCACATATGTATGTGGAACCACTGATCTGCTTTTCTATTTCTTAGCCAGTATCAGATAATTTTGATAATTATTACTTTATAATATAGTTCAAAATCTGGTGCTGTTAGACTCCTTCAACATTTTTTTTATTATTTCCTTTGATATTTTTTACCTTTTGTTTTTCCAAATGAATTTTATTATTTTTTTTCTAGTTGAATAAAATAATTATTTTGTAATTTAATTTAATCCCTCTTGAGTGAATTCTAATGAGAATAAGTTTCAATCCTTGCCTACTCTCTGCTCTTTCATGTCAGATAATTAACCCCATTCTACGTCTCCCTTCCCCCTTTTCCCCATATATCCATATCAACATAATATCTGATTATAGTAGATTTCTTTTTTGTTTGTTTACTTGTCCATTTTCCCAGCCTACTTCCTGACTTTGGATTTGATGTTAAGGCTAGGCTCTTTTTTGTGTGAAGTTATGGCTTGGTCCTTTTGTTGCCTTCTATGGACATTGAGTACTGTATCTTTCCAGTGTTTTAAGTACAGGATGTAGACCTGCAAACTTTCAGTAGTGCTCTGGCCTACCTCCATCTCCAGTGAATAAAAAACTTTCTGTTCTGCCTCATTATAAAATGCTGGGCTGTGCAATATAATGCTCTGAATTAGAAAATCTACTAAGATGTTTATTCATTCATTTAAAAATATTTACTGAGCACTTACTGAATAGTACTGGGCCAGGAACTAAGGAATGAATCATATTTATATAAAGCATCATTCCTATCCTAATATAGCTTATCTTCTGATATAGATGGAAAAAGCATAAATAATTATATTAAATATTACATAAGTGACAGAGTAAGAACTTGAAGTTTGTTGTTCAGACATATGTACTTCTTTGTGACTCCACTTGGGCTTTTCATGGCAAAAATGTGGTTTGCTATTTCCTACTTCAACTCATTTTGCAGATGAGGAATGGAAACAAACAGGGTGAACTGATTTGCCCAACCAGTAAGTGTCTGAGGCCAGATTTGAACACAGGAAGATGTGTTCCTGATTCCAAGGTCATTGTTCAATCCACTGAACCACTTAATTACCTTTAGTAAGAACTTCATAAGAGCTTATTGATACTGATGATGATAATGATAATGATGAAGATGATAATGTTTAAAGAAATATGGAGGAAAATTCTACTTGAGATTGGAAGGCAAACATTTGGGGACATTTGATGTGAGTTTTAATGAAGAACAATTCAACAGGTAAAGAAAAAGAGGAAAAGAAAGAATAGGGCATAGGGAATATCAAAAGTAAAGGCACAGAAAGTGAATGATACAGGATATGTTAAAGGGACAGAAATGCATCTATTTTGGGAATGCTGAAGAATAAGCGAAGAATATATCTAAATGTGTGACTAAGGTATCAATGCATTGTTTTAGGAGCTAAAGTTAAGGAATTCTGAAATCAAGATGATAGAAGGTTCATAGGTATGAATGCAACTGAAACAGTTTCTTCAAAACTGCTCTCTGAAATGACTTGATTAAACAAAAAGAATATCAGCATGGTTTATTGGAAAAAATACTAGTTTTAGAGTCACAAAATCTGGCCTTAATTTCAAATTCTGCTACTTAAAATCTATATAATCACACAAGTCATGGAACTATATAATCATCTGAAGCACATAATCTTTCTGGTTCTCAATGCTCTAAACTACAAAATAAGGTCTTTGGGCTATCTTATCATCATCATCATCATCACCATCATCATCATCAGTAGTAGTAATAGAAGTATTTTTAGACTATTATAACTCTCTCTATTTGTTATATGTCTATACTTCACTGAAGCCTCACAATAATTCTTGTGTGAAGCAGATATTTCAGATATTGTGATCTTTATTCCTCAGAATAAAAAAAAACAATGTTCTTTGACTTGTCAATGGTTTTACATCTAGGAAGGAAAAGAGGGAGAGAGGGTAGGAGGGAGGAAGGGAGGAAGGAAAGGAAGAAGGGAGGAAGAAGGAAGAAAGAGAGGAAGGAAGGAAGGAATCAGTTGATTTGATCAGGCCTAAAACTAAACTATTTGAACACCTTAAAAACCACATATGGAATCCATAATTCCATTAAAAGACCAATAATTTGTTGTTCTGGGTAAGCATGGTAGCAGTCTAGACACGGGACTCTTCCTCTCCTCAGCAGCCACTGATATAGACTACCTCAAAAGACCAAAAAACCCAAATTCACAAGAATGTAGAGACTCTACAGTAGGGCACAGCATTGAAGGTACATGGGATATGGGCATTTCCATGCCATAATGGGGTGAAAAATCTCCCACCTAAACCTGAGCTGATCTACCCTCCCCCACCCTACCTACAGAGCCAGAGTCAGAGCCAGCATGCACCAGAATCAGTAAGTGAGTGAGGGGTACTTGTGGAGTGAGAAAGGGGAACCTCTAGGTCCTTGGGATCTGACTAAGACCATTGAGGACCTACCCCTGAGAGCAGCTACACCTGAAACCCCTTTGGGCTGGGGAGTGCAGACTGTGGGCACTCTCAGGAAGGAGGCACAGAGAAGAGCAGTGAACAGCAGAAGCTGTGGAGATTCAAGAGCTTGCTTCAGGCAAAATCCTTTTTCCTTGACTCCATGTAGAGAGCCTGTCCGTCTCATTCAGATTTCTGACTAAAAAGGTAAGGAAAAATCTCCACAGTGATAGCAAATTGTGCCTAGGAGCTACAACCTCCCTCCACCAAAACAACAACAACAACAACAAAAAACAAAATAAAACAAAAAGAAGGCATTCACCATTGAAAATTTTTATGGAGGTAAAACTCGGGTTACAGAGGAAATAGAGGAAGAAATTCAAACAAAGCCAAAACCTACCAAAAAAAATGGAAATTGTCCACAAGTTCTTTAAGAATTTAAATTGGAGCTTATCAAAAAGATGGAAGCCTTCTGGCAAGAAAAGTGGAAGTAGTTCAAAGAGAAAATAACAGTTTGAGGGACAAGAACTCCTGATTGGAGAAACAGCTGGAAGCCACGAAAAGCAGGATGGACCAAACCAAAAAAGAAATACAAAAGATTATAGCAGAAAATCAAAAGATTAAAGCAGAAAACCAAAAGATTATAATAGGCAACCAGGCCTTAAGGACCAGATTTGGGCAATTGGAAACCAATGATATTGCAAAACAGCAAGAATTAATAAAGCAAAGTCAAAAGACTGAAAAAATAGAAGACAACATAAAATATCTCTCTGACAAGATGACAGATCAGGAAAACAGATCATGATGAGACAATTTGAAAATTATTGGTCTATCTGAAAAGCCAGAAATAAACAGAAATATTGACATCATACTACAGGAAATCATCCAAGAAAACTGCCCTGATGTTTTTGAACAAGGAAGCAAAATAGACATTGAAAGAGTTCATATAACACCCTCTACACTAAATCCTCAAAAGACAACTCCCAGGAATGTAATTCCCAAATTCCAGAGCTTTCAAGCTAAGGAGAAAATTCTCCAATGTAATAAAGGAGATAATCTGTGGAACTATTTCTGGTTGCAGTAAATGGGTACACTCTGGCAGTGACTAGAGAGATGCTAGGGGAACCTGAGAGTGCCTAATTATAATGGAGATATAGATACTTCTGAGAGATAGAGATAAAGAGAGATATAGAGATGGTACTAGAGGGGTTACTGTGGGGTTGCCTATTGATCACTTTTGATGACTAATAGATCAAGATATTTCCTACCCTTCTCCTCCCTTCACCTCCCAGTTTCCACCCACACCCTTCTGCCTCCCTTTCCCCTCCCCCGGTCTTATTCAGCCACCTTCTAAGTAACTCAGGGGAACTATGAGATTTCAGAGAAATATTCTTTACTCTTCTCAAGTAAGGGCGTTTATTGAGAATAACATGATGGGGATTGAGGTGAAAGGGATAGGAGTGTCCATAATCTATAAGAAGAATTAGGAGGATTATAGAAAATGTCAGTCCTGTCACAACTGTGACTCAGAGACAGAGAGATGGAGGATAATTGTTAAATCTTCTTTCTTCTTCCAATTACACAAAACCACCAACCAAAGTTAATTTCTTCTCATATTAATTCCAGAAGCCCCTCCCCCCCAAATGTTCTTCAACCTAGGACAAACAAAATCAGTCTCCCTTAATCAGACACCCCAGAGAAAAAGTTTTAGTTCATCCCCTCTGGCCAGGCTCCAACTGCTTTTCCTGGGAACATTCTGTTTTGGAATCTTCACCCTGATTGGCAGATCAGGTCCCCAGCTTTGTTTCTTGCATGCTTGAAATTCTCTCTTCCTCCATGCCCCTTCCACAACATGAAGTCAAAAAGAGACAATTCAGATATCAAGGAGCACCAATCAGGATCGCACAAGACCTGACAACATCCACACTAAAGGACCTCAAGGCCTGGAACATGATATTCAGAAAGGCAAGAGAATTGGGTCTTCAACCAAGAATCACCTATCCATCAAAACTGACTATATACTTCCAGGGGAAAATATGGGCATTTAACAAAATAGAATATTTCCAAGTATTTGTAAAGAAAAGACCAGAACTAAGTGAAAAGTTTGATATCCAAATCAAAGATCAAGAGAAACATGAAAAGGTAAATAAGAAAGAGAGGGAAAAGGGGGAAATTTTTTTTTATTCAAACTCTCTTCTTTAAGGGCTACAATTAGATCAAATTATATATATTAATATATGGGGGAAATGTTATTTGTAACGCTCAAAAATTGTATTCATTGTTATAGCAATTAGAAGAATCATTCACAGGAAGAGAATGGGGCATTAAGAGCTATAAGATGATATGCAAAAAAGAATAAGGGGGGGATTGAAGATGGCACCAAGAGATACTTGAAGAAATAAAATAAATAGGATAATCTTTATCACACAAAGACACACATGGAGAGGTAGGGGAAGAATACTCTTATAAGAAGGAGAGGAAGAGAGTACTAATAGGTAATACTTAAACCTTACTCTCAGTGAAATCAATTCTGAGAGGGAAGAGCATCTAGATCCATTGGGATCTTGAATTCTATCTTATCCTACAGAGTAAGTGAGAAGGGAAAACTAAGGGGGTAGGGGGAAGGGAGTACTAAAAGGGAAGGAAGGACAGAAGGGAGGGAATTTAACAGACCCTAAGTTAAAAAAAAAAGAAGGGAAAAAAGGGAGGGACTACAAAGGGAAGTATATCAAGAGAGGGGATTAGGGGGATTGATTAAAAGTAAACCACTGGTTTAACAGATATCGCAAAAGAAGAAAGGACAGAACTAGGAGAGGATATCAAAATGCTAGGGAATTCACAAGTGACAATCATAACTTTGAATGTGAATGGGATGAACTCACCCATAAAACGTAGATGAATAGGAGAGTGGATTAGAATCCAAAATCCTACCATATGTTGTCCACAAGAAACACACCTGAGGTGGGTAGATACTCACAAGGTCAGAATTAAAGTTTGAAGTAAGACCTATTGGGCCTCAACTGATAGAAAGAAGGCAGGAGTCGCATACATGATATCTGACAAAGCCAAAGTAAAAATAGACCTGATTAAAAGGGATAGGGAAGGAAAATACATCCTGATAAAAGGGAGTATAGACAATGAGGAAATACCACTAATCAACATGAATGCAGCAAATGGTATAGCATCCAAATTTCTAAAGGAGAAGCTAGTAGAATTGTATGAGGAAATAGATAGTAAAACTATACTAGTGGGAGACCTGAACATACCACTATCAAATTTAGATAAATCAAAAAATAAATAAGAGAGAGGTAAAAGATGTGAGTGAAATCTTATATAATTAGTTAATAGACATATGGAGAAAAATAAATAGGGACAAAAAGGAATACACTTTCTTTTCAGCAGCACATGGTATATTCACAAAGATTGACCATGTACTAGGTCATAAAAACATGGCAAACAAAAGCAGAAAAGCAGAAATAATAAATAGAAACTTTTCATATCATAACATAATAAAAACAATGATCAGTAAGGGTTCATGGAGAGCCAAATCAGAAATTAATTGGAAATAAAATGATGTGATACTCCAAAATCAGTTAGTTAGAGAACAAATCATTGAAACAATTAACAATTTCATTGAAGAAAATGAGAATGATGAGACATCCTTTCAAAATCTATGGGATGCAGCCAAAACAGTACTCAGTGGAAATTTTATATCCTTGAGTTCATATTTACAAATTAGAGAGGGCAGAGGTCAACGAATTAGACATGCAAATCAAAAAACTTGAAATTTAACAAGTTAAAAATCCCCAGAAGAAAACTAAATTAGAGATCCTAAAAATTAAGGGAGAAATTAATAAAATTGAATTTGAAATAACTATTGAACTAATCAATAAGAATAGAAGCTAGTATTTAAAAAAAAAACAAACAAAATAGACAAAGTACTGGTCAATCTAATAAAAAAAGGAAAGAAGAAAACCAAATTAACAGTATCATAGATGAAAAGGGAGACCCAACCACCAATGAAGAGGCAATTATGGCAATCATTAAAAACTATTTTGCCCAATAATATAACAATAAATATGACAATCTAGGTGATATTGATGAATATTTACAAAAATATAAATTGTGTAGATTAACAGAAGAAGAAATAGGATTCTTAAATAATTCCATATCAGAAAAATAAATCAAACAGGCCATCAAACAAATCCCTAAAAAAATCCCCAGGGCCTGATGGATTCAGAAGTGAATTCTATCAAACATTCAAAGGACAGCTAATCCCAATACTCTACAAACTATTTGACATAATAAGCAAATGGGGAGTTCTACAAAATTCCTTTTATGACACAAATATGTTACTGATCTCAAAGCCAGGCAGGTCAAAAACAGAGAAAGAAAACTATAGACTAATCTCCTTAATGAATATAGATGCAAAAATCTTAAATAGGATACTTGTAAAAAGACTCCAGCAAGTCATCAAGAGGGTTATTTACTATGATCAGGTGGGATTAATATGAGGAATGCAAGGATGGTTCAATATTAGGAAAACCATTCACACAATTGACTATATCAACTAGCAAAACAAGAAAAATCACATGATTATCTCAATAGATGCAGAAAAAGACTTTAATGAAATACAACTCTCATTTCTATTGAAAACACTAGAAAGTATAGGAATAGAAGGGTCTTTCCTAAAAATAATAACCGGTATTTATCTAAAACTATCAGCCAACATCATCTGCAATGGGCATAAACTAGATGCATTCTCAATAAGATCAGGAGTGAAACAAGGATGCCTGTTATCACAGCTATTATTTAACACTGCACTAGAAACACTAGCAGTAGCAATTAGAGAAGAAAAAGAAATTGAAGGTATTAAAATTGGCAATAAGGAGATCAAGCTATCACTCTTTGAGGATGATATGATGGTCTACTTAAAGAATCCTAGAGAATCAACTAAAAAAGCTAGTGGAAATAATCGACAACTTTAGCAAAGTAGCAGGATACAAAAAACCCCCAACATAAGTCATCAGCATTTCTATATATCTCCGACACATCTCAGCAGCAGGAAATAGAAAGAGAAATTCCATTTAAAATCATCCTAGACAATATAAAATACTTAGGAATCTATCTGCCAAGGCAAATACAGGAACTATATGAACACAACTATAAAACATTCTCCACACAATTAAAACTAGATCTAAATAATTGGAAAAACATTAACTGCTTATGGGTAGGACAAGCTAACATAATAAAAATGACAATCCTACTCAAAATTACTTAATTATTTAGTGCCATACCCATTGAACTACCAAAAAATCTTTTTTCTGAATTAGAAAAAAACATAACAAAGTTCATTTGGAAGAACAAAAGATCAAGGATATCCAGGGAAATCATGAAAAAAAAATGCAAAGGAAGGGGGCCTTGCAGTACCAGATCTCAAACTATACTATATAGCAGTAGAAACTATACTATATAGCAGTAGTCATCAAAACAATATGGTACTGGCTGAGAGACAGAAAGGAGGATCAGTGGAATAGACTTGGGGTAAGTGACCTCAGCAAGACAGTCTATGACAAGCCCAAAGACTCCAGCTTTTGGGACAAAAATCCATTATTTGATAAAAATTGCTGGGAAAATTGGAAGACAGTGTGGGAGAGATTAGTTTTGGATCAATACCTCACACCCTACACCAAGATAAACTCAGAATGGGTGAATGACCTGAACATAAAGAAGGAAACTATAAGTAAACTAGGTGAACACAGAATAGTATATATATGCCAGACCTTTGGGAAGGGAAAGATTTTAAAATCAAGCGAGACTTAGAAGAGTCACAAAATGTGAAATAAATAATATTGATTACATTAAATTAAAAAGGTTTTATACAAACAAAACCCATATAACCAAAATTAGAAGAGAAATAACAAATTGGGAAACAATCTTCATAACAAAACCTCTGACAAAGGTCTAATTACTCAAATTTACAAAGAGTTAAATCAATTGTACCAAAAAATCAAGCCATTCTCCAATTGATAAATGGGCAAGGGACATGAATGGGCAATTTTCAGTCAAAGAAATAAAAACTCTTAATAAGCACATGAAAAAGTGTTCTAAATCTCTTATAATCAGAGAAATGCAAATCAAAACAACTTTGAGGTATCACCTCATACCTAGTAGATTGGCTAACATGATAGCAAAGGAAAGTAATGAATGCTGGAGGGGGATGTGGCAAAGTCCATACAGTAATTCATTGCTGGTAGAGTTGTGAATTGATCCAACCAATCTGGAGGGCACTTTGGAACTTTGTCCAAAGGGCACTAAAAGATTGTCTGCCCTTTGATCCAGCCATAGCACTGCTGAATTTGTTCCCCAACGAGATAATAAGAAAAAAAATGTACCAGAATATTCATACCTGCACTCTTTGTGGTGGCAAAATTTTGGAAAATGAGGGAATTCAATTCCCTTTAATTGTGGAAAGGCTGAAAAAGTTGTGGTATATGTTGGTGATGGAATACTATTGTGCTCAAAGGAATAATAAACTGGAGGAATTCCATGGGAACTGGAATGATCTCCAGGAACTGATGCAGAGCGAAAGGAGCAGAACCAGGAGAACATTGTACACAGAGATTGATACACTTTGGTACAATTGAATTCAATGGATATCTCCATTAATGGCAATGCAATGTTCCTGAACATCCTGGAGGGATCTATGAGAAAGAACACTATCCATATTCAGAGGAAAAACTGTGGGAGTAGAAACACGGAAGTAAAACAGCTGCTTGATTACATGGGTTGAGGGGATATGGCTGGGGAGGTAGACCCTAAATGAACATCCTGATGCAAACACCAACAACATGGAAATGGATTCTGATCAAGGACACAAGTAATACCCAGTGGAATTGCATGTTGGCTATGGGAGGGGTTGGGGGGAGTTGATGGAGGAATAGAATATAATTTTTGTAACTTAGGAATAATGTTTGAAATTGACCAAATAAAATAAAAAATTAAATTTAAAAAAAGGCCAATAATTTAGGAATCAGAATTGTATTTTAGCTATAGTTCCACCTCTCAAAGCAAATCACTTGATTGTTCTGGGCCTCAATACCTACTTTTTTAAAGAATGTACCTAACATCTGTTATACTTCTCTTACATTACAAGAGAAAATCATCTAACAGATGCAAAAGCTTTCAAAATAGTAGTACTACAGAAATCCATGCTTTTGATACCTAAGCATCAAGGGACTTTGGGAAAATCATTTAACTTCTTTTGCTGTCTGTTTATTTATTTGTAAAACTGTCAGTTTGAAGCAGATGACTGCTAAGATTCCTTCTGTGATTCTTTTAAAATCTTCTTTTAATTTTCTTTAAAATTATAGAGATTGAATGGCCTCAATTGTACCATCAGGAAAACAATAAGCATGAAATTTCCTTTCCAAATACATCCTAATTAAACAAAGAGACAAAGAAACAAAAGAACCCATGGAAATTGGTTGTCACTGGTGTGTATATTGGAAGTGATCCCAAAGGTGGTGTAATCAGCAGTGAGTTCTTTTGAGCCCAAACCCAATGGAGGAAAGGTAATTCTCAAGACTAAACAATTCGTTCTCTCAACTGTGTGTCATTTACAAATAGGAAATAAATGTCTAATGGTGTAAGTAAACAGTTTATCCCACATTGGATTGTTTTCTTTTAATTAAGAGCAAAAATTGCCTTACCACTTAGCCAGGGTCACCCTCCTAGTATTTTAGTCTGCTGCTGTGGGAGACAACTCATTTTATCATACTCATCTATTTCTTCACCTGATGCTTCTTTGGATAATGTTTTTGAATTGAGAAAGTGCTAAGTGGGCACTATCCAGTCATTGTGGTGATTCATTTTGCTCTGGGTAAGCTCATTAATAAAGGAGAGTGTGTTTTCCAAATAAATAAATGGCAGAAACCATATGGAGGCCCATGTTTCAAATCAAAGTCAATTCCCAGGCTTTGAATTTATTTAAGTACCAAACATAGCTATCTGGCTCCGCATGGGAAAGAAATGGAGAGTCGAGTCATAATCTTTCATACTTCCTCATAAAGCCCATTTTAACCCAATAAATTTTCTTTTAAATTGTTCCCTTTCAGAAAAGTTCTTGTGACCTTTAAGGATCACACACACATACACACACATACACACACACACCTTTGCTCTAATATTAGAAATAATTTAGAGGTCTATAAAAATAGTATTTGTTTGACTTCTCTTTTAGAATCAACTTCCAGGATATCTCATTTACACTAACATTTTGTTTCATGAAGCACAGGTTAAAAATCACCTAAATTATTAGGAATCTGTATTACCTACTAAATAGTCTCTATCCTCATCTGACAATCTGTTTTTTTGGTTCTCATGAAGCAACTAAGTAATATCATACAAGAGGAAGGTCAGTGTATAATATCCCAGCTGCTAAAAGCCACACCTACTAACTTACTTTAGATTTATTTGCATATATTTCATACATAATTACATATATAATGCATACATTGTCTTCTCTTATAGAGTATAAGCTTCCTGAGGGCAGAGACTGTTTCATTTTTGTCTTAGGAGGCCCTTGCTGGTCAATTGCATTTTTTCACTTAAATACCCAAAACTGAATTAGGGAAATTGATTCTTTCTATTGGATTACATGTGTGGAATTTTGCACTGCCTTCAACAATCTCTAGCTGTTTGATACTGTATAACTGAAAATCTGTTACCCTAAAGAACTACATATCCTGAGAGCCCATTGACTTCCTGTCATTAACTACTTCCTGTAGATAGAGCATAAAGGGAGTGGGTGTTGAGACTCCTACTCTCTTTTTGATGTGATGTAGAATCAGCAGTGATGATGGTGAGTGGAAAATTTGAAAATGGCTAACCAGCCATGGGCACATGGTTTTTTATTTTGTATCCTCTTTTTTCCTAGATTTCTACTGATCTTTAAAAAACCTCCTAAACTATAATATTTTTATTTATTAGAGATTACATTAAATTTTTTACAATATAAAGCCCATCTTTTAAAAAATCAATACATTTTGTGTAATGTCTGCCAACAAACACCTAAAGTGCTTTTCTAAAAAAAAACTGATAAGCCAAAACACCTAATAGAGGGTTATTGAGAATTCATATTACTCTTCCATTTTGTAGTTAACTATTTGCTAATGGCCGGTATTGTGAAAAGCCCTTATTTTTAGGAACAATATTTTCTCAATTACATTTAAGACATACAATACTGCTTTCTCTGAATAGTGAAATATAAATCCACATGGCAGTGGGAAGATTCATGAAGAGACTGATAATCTACAGTATATATATACATATATATATTATATATCTATCTTTATATATACTATGTACACATCACTTGCATGTGACAAATGGCATAAATATATAATTGAGGACACATAATCAGAAGACAGATAGACTACAAAGCGAAAGTAAAAGATGGCAGCCCCACTACTGTGTTGGTATGATATCCCTCACCTCCCATTAGATAGTATAAAAAGCAAAGGAAACTTCAATACTAAAATATGGTATGTGTTCTTTGAGGACTTATCGGGAGACCTGAATAATAATCATAAAGTTTGAGAAAGCTAGTAGAAGAATTGCCTCCATTGATGAAATCTTGAATTCTCAGAAGTATCTCATTAACATGTGAAAAATGGGGCAGTTGCAATACAGTTTCATTTGTTTAGATTTTTTAATGGTTACTACGTTCAAAGGCAACACAGTGTTGTGGCTTGAGAACTGGCCAGGCAGAACTTGGTTTTGAGTTCTTCGTTAGACATGACTGGCTCTGTGACGTTGACTAAATCACCTCACCTCTCTGAATTCGATGCCTTTTTTCTAAGATTATAAATAGATAAGCAGTTGTTGAACAGAAGGAGTTTTCTCAAATGGTAACCTTGCATGCCAGTGAAACCATAGGTCCAGGCACTATTCCTATTTATCAGTAAGGCATTGTGTTGATGCCATGGGGACATAAAAGAAAAAAGGTACAGTTTCTATTATGAGATGACTGATAGTTTCACTGAGGGGATGAGACACAAACTCTTTGTGCAAAAATATGATAGTCCAGTGTGCATGGGTGTGTTCTATAAAGAGCTAGTGTTCTCTTATAAAAAGGAGTGCGAATAAGTCAATTCCATTCAATAAATGCCTACTGTGTACCAGACACTATGCTATGGAGCAGAGATACAATGAGGAAAAATGGAATTGTTCCTACCTTCAAGCACTTCAAGTTTTATTAAACCAAGAGGGATGTCAGTGAGTTAGGTTATGTAGACACAAAAGCTTAATGGAGAAGTTGGGAGTCGGTGTGACTGAAGACTGGATTAAGCTTAGGGAGAGATGGGAAGACTTTTGTTTTCTGTTTATTTTCAGTTGGAGCAACAGCATAAGTCCAGACAGAAGTGGGAGAAACAGGTTTTGGGGACATTAGGAAGAACAAGGGTCCAAGTTAGAATACCTTAAAGTGGGCAATTGGCATGGCTGTAGAAAATCCAAAACTAGTTTCAAAAGAAAAAGAAAAGAAAAACCCAATAGGAGACCAATAATTGGCCTCAGAAACCAGCTCCTAAGATCAATCTTCTGTTAACCATAGTCACATCCTCTCTAGACAGTCAGAAAAGTGAATGCATTATCATAGCCCAGGGGGCCCTTGCTTATGTTCTCTGAATTCAGTTCAAAAATGGGATTTCAACCTAAGTTCTAGCCTATTTATATGGTACATAGTTGGGATCATTGCTAGCACATTATAGCATAGAACATTGCTAGCTGAATACTTTTAATTGGAAGCAGGGAAGCTACACAACTAAATAACTCTGATCCAAAGGAGGGTGAGATAAATACAAAGGAAGAGTTAAGTAAATGATAGATAAAAGAATAAACACATGAATGAATGAGCAAACGAATGGATGTGAAATACAGTGAAAAATGTGAAAAGCAAAAGATCACTTTCCCATTGGAACAGGATATATTCAGTGAAGTTTTTATAGGGAAATGGTCTGAAGTAACAAGGGATCCAGGAGCTCTCTGACCATGAAGGAACTGGAAGATCAAGTATTCTACCCTGAGCCAAGTAGAAGACCATTATTGTGGATAGAGTTTACCCAGGGAGTAAACAAACAGACAAACCCCATGGGCAATCTAATTAGAAGAGGGTAGCTGCAAGGAGTGCCCAGGCAAGGACCTAGAAGGGGAGTGACTTATATGTTCAGGATGAGAAGTTTAGAGTTAATAGGCAGCAGAAATCCAAAGATTACCTCCTTTGGTGAATGTGGGAGAGGGGAGGGGTCCAGAGATACATTTGAAATATGTTTGGAACAAATGATCACAAATATGTTATTCTATAATATGCTTTAAAGTTTCAATTATACCAGCTTTGTTACCTTGTACAAGTCATTTAGCCTCTGTTGTTTAAAAAGGTAATGATTATTTTATGTTTTGAATAAACTATTTTGTAACTTTTTAAAATTGAACTATTTATCTCAGAGGTTTGGTATGAAAGTCATACGAAATAATTTGTAGAAATCTATGTGTAAACCATAAAACACAATTGTGATGTGATGTGAACTGTGGTTATGATGATTATTTATTAATAAATGCTGATTAATTTATTGATTTAATATGCCTACCTGTGTAATGAGTTTTTGCTAATTGCATCAGTTGAAAGGCTTCCACTGATTTCAAGAAGCCAAGTTTAAAACGATAGGCTGTCCTAACAAATTACTTTGAATTCTTTCTAAGTGATCTTATTATTTATTATTTTAAGTGGGAAAAATCCACAAAACTAACATCCATACGGGAAATAACTTTATCTGATTAAAACATACATGTGTATACACATACACACATGTATTTACATACACAATGTGGTATAAGATAAAGGAGAAGAGATGAAAGCATTTGGGGCTTGGCTGATTCTGACTTGAGTTATAATTAGCTGTGCAATTTTTAGACCTCAGAAAAGTCATTTAACCCTTTTGGGCCTTTCTATGTTCATCTGTAAAAGGATATGATTGGATTCTCTGAAGTCCTTCTTAGCTCTACAATCGTGTGATCTATAATAAATGGATACATGATGTTTGCTATTGAATAACTTTAGGTTTTCTGATTCAGCTTCTATTTTTCATCAGCTCCTCTCCAAAACCAACTGACCATGTAATTTAGGTAGATTGTTAACGGAGGAGGTGGTTGTGCTAACTTCCTCATGGCCATTTAATCAAAACTCTAAGGATTAGACCATAGGGACTTTTTCTTCTCCAAAGATGGTGATAAATCTGTTTTTTTTCTTTCTCTATTATGAAATATAACACGATAACAATTTATTAACACAGATGAAATAAACTAAATATAAACTAACTTCATATTTTAAATTATATTGAGATTCATGATTACATATTAAGGTTTTGTATACATTAAGATTACATACAGTAGTGTATATATGTACATGCCTTTATAGTATATATAGGAAGATTTAGTAAACAAACTTAAATTCACTCCAATCAGTAGAAAATGCCATTCTACATCACTTTTTTGAGAAGAGTGAATGACTACTCCATCTTTTAATTCAGCAGGTGACTGAATTTATCTGCCCATGATGTTTTTGTTTGTTTTTATATATTTAATTACCCAATCATTTTGACTAACTTCCAATACAAATTTACTCAATTAGAAGGTTTCTTACATGAAATAAAAAATTTAAAACACATATGTTTAGTGTAATTTTGGATGTCTTTGACTTAAAGTTATTATTGGCTAGAAAATATGTTCTTTTAGTTAGCCAAGTTACTATAAGATAGGCCAAACAAAGGTTTATGATTTCATTGGTAAAAAGAACTCCTGAGTTAGGAAACTTCCTTTCCTAATGGAAGCTGGAAACTTGTCAGCAATATTTAGTCCTAAGGAGTTGCCTGAGGAAGTAAGAGCTTAAAGTATTTGCTCAAGATCACACACATCTGTTGGACTTGAGATCAGAACTCAGGTGTTTTGAGCTTCAAGGTCATTTTTCCATACATAGTGTCAGTCTGATTTTCTTTGTATAAAGCCTAATAAAAGAAAAAACAAATACTTGGTACTGGCATAATGCAATAGGCTAATCAACAAATGTGTAGCAATCTGATATTTGCCTTCAAAATTAAAAAGAGGGGTTCAAGTCCCACCTCTGATGCAAAATAGCTATGTGATCTTGGGTACATTGGGATCACCTCAGTGATGGCAGCTAGTCTGCAACTTACTATATAACTGCAAATCAAGAGCTTACCTACATTTTTAGAAGAAGTTTTGTACTGCAAATTGCCCATGCTGATGAAATCACAGGTTCAATAGAGAAGATCTAGAAATTGAAATCAGAAAATATTCTAGAGAACTTGCAGAAGCATCACTACTGCACTACTGGTAAAGGGATTCCAAACTGACGTTAGGATTCAGGAAAAACATATATTATCTTACCATCTTTCCTTTGGCTTGTTTGGATTTTCAAAAATTTCAAAATTTTCAAAATTTCATACCATTTTGAAAATGGGGGCAGCTAGGTGGAATATTGGAGAGAGCACTGGACTTGGAGTTAGGAAGACCTGAGTACAAATCTAGATTCTGACTACATAGACTGTGTGACCATGAGCAAGTCATTTCCCCTCAGTTTTCTCATCTATAGAAATGGGAATAATAGCCCCTACCTCTTAGTTTGTTGTGTAAGTCAAATGAAATAATAATTAAAATGTTTGGCACAGTGACTGACCCATAGTAAGCATTATACAAATATCTATCTATCTATCTATCTATCTATCTATCTATCTATCTATCTATCTATCTATCTATCTTTCTATCCATCCATCCATCCATCCATCCATCCATCTATCTATCTATCTGTCTGTCTGTCTGTCTGTCTATCTATCTAACAATATCATACCTAATGTCACAAAAGTCTTAGAGCAGTTTAAACTATGAAGGAGCTTCTTTAATCCATGAATATGGTCTATGGTTTTTGGAACACTGTGTATGCTGAAATAATTTTTAATCATGACATGAGCTTAATTTTAGTATTGGTATTCATCAATCCGTAGATATGTGCACTTCTATTCTTGCTTTGAAATTAAATGAAAGACATTGGGCAGATAAATGAGATTTAAAGAACAGAATCCTATTCCAATTTTTAAAATTAGGAGTGGGGTATGCCATGGCATCATTTCCCCCTAAATCTAGACAACAAATCTGCCTTGAGGTACATCATGAGGCCCATCATAGTACTCTATTTCATTCTATTAATATAGGCCAATTAAGTTAATGCATCACTTGGCATGTATTAATTCCTGAAAGATCATATTTTACTGGACTTCCTACTTTTGCTTTCATCTTATATGCTGAATTGGAAAGAAAATGAAACCCATTATGGATATTGCAAGAAAAGCTGTCTTTGCTAAAGAGCAGAATGTTCTTTCAAATAGAGTTGGCTTCATTCTATAGTCAGGGAGCAGGCTGAAATAGTGGAATGAGAATTGGATTTGGGGTTAGAGTAACTGAGTTAAAAGTCTAGTTATTATATTTACATGTATGACCTTGGATAAGTTACTTAACCTCTGTAGGACTCAATTTCCTCATCTGTAAAATGTAAGAAATTGATTTAAATGACTTCTTGGATCCTTTCCATTTCAAAATTCATGATCCTATAACAAAAATTAAGATGCCAGCATCAAGGAAGTCAAGTGGAAATTTAGAAATGCAAAGGCTACTATTAAAATGTTTACCCAATTTCTTCTGAAAAGAAGAAAAAAACACTAATATCACAATCTTAAATTCTGCAAGCTAAATAGTTTCATTCAGGGAACCAACTTACCTTTCTAGAAAAAAACAAACACTCAAATGATAGTCTAGTTATTGAATTGTATTTCAGTGTTAATATAGGAGAGCACTTGTCTAAAAGGAGCTCATCAATTGCTTTTATTCCAACAGATAATTGAATTTTGTCTCAACAAACGCTAAGGCAGGGGGCGATTGTTATCCTTTACAGGAGGGTACATTATTTCTCAAGTAGATCACTGGCACCTCCAACTTCTATCCCTTTTAATTGTTCCAGAGGCCATTCTTACTAGTTTAGAAAATAGCAAAGGCAGATAGATTTTATCATTGGCTGAAAAATGCAGATCAGGGTCCTTGCCTAATATGAAAATTTTAAATGAGATAAAACTATAAAGAAATGATGGGCATATTAAGAGAGACATTTTCAGTTTGGGACTGGATCATTAACCAGTCACATTTGACTTTCAGCCAAATCAGAAAGGCTCATAAAATTTCCTACAAAAGCCACAGATCATAAAAATTATGAAACTAAAAATATATATGAATGAATCATAATTTTTGGTATGTGATTTTGACCATTATCGACTAAATAATGGATGTGTAAAATATTAGAGAACCAAGTAATAAACAATCAAATATAATTACTTGCTTGTAACTGCTTTTATATTTGCTTAAGTAGCATAACTGCATATAGGCAGTGTGGTTATTCATTTTTTCCCTTAATCTTTTTAGATATATTATCTAAGAACTCTTGCTACTTCAACAGAACTCATTGTTTGTTTAGCTACAACTTGACATTTTGCTTGTTTATACTCTGGTTGGTTAGGGAGAAAGATTTGCACATGACAGTTCACATGTACACCAAATTGCTGGAAAGAGATTTGTATTGGATGGTAAAATAACTTTGTTGGAATATGTGGTGCAGAAACATGTTGGGGAAAGGCAACTGTTGATGCCATAATCTCACTTATTTTTATTGTGAATTTAGAATGTTTTCCCAATTTCTCAACTGACATTTTTTTATCAACCTCAAGGAACTTCCATTCTAGCTGGGGAGATAAAGTTTATATACATTAAACAATTAGAGGGCAATTGAGTATTAAACTGTATGGTGCTGGTTTTGAAACTAGGAGACATGGTTTCTAGTATTAACTCTGCCTGTGTTAAGTTAGCATGTCATGTCACCTCTCTGACCCTCATTTTTCTCATTTGTAAAATAGGAACTGCTCACTACTCATGCTCACTGTTTAACTCACCCAGTTGTTGCAAGGAAAGTCCCTTGGGGTTCTTAGAGTGCTATAGAACATGACCAATCACCTCTATCATCCCCATCACTACTTCTAAGTACAATGAATTCAGAAAAGGAAGAGATCAGTACAGTTTGAAGTAGTAAAAGGAGGGCTTCCTAGAGGAAGGGGGACATAAGTTTAATTCAAGTTGGCACCTTTTCTGTGACTTATAATTTTACAGTTAGCTATTGCACTGAAAGATAAGCATCTTGCCCAGGGTTACATAGTCAGTTACATGACAGAGGCAGGACTTGAACCTAAGAATTAAGAAGAAAAGAAAGAATACAGTATTTGACTCAAAAGGGGGACCTTGGATCTGTGACACAATGGAAAGAGGAATGATTCTGGAGTCAGAGCTCTTGGGTTCAAATCACATAGTTCACGTTTGTTAGTTTTTGTTTTTGTTTTTTAACTGAGGCAAAGATACAACCTCTCTGGGTCTCAGTTTCCTTACCTGAAAATGAGGGAGTTGGACTAGATGGCCTCCAAGGTTTGTACAAGCTTTAAATCTGTGATATTTCAAATGCTTAAGTAGTGACAATGAGAGGAAGGACCTACCAGTCAGTCACATTACCCTGCTTATCAGAGAGCACAAGCATATTTTGTATTGTTCAAATTTTGCCATATCGTCCTTTTCCATGTCAATAGAAGCTGCGAATAAAGAGAAACAATTCAAAGAAAATCATCATGATTCAGTCAGCTTGAGTAATAGTCTTTTCCATAAAGAACTGAGATATAGGGAACTTATTTTGGAGATATCACAGAAAATAAAGCCCCATTTCCATTTGTTGGGTATGTCTAGTTCTGAAATATGTGATCACTCTATGGGCACTGAATATTTAAATACTAAGTCCAGGCTAAGTTTGTAGGTTAAAAAAATAGTTATGGAAACATCATTATCAAAGCACCACTCAGATTACTAAAGGAATAGCCCTTAAATTTCGACACGTCAAGGGGACATGTGGATTAAGTAACATAGTCTAACCTTTAGTAGGAACTTCCATGCAAAGACAGGTGATACTGATGAAAAAATGAATTGATTGGGAACCCTGGCTTCTAGTTTCTAATCTTATATTTACCAGCTGTGTGACCTCGAACAACTGACAAAGCATTTCAGCCTCAGTTTTGCTATGGATAAAATGAAGGCATTGGTTTTGAAGACAATGAAATTCCTTTCTAGGTCATTCAACACTTCGTGATTAGAGTTAGCGCTTGAGTTAGACAAGAGTTGTGTGTTAGAAAGAGCACAAGACCTAAAGCCATGAAACCTGACTCTCACAATTAGGTACATATCCACAGGAAAGTCACTGAGTCTTCTAAGCCTCAAATTCCTGTCAAATGAGGATAATAGTTTTACCCTCCCTATACTATATAAGTTTGTGGCACCTAGATGATATAATGGATAGAGTGCTGAGACTGGAATTAGGAAGACCCAAGTTGAAATGCTTTGGACACTGGCTGGGTGATCGTGGGTAAGTCATTTAACTCTGCCTCAGTTTCCTCATCTATAAAATGAGCTGGAGAATTAAATGGCAAATCATTTCCATATCTTTGCCAAGAAAACACCAAATGGGGTCAGAAAGAATCAGACACAACTGAAAGGAATGAACAACTATTAACTATGTAGAGTTATGATCAGGAAAATGTTTTGTAATCTGTAGAACATTACAGAAATGGCTTATTTGTTCATTCTATGTTTTAAAGATAATACAGGGCTGAGTCAATATCAGGGATAAGGAAAGATGTTATATATGTATGAATTTAGAGAAGATTATCATATATTCATTCAAATATGAATTATCCATGTAAAATTTACCCTTCAAAGATAAGACACTATATAGGTCTTGCAAGTGTATAATTAATAACTCATATTTAGTGCCGCAGGTAAAGTATTTAATTTCCTGCTAATATGTAATTACTTTTCAAGTGTTTTTTAAGTGCTCTTTTGGTAGAGTTGTATTTTCTCCTTTGGCAAAGTGATTCACAAATATTCCATTTTTTTTCTTCTAAAGATTACCTTTCTGACTTAATTGTTCCTGGTGGTTCTCCCTCAAATTATTATTACATATACACATATTTTATATAATTATATGTGTATGTGGTGTCTCCATCAAGAGATGCTAAACTCCTTGAAGGCAACAAAAAGAGAGAACTTCATTTTTGTCTTTGTATCTTCAGCACCTGGCTCATAGTCACAGCACAATAAATATTTGTTGATTGATTCAAACTGATTCCAAAATATGTGAGGTTCTGTGACCAAACTGTTTTCTCGTGACTAGTGGAGAATGGCATTTCTAGGAAACAGCCTCGAAAAAAACGAATTCCAAGTTTATGGTAGTACCAAGAAATACAGAAAACAGTAAATTAACAAATCATTATTTCCAAACTGGAAGAGACATCAGAGGTCTTCTAGGTACCTTTCTAAGGCATGAATGCTTTCGATATCATCAGAAAGTGGTCATACATTGAATACATTCACTGATAAAGAACTCGAGACCTATTTTGGAGATATATATATATATATGCATATATATATATATACTTTTAATGGTAAGTATATTTTTCATCTCAGCACCAATAAGTATTGATGTAAATCCCATTCACTTGTCTTAGTGGTGCTCTTTGGGGCCAAGAAGAATAAATGTAATCTCTGCTTCATGTGTCAAATCACATTGCATTCATGCCTCTACTGAGTCTGTATTTCCTGGTCTAAACAGTCCTTGTTCCTTTATGCAACACTGCTATGACATATTCTAGTTTTTGAGCTTCTCTTATATGCCTCTGCTTGACAAAAAGGTCTTTCTTAAATCATGTTAGCCAGGATGGAAAATCATGTCTTGGGGTCTGACCAAGCCAAAACATAGTTGGAATATTACTTCCTTTGTTTGGATTCACAATCTCATTGTTATGAGTACTTCCTCCAATGACTCAGATTACAAAGCATCCAAGGCTGTCTGTTCTGTGTAATTCATTAAAATAATGGTCCAGTTTTCCCTCCATAACTCACTGTTCATTTGAGGCATCAGTGCAAGTTCTTTGTACTGATGGACATGCACTATGGGTTTTCCATCCACATGCACAATTTTGACACTATACTTCAGTTAGTTATTTTGCTTCCTCAAACCATTCATATTGTGGTTTTAATCTTTTAAAAATAAAGTTTCTCATATCTTTCTCCCTTTTTTAAAAGTTAATTTTTTAATTAAAAGATATTTCCTTTTCTCCTTCCTAACTCCCCTCTATTACTCCCCTTCAAGAAAAAGAAAGAAAAACAAAAGTCATTTAACAACATATACAGGCAAGCAAAATAAAATTCTTCATTTGTCAAGTAAAAAAAATGTATGTTTTAATATGTACCCCAATCTATTACCTCTCTGTAAAGGGTTAATGCTCTATCATTGATCCTATGGAATTGTGGTTCATCATATCATTGATCAGAGTTCTTATGTCTTTCTAAATTATAGGTGTTCACAATCTTATTATATACATTGTTCTCCTGGTTCTACTTGCTTCACTTAGCATTATTTCATGTCTTTCCAGGCTTCCCTGAAACTTCCCCTTCATCATTTCTGGTAATGTAGAAGTATTCCATCCCATTCATATGTCATATTTTTTCAGCCATTCACCAAATACTGGTTCTATACACATGTCTTTGTTTTCATTTTCAATGTTTTAACTCTTGCTTTCCATCTTAGAATCAATATAGGCAGAATAGTGGTAAGGACTAGGCAATATTAATTAAGTGACTTGTCCAGGGTCATGCAGCTAGGAAGTGTCTTAGGCCCAATTTGAATCCAGGACATCCAGTCTCCAGACCTGAATCCTTATCCACTGAGCCACCTAGCCAACATACCTTTTTAGTTTAAAACAAACTGATACCTTTTGACTTCTTTCTCATACCATAATTCTGTGATTTTTTTAAAAATCCAAAGGATGAAGAATGTTGCATAGGCTGTCACATATGGTCAGTTTTGCTTAGCTGATTTTCTTTGATAAAAAAAATGAAACAGAGGGAGGATTTTGGGGGAGAGGGCATTCATCAGGGAATGAGCAAAGTAACAAAAGCAAAAGACAT
This sequence comes from Monodelphis domestica, assembly GCF_027887165.1. Lineage (NCBI taxonomy): Eukaryota > Metazoa > Chordata > Mammalia > Didelphimorphia > Didelphidae > Monodelphis > Monodelphis domestica. Next base: position 180,101,540 of record NC_077234.1, read on the forward strand.
CAAGCTTTTTTTTAAGTCCATGGCATTGCATTTTCAATTGTTAAATTTCACTTTGTGACATTGGGCCAGTAATCCTAGAATTTTGATGTATTTTTGGAGCCCAATTCCTTGAGCACATCACTTAACTTTCTAGACTTGTTTCCTCATCTGTTAACTGAGGAGTATGAACTAAAGTGATTTCTAAAACCCTCCTAATGCTAACAAATATGATGTTATTCTGTCATTCAATCTATTAACCCTCCCTTCTGGCTTCAAGGCACCTGGAAATTAGAAAACAATGTCCTTTATTTCTTGATCTGAGACATTGCTAAAATAATTTAAGAGAAAAAGGACTTGCATGGAGCTCTATGGCATGACACTAGAGACTTCCCTCCAGAATGGCATTAAACCATTAATCATCACTCCTATCCATTTTCTCAATTACTTCCAAATACATTTAATCAAATTAGTATCCATCTTATAATTCTTTATTATTAACACAATAATATTGGGAGAGACTTTTTCAAATGCTTTTTTGAAATTTGTTAGTTTTTTTAAAAAATACATTTTTTTCCTAGATTACATGTCACTATAATTTATTAATATTTGTTTTCTGATATTTTGCAATCCATGTTCTCTTTCTCATTCTCACCCCTCCCTTAGAAGGTGGGTAATATAATATAATTTTTTCACATTATCATATGAATCATATGAAAATATATCATATGAATATGAATATCATATGAATCAATATTAATATATTATCATATATAATACTTTTTCCTATGTTCATCGTGTTGTAAAAGATGACACAAATTCCTTATGTTTCAAGTTGTATTTGGACTCTTTTCCTTTTATGGTGGTAAAATCCCCCCCCCCCCCTTTTTTTTTGGTTGTGAGTCTCTTGAAGTTGACCTGGAACTTTGCTTTCCGAATAATATAAAATTTAGTTTTCAGAATAATTCTCTTTCCCAAGATTACAAGAGGAATAACTACCCCCAAGAGACATGAACTTAATCTTATATTTGTTTTATTTATTGAATTTGTTCCATCTTAGAGTGACTGCCACTATCCTAACAGCAAAAATCATCAGTTTCCAAATTTTCTTCTGGAACTTTTTTTTTCTTCTTAGAACATTGTTTGTCTTTAGTTTACAGAATTCAACTTCCTCCCACTTTGGAAAGTCAAAACATATGCCTCTCTTCAGTCTCATAGCACTTCATCCATTTTCCACAAATCATCAAAGACCACCAATATCAGTTTAACATTAACATCTACCAGTTCTTCCTGTATCCTGAGATGAAATTCATCTGGGTCTAGCTTTCGAGAAGTTAGGTGCCCTCATATTACCTACTTACTGCATCTGCTTTTAATTTCCCTCTTTATCGTTTTGTTTTATCCTTTCTAGTCTGAAGATCATTTCCCCTGATAAAGAAGAGAAGCAAATTATGAATTAGAATCCTCTTCTATAAGTTGTTAACATACTTCCAATTTATTCTAAGCCCAAGATATATCTATATCTTATTCATACCCAAAATAGCTTTTTTTTAAAAATAACTTGTCATTATTTTTTTTTGTTTGTTTAAGCCTCAACTCATATAGAAATTTAACTTTCCTGGCACTGTTTTTAAAGGAAGATGGTACATTTTTGTATTCATCCTTAGTTATATAGTATAATTTCTATCTTTTTAATATGCTCTTTAAATTTGTTGTGTTCATCAACAAGCTACCTATATAGGCACATCACCCTTTTTAGGTCCTTACTTAGTCAAAGGATCATAGAATATGGTTTAGGATTCGAAGGGGATTTTAGATAGGCCCAATTCCTTCATTTTACAGATGAGCACATTGTTATTAGAGAGGGTAAGCAATTTGTCCAAGGTCACATAAGTTGTCAACAGCAGAGCTGGAATTCTCACAAGGTCCTCTCATTCCAAATCCAGCTTTCTTTTCACTCTACTGTGCTTCCGCTTTTCTCATTTGGATGATTAACTATGCTATTAGATTTTCATTCTTGGAGGCCTCTCATCCTTCTTGAACTAACTTCCTTTTAAAAGTTTAAGTCCTTCAAAATGTTATCTAAAACTTCTGAATTTCACTGTCATGGAATATAGGCTAAATATCAAGCTAAGTAAGGAAATGCCCTCCTGGGCGCTAAGATAAATTTCTACCAAGATTCCTGTTAGAAAGCAGAAATTTCCCCTATGATTATATTGTGGTTCCATGAAAGCGTTGTCATCTGTGTCAGAAACATGTCATACATTTCCTTGATTCAGTGGAGCAGCTGGTAGCACCATTTCTGTTTCTTCTTTAGTTTCATCTCTATAAAATGTTATATACCTTGTTTTTCCTTTCATATTCATGCATTTCTAGTGAATATTTTCTTGATTCTCCAGGAAAAAAAAAATTATTCCAGTAACTTGTAATGGCCTAGAAGTGTTTCTAGGTTCCAAAAATCTATGCTGCCAGAGTAAGCTATAGCAATTCCTACCAAACCAAAAAGGGTTTGAGTAGGGATTCAGATGAATTGCTGGAGCATAGCAACCTCTGAAGACCATCCACTAAGTTGTATAAGCATTGTGATATACACCAGTAGAGGGATTACCCAACCCAATGAAATTACCTACACAGTGCTACCTTCCAATCCTTTATTGTACTCTTTTCTTTTGAACAAGATGAATTTGGCATTATCATATTCTAGTCACAAGGTTCATGCCATGAAATTCAGATAACTGTGAGACTTTTTTTACCCCCACATATTAACATCTCTTGTTTCTTTTATCAATTTCCCTTATACTCTCCTATTGTGCTCGCTGTTGAAAGATATCTGAAGACATGAGCACTTTTTTCAAGCTTCTTCCCAATTATTTATTGCCTTCTACTCTGAATTGTGTTGAGCAACCACAGGAAACTGTTGAGATAGCAATATATCCTAAACAAATCTGCTTTCCTAGGGATAGAGAAGGATCATTATGTCATAAATAGAATTAAGCATACAAAAGGACATACCATATTATTGGGGCATCTAGCTCTCCATTTGACCAAATTATTTTAAAGCTATAAGTCACTGAGATGGTCAATGGGGAGAATGATGTTCTTTATTTAACATTTAACTATTTTTAATCAACAGAAATCTATTATTTCTCCTTGCCAAGTTGCCCTCTCATTGAGAAAAAAAGATAAAACCAAAATCTTTGTAACAAAAACTACACAGTAAAGCAAAAACAACCTCCCACATTAGTTATGTCCAAATATGTGATATAGATATATGTCCAAATATATGATATAGATATATCTATATCATATATTTATCTTTCTTTTAGGATATAGTTAGCAAGTTTCATCATGAGTTCTCTGAAATTATGATTGGTTATTGTGGTGATCAAAGTTTGTAAGTCCTTTAGTCATTTGTCTTCACAATGTTGTTATCATAGAAATTGTTTTCCTGTTTATGGTTACTTCTCACTGTATCAATTTGTACATTTCCTAGGTTTCTCTGAAACCATCTCCCATCATTTCTTACAGCATGATAATATTCTAATATATTCATATGCCATAATTTGTTTAGTGTCACAGACAAAAGAGTGGTTGCCTTAAACTGTGACCATGAAAATATGGTTTCAAGACTTTGAATTGCCAAAACTGTAAAGATAATTTTTTGTGTCTTGATTTTATATTAAAAATAAAGTGGTTGCCATGGGGAAATTCCCAAATATTAAATATACTCAAGTCAGCTGGGTTTTTATGGAGATTTTAATTAATACAAATAAGGAATTAAGGAAAGGGAGAGAGAGTAAGAGGAAATAATGAAAAAAGGGCTAAGCCAGCCTAGGCTTAAGCCTTAAGAGAGAGATCAGTCAGTCTTTTATCAACTCACCACAAGATCCTTCCAAGCAAAACTCTAGTGTTCAGAGAGACCCTCCAGTATAGCTCAGGAAGCCCCACTTCAGCTTCCAAGGCTGAATTCCCTTTCAGCCACTGAGAAAGAGATCAGCCTCCAATTCAGCAAGCTGAATTAAGTTCAGAGGCCTTTCTGACCTCCTTTTAAAGAGAATTTTCTCCTATGTCACCTCCCCTAAGTTTTCACAGTAATCTACCAGTGATTACAGTAATCTACAAGTACAGTGATCTACCAATCACAGTAGACATTTTCATAGGACTGACCATTTTTAATTCACACCTGAGTAGACTAAAACCTTACACCTCTTGCTAAGGTTGCTTGAACTTTTAGTGATTAATTTGACCTTCATAGGAACTTAGCACCTTTTTGTATTAGATCTAAAAATAGACCCAGCTTAAGGGTTTTAGCTTTACTTTAAGTATGGGTTAAGTACTTTTTATTGTTCAGTAAGGAATTTTATAACTTTATCTTCCCCTAAGGCACTAAGTATGGGTGGAGTAATCTTAAAGTTCCCAATACATTCCTGACCAAGTACCTTCCTTGTTTAAATGGGGAATAGCCTTAACCAAATGTTTTGAAGTAGAGTCTGAGAAATTTTAAGATTCACATTAGCCATTCCCAGCTGATAGGCATCCCCTTAGGTTCCAGTTCCCAGGCAGTACAAAAGACAACTTATAAAATATTTTTAGATGTGAGTATTTTTCCTTTTTCATTGATTTTTTGGGGGGTATAGAACTAGGATGATCCTGCTATGACAAAGGGTGTGCACAGTTTAGTAAATTAGGGGAAATATTTCAAAATTGCTTTACAGAAAGGCTGGATCAATTCATAGCACCAACCAACAGTACATTAATGTTCTTGTTTTGCCAAATTCCTCCAGCATTTGTCATTTTCCTTTTTTGTTAACTTCTAATCAGATGGATGTAAGGTGCAATATAAGAGTTGCTTTAATTTGTATTTCTCTAATTATTATTGATTTCCAGCAGTTTTTCATATGAGTATTCATAGTCTGGATTTCTTCTTCTGAAAACTGTTTTTTTTTTTTTCATAGCCTTGGTCATTTATCAATTCAGGAATGACTCATAATCATATGAATATGAATCAATTTCCTACATTTTTCCTTCTACATATCTTGGAAATTGGACCTTTGTCCAGAGAAACTTGCAGTAATGTTTATTTGTTTTTCCCCCTCCTCCTACAGTGACTTGCTTTCTAATTATAACTACATTGGATTGATTTATGCAAAAATTCTAAATTCGCTAAAAATCACAGGTTTATGCTTCTCTGCTCATCTCTTTTCTTCACCCAGAGTTCAGTCATAGGTTCCTATTCTTTCTTTTTCTTTAAACCCTTCTTTATAATCCACACTCTTTGGTGAGATTTTGCTTTGTTTTTGGATTCTCCCATCCTAAATCAATCATACCTCTTATTATTTCTTCCCGATATTTTACTACCCTCCCTCTTTCCTTGTTAAGTGAAATTAATTTCTGCACCCAATTTGTATTGGAAATTTGTATTTCAGAGTTTCTGCCTACTTTTGGTCTTTAAAAATTTTTTTTAATTAGGAAAGCTTTGAAGCAATGGTGTCAAACTCAAAAAGAAAGGATCCTTTGTGGTGGAATATTGACTTAGAAAACCACAAATTAATATTATCTACATGATATTATATTTTAATTTATTTTACTAAATATTTGTCAATTATATTTTAATCTGCTTCAGAAGTGCTGGAAGTTTTGTGGGACAGGAGGTAAGTGTGACACCTCTACTTTTTCAATCTTCCATTTTATTCCTCCTATAGGATTATTTTTGTTTTTTCTGAGCAAGTTACTCTTAGTTATAAGCCCATTTTTTTTTGCCCCTTGTAATATTATATTCCAAGTTCTCCACAGTGGTGGCTAGTAAATATTGTATAATCCATATTGTAGATCCTCAGTATTTATTTTTTCATTCTCTGACTGTGTATATCTTTTCTTTCACCTAAAAGCTTTGCATTTGGGGTATGATATTCTTGGGGGTTTGCATTTTTGAATTTTTTCAGTAGATGACTAGTGAATGGACTATTTCCATTTTCACTTTCTCCTCCTGTTCTAAGTAAGATAAGAGGTTTTATTTTACTATTACTTGAAATATATTTGGTTCATTCCTCCACCCCCTACCACCACCACCTTGACTTTTAGGAAATGCAGTAATTCTTAAATGGTCTTTTCTTGATCTGTTTCTATGTCATTTGTTCTTTTTTTAATATATGTAATGCCTCAGATTGTCTTTTCTTTGTGTTCTTTTGTCTTTGTTTAGTTTCTATTATCTTATGGAATAATTCACTTTCATTTGGTTCAATCTAATTTTCAAGGATTCTATTGCTTGAATAGAATTTTGTGCCTTTTGGACTAAACTGTTAATTCTCATTTCAAGTATTTTTTCTGTTGACTTTTCTACTCACACATTTTCCCTCTAATGTCTTACTTCATTTGTGAAATCACTTGAACTCTTTTTAATCCTCACACTTTATTTATTCCTGGAATTCTAGTTGGACCTGTGTCTAAGCTGTGTTTTTCTTTGATCAAAGATGTTTTCATAACATTCTTTTCTTCTAAGCTTGTGTCTTCAAAATTCCTCTTTATGGCAAGCTTTTTGTTTACCTGTTTGTTTATTCATTCTCCCATTATTACTTTCTGAATTTGGAGTTTGTGTTAGAGTCAGCTCTGGGCATTTCTGGAGGGAATGTCTGGCTCTTTTTTACTCCTATTCTGGATTTTCTTGCAATATTGGGTATCATGTGCTTTTAGGATACCAGACAGAGGTGGCCAAGCCTGAGGACCTACAAGATTTCCATGTGCCCAAAGGTATCTGATCTGTTTTGGAATGAAGTCTGATCTGACTGCTCTATTAGTAAAGGATTTTTGCAATCTCCTGACTTAGGTTTTGGTCTATCATTACCACTGTGAGGTTGCCTCTGATTGGAACTCCAGTAGACAGCTTCTGACTCCAGTCACTCTTAGCTAGGTAAAAGGTTCTGATGGTTTAGAGCAACAGAATTATTTGATTTTTCCAGAGCCTGAGCTCATTTCTTTGGTTTTTCTTCTATTGACATTCATCTGGGCTGCAGTGTTTCAAGACCCTGATACACTCTAGGGATCAGAGTTATCCAGATGCTGCTTGCTTCTATTTCTTCTTCTTGGTAAGAATATAGCTTCAGACCCTTAATAGCTCCCTGTCCTGGACTGTCACCCCTAAGTACAAATCTTCTCCTTAGTCTATATTCTAGGGAATACACAGCAGAGCTACAAGTTGGTTACTTTCTGAACAGCATCAAACCCCTCTCTTATGAATTTAGGATATGTTCTTGCTCTAGTTCATAGCTCCAGGCCCCAGTATAGTTCCCAAGCTAGAAGGCTTTGAAATATTCTTCTGCCTAGAATTGATCCCCACTGCCAAAGATCTCTCTCTATAGATTTTGCTATGGCTACCTCATCTGGAAAAATAATATACTGTGATTTTTTCCTCTTAGTTTTTCTCACTAGGGTACATCTGGTATATTTTCTAAGTTTTTGTAGAGTAGTAGTAAAGCCTGTGAGTGCTATAACATTTCTTCCTGCTTTACCATTTTGGCTGGACATCTGAAGAATGCTTTATTATCACATTTAACTAGGAGACTGGCCCAAGGGAAGGGAATAAGCATTTATTCACAACTACTTTGTGCCAGACACTGTGCTAAGCACTTTTTTACAAATATTATCATCTTTTATTCTCACAACAACCCTGTGAGATAGGTGACTTTTATTCCCAATTTTCCTGTTGAGGTAACTGAGGCAGAGATTAAGTGACTTGCCTGAGGGCTCACAATTAATAGAAGTATGAAGCAGGATTTAAACTTGTCTTCCTGACTCCAGACCTAGAAATCTAACTACATTGCCACCAGCTACAAAGACTTGAGATAAAATGTCCCACTCAGCCTAAAATATATTTCTTTTTCTCCATGTTTACTTCTCTCTTTTTTTTTTGTTTTTGCCCCACTGCCACACAAAGAAAAGAAGGAAGGGAGGAGGGAAGAAAAGGAGAGAGGAGGGAAGGAAGGAAAAGAGGAGGGAAGGAAGGAAGGAAGGAAGGAAGTGAGGGAGGGAGGGAAGGAGGGAGGGAGGAAGGAGGAAAGGAAGAAGGAAGGAGGGAAGGGAGGAAAGGAGGAAGGAAAGAAGAGAAGGAAAGAAGGAAGGAAGGAGGGAAGGGAGGAAGAAAGGAAGGAAAAGAGGAAGGAAGGAAGGAAGGAAGGAAGGAAGGAAGGAAGGAAGGAAGGAAGGAAGGAAGGAAGGAAGGAAGGAAGGAAAGGAGGGAGGGAGGGAGGAAGGGAGAGAGGAAAAGAGGAAGGAGGAAAGGAAGAAGGAAGGAGGGAAGGGAGGAAAGAAGGAAGGAAAGAAGAGAAGGAATGGAGGAAGGAAGGAAAGAAGGAAGGAAGGAGGGAAGAGAGGAAGGAAGGAAGGAAGAGAAGGAATGGAGGAAGGAAAGAAAGAAGGGAGGAAGGAAGGGAGGGAGGAAGAAAGGAAGGAAGATATTTCTCTATTAGCATGTGTCAATGTTATTATTCAGTTGTTAAGTAATGTCTAACTCTATGTGTCTCATATGGACCATAGCCATCCATGCAGTTTTCTTGGCAAGGATATTGGCGTTGTTTGTCATTTCCTTCTCCATTATATCCTTTTGTCAGGCAATTAGAAGTTAAGTGACTTGACCAGGGACAAACTTAGGAAGTATCTAAGACCAGATTTAAACTTGGGTCTTCCTGACTCCAAGCCCAGCACCCTTTCCACTCAAGTACCTTGATACCTTCTAGGCATACAGAGGTTAAGTGGTTTCCCTAAGATCACACCACTAGGACATAACTGAGGCTGGATTTGAACTTGGGCCTTTCTGTCTTCAGGCCAGTGTTCTTAACCTCTCAGCCACAATTGCCTTTATTCATATAACTACAGTGAATCAAAACAAAGTCCAATATGGATGATGACCAGAATTGCTTTCTTATCCTACATTCTGGTCTGCCATCTCTCTGTCATGAGATACCCAGCATTCTTCATTAGTCCTCTAGGTTGCCAACTGTCCATGCCAGCCCTTTCTAGGTAACTCTCATTGAAGTCCTCCCATAGTTTTGTTACCCAACATGCTGGCCGTCTTCACTGAATCTTTCTCCTATATTTCCTTGTGCTGTTAAGGTGACTCTGATTTGTAAAGTTTATGCCAGTGGAGAATAAGCTCTGAAAGTTTCTACTATGCTCAAATCATAAGATTATGGGAACTAGAGTTAGGAGAAACCTCAGAAGCCATTTAGCATATTCCCATCACTTTCCAGATAAAGAAATGGAGGCCCAGGGAAGTTAAATTCAGGGTCACTTAGATGGCAGGCATCCAGTCTGGATTTTGAATGGTATATCTTCTTGATTCCAGAGCCAGTGATCTTTCCACTGTATCATGCTGCATTTTAATTTGCATTTCAGAATTAGATTGTACCTCATTGTCAAGAATAATTTTATAGTGTGTGAATATATATATATATATATATACATACACACATATATACACATATATATAATAAACAATTTCTCAAAAGCCCTTAATAAAATTGGTGGGGGTCAATGTTTACGCTAGGAAAATAAAAATTTCATTCCAACACCCAGAGGCAAATTTTTATAGCTTAGTTCAAAGTATATATTTAGTGCTTTCCACATAGGCTGGCTAGGGCAATAAAGCAGAGGCAGCTGTAATAATTTAGCTCTAGAAAGGGGAATGAAACATTGGAAGTTATCTGGCTACATTTCTGGGTAATCATAATTTGAACTCTTGCCCAAGTAATTACCATTAGTGGAGGAGACAGGGTGGCACAGGCAGCAGGAATGACAATAGTTTCAACTGGCATTTGAGAATCATTTTGGTGCACAGGATATTTTCAGAAAATTTTCATAAAAACATGATTAGATCATGTTAATTGCTGTAGTCCTAGAGTGAATGGTGTGTAGATATATGATCTGATCCTCTCACCTTGGCTTGATTTTTGTGCAATCAGCCAGAGGAACCATTAGTAGAAGGATTATTTGGAATCCTAGAAACATAGTTTTACAGATGAAAGGGATCTTGGAAGTGATCTAATTTAACTCTTTGATTTTAAAGAGTAAATGGAGGCCCAGAGGAGAGAAATGACTTGTTTAAAGTCCTCCAGGTTGTAACAAATCTGGAACCTAAACTCAGATCCTCTGACTGGTACTCATCCCATTATATCAAGCCACTTTGGTAAAAGACCCAACTCGGGACACAAAATCAAAGATAATAGACAAATGTGTAATGGTATTTATAAGTTGGGCTAATGATAATAGAGAAATGAATCACCTGGCTCCAACACTTCTCTCTATTACAAGGAAAGTTTGACAAAACACCTTTTTATCTCAAAATGCTTCTTCTGTCTGTTCATGGTGATACTGCAACCTCCTTTCAAATAAAAGGAAATGTGTCACAGCTTCTGGGAACAACACTTTAAAAAAGCCACTTGAGAAATAATCAGACATTAGTAGAAAATAAAGCAGCTGTCTGCTCCAGACAGACCATCAAGAGGAGAGAAACAAAGGAGACGATGTTCATCACAGAGTCATGTTGTCTCCATTTTTGGTCACGTACACACACAAGGAGCAAGGGAAGCATGCTCAAAAGTGGGAGGAAGCAGTATGTTGCCAGGCAATGAACAAAGCCTGAGATTTTGTACAAAAGGTAAAGATAGAGGCAGCATTACTATCATCTCACAGAAAAAAGAGATCTAAATGCCTTTTTGCTAGGAGAAGAATTTAATGAGACTACAAGAAAACATCCCGTTCTGGAGTTACAAAGGGGAAAGTAAGTTTTGCCATCTACCCTGAGATGATTTCTTGCCCTGTAAACCGTAGGTAAAGCATTTGGTCTGTAGAAGGTATATAAGGAACCAGGTGGGATTTCATTTTGGGTAATGCCAGAGGTCAGTCTTCAATCCAACAGAAAATGTGTGTGTGTGTGTTTATACGAGTAAAACAATTTCTATTTGTACTCATTTTCATTTTGAAGATGAGTGACTCATGCTGTCTTCTCTGATAAGACTAATAACATTTTCTAATAAATAAAAATGATAAAAATAAATAAAATACCAGGCATTTCTATAGTCCTTTGAATTTTTGAGATGTTTTTACATTTAAACAATCCTAGGAGAGATAGGTAGGAGAAGAGCAACTAAGTAAGACAGTGGTTAGAATGTTGGATCTGAAGTCAGGAAGGCTCCTTTTCCTGAGTTCAGATCTGGCCTCAGAGATTTACTAGCTGTGTGACCCTGGTCAAGTCACTTAACCCTGTTTGCCTCAGTTCCTCATCTGTAAAATGAGCTGGAAAACAAAATGGCAAGCCACTCCAGTATTTTTGCCAAGAAAACCCCAAATAAGGTCACAAAGGGTTAGAATGACTAAAGTGACTGAATAATAAAGAGAAAGGCAAGGCAAGATATTCCTCTTCTATCCTCCCAACCTTTACCCTCTACACACATAAGAACCACAAAGGACAAACTGATAAACAATTGTAATTATTGTGATTTTGACACCAAAAATAATCAAATGAAAATTTTTTCCACGGCTTCTCAGTGTTCTATATTCAGTATAAAAGTTAACATAATGCAGTGGGAAAGTCACTGGTCAACAATGAAAGAAGAGACATAGAGAAGGTAAATGATTTGCCGAAGGCTATAGAGCTAGTCAGGAAGAGAATCCAGATTTCTTCAAACCTAATACATAATTTTCTCTGATGCAACTGTTGTGGGTTGTTTAACTAGTAACCACAAAGTAAGAGCAAGGAGACAAAAAGAACAAGAATTGCAGGAGTCAGAAGAATACTTTCCTTTCATGTTTGAGGAATATTCCTAGGAAATATTCCATTTCCAAGGTATGAGAAGTCATTTTCTTTTACTTGTAAAAAAGATTCTACCTCATTAATATGGCCCAATGAGACAATATCTTGGAATAGAGTATAAGATCTAGAGTTAGAGGATATGGGCGCATTTCTTTGTTCTTTTGTGTTCTTAGAAGTCACTTTATCTTTCTAAGCCTCAGTTATTCTTGTCCTTTTGGTTCTAAATCTGTTACCAGGCACTTCAGTGAGGAAGATCATGATGAAGTCCTAAATCTGTACTACTTCTATTTATATGGAATATAGTAATTAGAAAATGGCGAGAAAACAATGAAGCAAATGTTTTTGCTACTGGTGAACTAGAGAGGAAATATCACAAATCAATGAAGACAGATCACCTATACAAGAAGGTACTTTGCAGCTAGGTGTCCCAGTGGATAGAGAGCTAGACCTAGAATGGGGAGGATTTAGGTTCAAATCTGACCTCAGACACTTCCTAGTGTAACAATATTTAAATTTAGGTTTTGACTCAATATGAGAGTTATAAAAGTGGTCGCCATTTATAAAATATTAGCCCCTAAGTCAAAAAGACAATAAGCAGCTTTTATTTACAACAAGGTAGTGATAGTGAAAGTGGGAAATATAGCAAGGAGACAAAGCCTGGTCTAGCCTACCAGCCCTAAATCCTGCTCTGGTGAAGTCTGGCTCAGCCCCCAGCAGGGGCTTCCCCAAGTCCCAATCTCTATGTGGATTTCCTCTTAGTCCTCAACTGGAAGTCCAAGTGGTGTCTTCAGCCAGAAGTCCATCAATACAGAATGACTCCAAGGAAAAGTATGTCTCTTTAACTCTACTCACTGTTATGGAATCCAAGGGAAGAGTCTTCCCAAGGAACCTGCCTCTCCAAAACCAAGGAATCAAAGAGCTCCTCCAGCCTGCCTCACCTATGCAGAGAGAGAGAATGAACACTTGGGCTGGCTTTTTTAAAGCGGTTCTCTCCATGTCACTTCCTCTCACTCCCCCACTTCACAGGAACTAGTCACAGCCTCCCAATTTGCCTAGCACTGCCCAGGGGAGAGCAGTGACCTTTGGAGGTGTGAGCTTACTCTAGTAAGTGACTTGTGAACTCTCATACTTAATGATTAGGTAGGGCTACTTTAAGTTCTTGACTTATTAACTCAAAATAGACAAAAGGAATAAAGAATTCCCTTTCACACTAGCTATGTGACCTGGGAAAGTCACTTAAACCTGTTTGCCTAGCCCTAACCCTTCTATTTTAAGATGGTTACTAAGACAGAAAGTAAGGATTTTTTGCAAAAAAGAAAAGAAATTTATAGCTTGCTATCCAATTATAGTAGTATTGTTATCCACTGTCAAATGGGCAAAAACAGGAATTTTATACATGATATTTTTTCCTTCTCAAACCTCTTTAAACATAGGTCAAATACAAATCTCATTCATTATCTCATAGATAATCAAAGGAGAATTGATAAGGAATCAAAGGTCATACCTTTGTTATAACTGAGAGAATGATGGAAGGTCAAAAATAATAGGGAAATTGGGAAGAGGAAGGTTTTAGGGAGAAAAGATAATGAGAGTTTAAATTTGGAAGCTTTACACATCTATAGGACATTCAGTTCAAGATGTCTACTAGGAATTTAGAGATGGGAAACTACAGGATAACAGAGAGGACAAGATCAGATAAGTAGATTTGGTAATCACTATCATAAAGATGATAACTGAATCCACGAGAACTAATGAGATGATTAAGTGAAATACTATAGAAGGAGAGCAGAAGTTCTAGGACAGAGCCCTACAGGATCCCTCTGTATTTATAACCTGGATGAAGATTCAGCAAAGAACACTGAAAAGTGGTCACAAACATTGGAAGAGAACCAAGGGATAATTGTCTTCAAAATCCTAGAGAAAAGAAAGTATCTAGGAGAAGAGTGTGATCAGTTGTTTCACAGGTTGCCAAGAGATCAAGATGGAGAAGGATTAAGAAAAGTTCTACAGCTGCCTGGTAGTGAAGAAAGATGGGATTATTCCCCTGAAAAGAGACAATGGAAAAGTTAATGTTATTAATATCTCTCTGTTAGCAGTTTTTAAACATGTTTTTATACCAAGGAATGCTTTGGAAATCTAATGAGTCCAATGAACCTCTTTTTTTGAAAAATATTTTAATTTTTTAAAAGGTTAAGAAGGAAACCAATTATATTGAAATACAGTCACCAAAATGTTAATTAAAAAAAAAAAAACATTTGACAGACCCTAAGTTAAGAGCACCTACTCTATATGGACTTTATTCATTTGAAAAATATTTTTAAAAAGCTTATTGTTGTCATTTCTCTGCCTTTTCTTCTTATCTACTTGACATCATGAAGGACAGAGACACAAGTCATTGCTGAATTAAGATTCCCTAGGAAGTTGGGAAAAAGATCAGTTCTGGCCTTGAAAGTCTCTACATGATCCTAGACATATTTCTGTTTTGTTGATTCTTGTGAGATCTTTATACCTTTAGACTCACTCATCAGCAATTATTGGCATTATATCATTCTCTCTCTCCATTTTCCTTTTATCTTAATAAAAGGAAGACTGGATTTTTCTGTTAGGATTCAGGAAAGTATCACTGAATTTCAGATTTGAAAGGGACCTCACTGACATATTATGGGTTCTAGTCCAATTTGTGCCCAAGGAACTATCTCCACTATAACATATATGACAAATGGTCATTTAGATGAGCAATTTCAGGCCATATAGTGACTTAGAAAAAATACATTATTATAATCTCTGTTCAATTGTATTTCTATTTGTTTTAATAGTTCCTAGTTAAGTTTAACCTGGTTTAGGCAGTTCTAAGGAGCTTGTAGCCCAAATATCTTGAGTTTGACACATTTGAGCTAGCCTCTTTTCCATTAAGGAGGAACTCAGGACTGCCTGAGACATTCCATTCTACATATGGATAACTAGTCAGTCAATCAACAAACATTTATTAAATTCTTACTATGGGTCAAGCATTGTGCTATGTATTGGTGAAACTATGGTATGTGTGCCAGAGCATGCTGTTTGGAGCTGCTCCCATCCCCCTCTTCACACACCCCTGAGGACAATTCTCCCATCCCACCCCTCTTCCCAGCAGTCCAAGGGGAGAGCTTCCTCCCTCCCCTGTCTGGGGTATTACAGGGGGCTCACATGCAGCATGAAAGTTGCAGTTTGGGCACTCAGTCTCTAAAAGTTTCACCATCATTGATCTATACTAATCACTCATGTTACTCTTATACAGAATTATCAAACATTTTCATCTGGAATAGTTTTGGTCTCTGAATCACATGAAAGGCATTCTAAAGCTTGTGAAGGTTCAGAAAAGGAAAGCTAGAAAGACTAAGGTGATAAAGTAACTTTAAAAAAAGATAGATTGAAAATATGAGGGATCTTAATTCTTATAAGGCTGAGGGGATATGGCCAGGCTTTAATATGATAAAAAAAAATGTAGACAAGAACAATATGGAATCATTCATCACATCCTGAAGTTAAAGAAACAGAAAGACAGAGGTTAAGTGACTTGATCAGGATCATACAGCTAGTAAATATCTAAGGTCAGATTTTAATATTTTAATTCATGACCCCATGCTCTATTCATTGTAGCAACCAAACCTTAAATATAGTCTGTGTGTGTATCTCTATACATGTTATATATCCATATATATATATGTATATATATACATATACATATATAAAGGAGAAAATCAACTTCTACTTAATAATGTCAAAAATTGTAGTCTAAATATAATACAAAGCAACATAGAAATGCCAAATGGACCACATGAAAGCTTTTACTAATTTGCCCATTTGAGCCTGAGTGAATGCTCATTAGGAAGAGAAGCCTAATGAGAGTGTCCATTGGTATTCTCTATTCATCATTATGATCCCCATACTCCTTTAAAGGGCTACATGAACTTTGAAACAGATAAACCAATTAATCTGGAATTATTCTTCCTAAAGAACTGCATTCATTATGCCATTCTCTTGCCCCCAACTTAAGTAACTTTATAGAAAAGCAGAACCAATGCCAAATTACAATGTAGCCCCATTCTTTCTCTCTGAATTTATCATGCCCCCACTCTCACACCTTAACTCTTTTTCAGTCAAACAAAAGTACTTATCCACTGTGTTTCAAACACATCTACTTTCTTATCCTCAGCTTTTCCATTGTGTCATTTCCCTTCCCTGGAATGATGTCAGGTAAACTCAATCAGGTGACTAGTTCCAAATGTTCCCAAACATTTATAAAGTGTGCCCATGTGCCAGGTACCCTACAGAAAACAGAGGACTAGAAGGAAGGCAAAATCTTTCTAGACTTTTAAGCAGCACACATTCAAATGGAGAGAGACAACATGTAAATCTCTAGATACAAACAAGATGCATAGAGAAAGAGGGGATGGGAGGAATTCTTAGAGCAAAGTCCCCAGCTGGGGTGTATGGGGAGGAGTCGAAAGGAGACCAGGATAGAACTCAATGGCCAAGACCCAGTTCGAATGGTATCTCTTCCATGAAGCCTGAGATCACAGCCCAAGGCAAATTTTGATTTTTCTGATCTGACTTATTTTCAGCAATATTCCTATTGGTAGCCACTGCACAAAGAACAGCACTTCACACAGAGTAGATGCTCAGCACCTACTTTGTAATTGAATTGTTTCTTTGCTCTTTCCTTTTCTTGTCATCCTTTCCACCCCAGATCCAAATTCCTTCCCCCCAATAGCAAATTAAACACATAAGATTTCCTTAATACCCTTTCATTTTTTTCTGTATGCAGTATGAAAGCTGGCATGACTCAGTAAAAGGGTATTTGTCTAATAATCGAGGCACCTGAGATGGTGACACAGGAGAGCCTTACTTATGTCTTTCTTTCTGGCTGTTAGCTAATAGATAAGTCACTAATAGAGGCCAAAAGAGGCCTCGTTTTTCCCTTTTGTACAATGGAGAGGGAGTTGGGCTAAATAAAATGTTCCTCATATGCTTTTGTGACTTGAACTCTTTTTGATAATCTGTTGAAATCTAAGGATTCTCTTCTCAGGATAATGCTTTTAAATGTATAATGTAAAATGTATAGCATTAAAAGAATCCAATTATATTGAGATAAAGTTACTCCTCCCCCCCAAAATCCCTGGTTAGATGAACTCTAAGTCCCTTTTGGCTCAAAGATTTTATGATTAAACCATGTGCTGGTTACTTCAGGCATCTTGACAATCAATAGTGATTTCTAACATTCTATATAAAGCCTGTTTGTCATAGCAACAGACCTCAGCAGTTACAGCTTCCACTTAACTATGTCAGAATCTGTAGTGTTTATCCATTAAAACCACATCCAATGCCCAGAATAATAAGAAAGAAATTTGACAATTGAGGGCAGAGTTGAAATTGTACCCCATTTCTAAAGCAGTAGAAACAACATTAGCAAAAACCATAAATTTTGATGTCTTTTTAGGGTCAAAGGGCTGAGGAGAAAAGGCGAATATTAGGACAGAGGAGGTTAAGGGTGAAGGAATGATGCTTTCTTTCCAGAATCTTGTTGCTAAATTATTGTTCATTTCTAAGAACTTCATCCATCTGTTGCCCCTTTAATACTGTCTAGACAATTTCAACTACTTACACAATTATTTTACACTGAATATTTTCCTGTTTACTACAGAGTTAGTCTACAAAGGTCACCGATAAAATAATCTTTTGGAAATGCTATTTAAAACATCTCAAAAATCCGAAAAATTCAGGAGTCACCACCAACAGTAAACTGTTGCTACTGATTCAGGGATAAAATACCACAATGACTGAGCTGACTAGATCTTATTTCTGGCAAGGCTCTGGCTGGTATCAGAAAACAAGAGGCTAGTGCCTCATGCCAGCAAGATGAAACCTCTCATTTATGGACAACTATGTCTTTTCATAATAGAAGCTAGATTGTAAACAAACATTGGTAACATAGGGGAGTTTGTCTGCTTTTAAACTATCCATTGAGCATCTGAAGAATTTCCTGGTGTATCAGTTTTTTGCAACAGTATATTTTTTTGAAATACCTTTTTACTAGAGCCATGAAATACTTTTCCTTTGACCAAAAGGAAAAGATGGGAAGGAAATTTGTGCTCTTCCTTTCAGTGCCTTAACTTTGGGATTCCTGCCAAGATGGCCCCAATACAAATGAAAAATTGGGTTTCTAATGACTATTTTCATTATTGCTCCTTGTTCATATTCAGTCTCCAATAAATCTATACTTTAATACTTCTTTGAAGTGCAGAGAAAACTAGTTGTTTTTAAAGGTAATATCAAATAGAAGATAAACTTTAGCACACTCTAAGAAGTTGGAAAGATTTTGAATATGTCTGACAAAGAATGTGCGTCTGTCACCTGAGGACTAAAGAGCCAGAGAGAGAGAGAGAGAGAGAGAGAGAGAGAGAGAGAGAGAGAGAGAGAGAGAGAGAGAGAGAGAGAGAGAGAGAGATGGAAAGAAGG
Source organism: Monodelphis domestica (assembly GCF_027887165.1). Classification (NCBI taxonomy): domain Eukaryota; kingdom Metazoa; phylum Chordata; class Mammalia; order Didelphimorphia; family Didelphidae; genus Monodelphis; species Monodelphis domestica. The sequence continues at coordinate 180,119,817 of NC_077234.1, forward strand.
AAGAAAAAGAAAAAAGAAAGATATTTGCTAACTTGATCTTTATCTTATCATTATAGTCACTGTCATAATTGTTGGTTCCAGATTCGTTATCTTTAACTCTTATCTTTTTGTTTGTTTTTATTATATTCTGAAATATAATTTTGTGATATTCTGAAAAAAATTAACTAATACATTTTCCGTTTTGAAAAACTGATTTACCAGAACTAGAAAGTCAAGTGAATCCAGATGTTAGGTATTTGGGTTCCCATGTTATATTTCCTCTAACTTGCAAGGCTACCCTGACCATTATATCTCATTAAAAATGTGAGGCACTTGTTCTGTGGCCTTCCCCACAACCGGGCACTTCCAATATATAGGGCAGATCCTTAGAGTATGGCTGACTTTTACTCTCCTCAGGGTGCAAAGGGAAGTTTAAGGATCTTTAATTTTTTAAAACAGTTTCTGAGCTTCCAGTAGTGAGTTTCCTATTACCAATCTAGTGGTTGATATCAATTAGATATTTACTAATATCAAGAATAGTATTTGCTGAGAAATTATGCCAAAAACAGTGGTTAGAAAACAATTCCCTCCAAAGCAGAATTTTAGTGTTTCCTTGCATACACAGTATCCCTTGGAGAATGGATTCAAACTTATGATTATGAGGCATATGTTTAGGCATTAAAAGTAGCTAAGAGATACTTCCTGACTTCTGGCTTTGGAATTCTTTCTCATAATTCTCATAAAGTTGTCCTTAGGTTTAACTCTGCTATACTCTAAGGATAAGTCCTTTTCTAGAGTCCCTAGTTAGCACTTCTCTCTGCCACAAAGGGTCATAGTCAATGAAGCTGCCACTATTCTTTTTTTTTTTAGCCCTTACCTTCTGTCTTAAAATCAATATTGAGTACTGGTTCCAACGCAGAAGAGAGATAAGGGCTAGGAAATGAGGGTTAAGTAACTTGCCCAGGGTCACACAGCTGGGAAGCATCTGAGGTCAAATTTGAACCCAGGATCTCTCATTTCTAGGCTTGGCTTTCAATCCATTGAGCCACCTAGCTGCTCCCACTATTCTTAGATGAATGTCTTGTCAACATTTTTCTACAGGAAATCCTTTGGTCGTTGTCCATTCCCACTCCAGAAACTAGTTATAACAACTCTCAGGGACTCCACTTGATTCTGGTCATATTGCTTTGGGGACATCTGATGACTCTTCCAAATTAACATGGTCACCTGGGCATTCCCTTCTTTGTACATACCTTCACCTAAGATCAGTAAAGAAAAAAACAAAAAAGATGAACTTTTGCAGAATAAATTGAGTAGAAACAGAAAAACAATCTATGTAATATTATGGCAACATTATAAAGTCAACTTTGAAATACTTAAGAATTCTGAAGAATACAATGACTTAACAGAATTACAAAGGACCAATGATGAAACATTCTACCCAATTCCTAACAAAGAATTCATAGACTCTGGATGAAGAAACATACATTTGTTGGACAAAGCTAACGCAAGAATTTGCTTTGTTCCACTATGCATATTTGATTTTCTTCTCTTTAAAAAAATGGGAATGGGAATTTAGAAGAGAAAAAAACTGTTAATCAAAATTCTCAAAAAGAATAAACACAAAAGAAAAAGAAGTTCCATGTGCTCAAGGACATACAGCAGTCATGTGAGAGATAGGGCAGTTACTCCCTCACTCTATCCAGTAGGTCACTGCAGTTCTTGTCTCATGACCTCTAAGAAAGAAAAGACTCAGAGATCATTTAGTCGACTCTTTTACCTTTTGTTATAAGGGATTTTAGCAGGAGCAGCTGAACGCAGAGAGCACTAAGATAGAGGCAGAGAGAGAGAATTCCAGAACTCTAATGAGACTGACTCTGGAGTGGCAGTTGGTGGAATTGCTCTCTGGAGTAGGACTGTGTGATCTTCCTTCAAACAAGTTCATCTTCTGGGAAGTGGTCAAGATTAGTTAACACTCCACAGGTGGACTGTGTAAGCTAAACCATTACTCCCCTTCCTGTTTCTGTGTGGTTCTTCTATGCTGTGATCTCTACTAGGACTCCTACCAGACTCAAGAGGACAGAGGCTGTGAGACTTTGACTCTTGTTCCTGTTACCAAATTTTAATATATTAACTTAGGGGGTTAGTTTGAATACTTATCGGAAGTAGACTTATAGGTAGTGAAATCAGTAGTTAGTGGGGTTTAGCACTTTGACCTTGACTTAAGATCAGATCATTCCTATTCCCATCCCTTCTTCCCGTTCCTTGAAATAAACTGTTATTTTGTTATAATTATAACTTTTACCTATTATTTTAATATTCCTATTTCACTTTTAAACTCAGAACTGGCTCAGAATCATTAAGGTCATCAGTTCTTTTAGCTCCACTAGCAACTAAAATGTTTTTTTCACTGTCATGTAGTACAAACCTATCCAGTTCTACATAGCTTCCAAAGTTCTACATGTAACACTGGGATCAAGCAGTGGATAGCTGTATGTTCTCTGTATAACCCATGAGAAAGAACAAAATTGAGTGTGTGCTAAGGACTGGACTCCTACTGACCAGTCCTGCCATTACACACATAAAAGAATTTCCTCAATTCAATAATAACAAGAGATATATACATCAAAAGAACTTTATAGTTTTATTTCTCACACAATTAAATGTTAAAAATGGCAAATGATGGTAATAGCCAATATTAAAGGAACTTCAGGAAGATGGGCATATAAATACAATATTAATAGGGCTTTGAACTGGTCCAACCTTTCTGGGAAGCAACTTGGAATTATTTTTAGAAATAAGTAAACTGCCCATAATCTTAATTTGGAGTTTCAACTGTTTTGCGAGATGTCAGAAGAAGAAAGGTTCAATATATCTAAATATTCATAGCAGCATTTTTGGTGATAGGAAAACTGCAAATAAAGGGGTCCTCATTAGTTGGGAAGTAGCTGAAAAAGCAATTGTGCACATGTGTAATGGGATGGGTTTTATGACAGAAGTAATGATGAATATGAATAATTCAGAGAATCATTAGAAATACACTTAGATATAAGAAGATATGGAAAAATATACAACTATGATAATATGAATAAAAACAATAAAAATCAAAATGTACATTGTATAACCATTTTGGCTCCACATACCAAGATAAGATACATGACATAGGTACAAAAGTAGATATCATAGGCAAATCAGAAGAAAAGAGAAAATGTTACCTATCAGGTTTATGGGTAGAAGTCTTATGAATAAACAAAAAATAGAAAGCATTGTGAAATATAAAATGGATATTTTTATTGCATTAAACAAGTAACTTTTTGTACAAATGAAACTAATGTAGCCAAAATTAGAAGGAAAGGAGTAAATTGGGGGAAACATTTTTATAGGCAGTATCTCAGATAGAGGTCTCATATCTAAAATATGTAGAGAACTTTGTTTAATATATGAAATAGACCATTCCCCAACTGATAAATGGTCAAAAGATAAGGACAGTTTTTGGATGAAGAAATCAAGGCTACATATTATTATATGAAAAAATGCTCCAAGTCATTATTGATTGGAGAAATACAAATCAAAAGAACTCTGAGATATCTCACACCTATCAGCTAAAATGATAAAGGGCAAAATGACAAATGTTGGAGGGGATATGGAAAAATAGGAACACTAATACACTGTTGGTGGAATATTGAGCTGATAGAACCATTTTGGAGAGCAATCTGGAATTATTCTCAAAGAATTACAAAACAGTGTGTACCATTGGACTCAGTAATATTATTATTAGGTTTATTTCCAAAGGCGATCAAGGAAAAAAGGAAAAGAATCTATATGTACTAAAATATTTATAGTGGCTCTTTTTGTTGTGACAAAGGACTGGAAATTGAAAGGATGGCTATCAATGGGGGAATGACTGAACAAGTTTTGGCATATGATTGTGAGGGAATACTACTGCTCTATAAGAAATGACACACATGTTAATTTTGGAAAAAACATGGAAAGACCTTCATGAAATTCCTGAGTGAAATGTGCAGAACAAAGAGAACCTCATATGCATCAACAGAAATATTGTTTGAAGAATGATTTGTGGATGCTCACCTCCAAAGAAGGAAATGAAATAGAAATAAGTCATAGTTGTACATATATCTTTTTTTTGTCAAATAATGCCTTTTCTAATGGGTGGAGAGGAGGAAAAAAAGGAGGGTAAAAAACTGGGTATTTTAATGTAGCATAAATTTTTCAAAAAATATTGACTCCAGAGAAATGATGAGGAAATGAAAGAATTGTTCATGTGGAAAATTATACAAGATTCTAGAAATGACTGGAATGCTGACCAGTTGATTTAACTGGACTTTTGTGTTGTTTTTTTTTTCTTCTTAATAGTGAAGACTTACTGGGTGAATGTGGGAAGAGAGACAGAGTTCTCTCTAGAAATGATTTTTTTAAAAGAACTGATGCTTGAATAATTGCTTTCCATCTTAGATGACTTTTAACTCAGTTCCATCCACATCTAACATTCATATTTTCCCTTTTGTTCTTTAGCAACTTAACTTGGTAAAGATGACTAATTTGACATAGCTTTCATTTTATTTATCATTCCTGATTGCTAGTTGGATTTAGTATTTCTAGTTCCTTTCTGGTTCCCTTACTTGAGCTCTTGTTGCCAAAGAAGCACATATATTATCTTCCACATAGAAGCCCTTATTTGACTCCAAAGGTCAATCAATAGCCTGACATGTCCAGCCCCATGACATCAGGGTTCAATATTCCTCTAAATATTTCCAAGAATTGGACCAAGGATGAATGTCGAAAATCTTATCTTTCTGAAATGGATAGAATATCATTTCAGAGATTGCCCACGAGTGACAGGGAGAATTTTTTTTTAATTTTCCCACTACATATGGAGAATTCCCTTCTATAGTTATAATAATTGGTTAGGCTGCATATGTATGCATATATTTCTTCATTTACATGAATGTTAATTGGTTCTATACATGTTCTATATCTACTGCTTTTCACCTGCTTTAAAATGAAAATTGAATGAAATTTAGATAATTGAACATGTTTTCAGCAACTATTTGATATGCTAATTCATTAAATATCAAATATCCTTCCATCAAATGCACATGGAAGAATCTACTTTCTCTGCTTCTTGAATAAGGGTAGATCAGCCTATGACAGCAAGATCAGTGCTTCAATACTTTTTTGCTATGGAACTAGGGCTAAATTTTGAAATATAGCCTATAAAGATGCCAAGCCAGTGCAAATCATCCATCATAAAGATGTATGGATAAAGAAGAGCATTACAATTGCATACACAGAACATTTTCATGGAACCAGAGAGCTGTCCCTGCTCACCCCCACTTCCCATTTCCGCATTTCCTCACATAATTTTAGCTTTTGCACTGGCATAGTATTGTGTTTCGGAAGAGTAGCTATATATGTATATATACATACATATATATATATATATGTATGTATATATAAAGCTACTATTTTACCATTTCCCTCTGAAGGCAAACACTTGCATTGAAAAGGTAAAAAACATGGCATCTTTGAAGAACTTTATTGCCAAACAAATCGCTTTTAAAGTCGTGCAGTTGTCCAGGTCTGGTTCAGTATTATTGTAGCAATATTCAATGTGGGAACTAAATAAGTCCTCATATTCCTGGAAAAGTTAGTAACAGTGGCAATGTAAACAAGGATACTAGACTTTAATAGGATAAATGAATGATGCAGTTGTGTTAATGACTTGAAAGGCATTTTGACAGGATAATTATAAGTTTCAAGAAAAAAACATTTTTAGAGGAAATTGTAAAACTCTCCCTATTATACAAATACATACAAGTACAGACTTCAGTCTTTCAGATTTCACTTTCTTGAGGGAGGAGTATATGAGATCAAGAAATTATTTTACTCTCTTAAAAGCACTTGACTTCAGAATTTCGTGTGGCCAACATAATCAACAAAAAACATGGCTCTCTTTTGGGCCAAAATCTTTTAAAAAATTACTCAAGACTCCATAGCATATTAAGGTTCATTTATATTATTATGTATTAGTTTATATAATATGGATTATATGTAATATATCATATTATTTTATTATATTTATAGTAAGATACCTCAGTCACAGTTCTTTGAAGTAGGTAATACAAGTATTTCCATCTTAATTTTACAGATGAGTAAAACGGGTATCAAGGGAATTAAATGATTTTCCCCCAGACACACACATTAGAATCTATATTTGAACCCATGCCTCTCCCACCTCCAAGTCCAGCATTCTTTTAATTTTACTAAGCTAATTTAGCTATAGATGTTGCAAGATGAATTTTCTTACCAGGTTTTTTGTTCTTTTATTACTATTCAACTCAAATCTGCATTGATATGAGAATTTCCCTCTGTATGAAACCACATGAAGGGATATACATGGCATATCAACTTGTCGTGACATGATGTCCCACTGTGGATGTTGACAGTGGGCCACTCAAACACTTGTTTCAGTCATTTTCATGTCACAACCCAGGTACACTTTGGACTATTGTCTCAGTTCATATGTCTTAATCCAGGACACCAGGAAAAAAATCTATGCATATAATATACTGAGAATAACTTCATTATCAAGCCCACATTTCCCAATCTGACAGAAGAGAGATTATTGAAAGGATGGAAGCAAGTTGTCCAAAAATGAACAGCTTAAAATCCAGATAAAATTCCTGGTCACCTGTATTCTAATTGTGAGTGTTTGCTTTCCCCTGTAGTTTCTTACAATTCCAGAAGTTGGCTTTAGGCATTATTCTCTGCTATTCCCTACAGTGAAGTGACTCTATAATATCCTAGGGCTTGATGTAATCATGAGAATAGCATCTGAAAACAGGAGCATCATCTCCACTTCCAGCGTATCACTCTATTGCTGGCTCCAGCGGTGGTGGTCTCTCTGCAGTTCCATCTCTTGGTGGGTTCCAGTTCCAGCATTTGTCACTCCTTGTTATTTGTCAGCTGGTTTAGCTCTGTCTGCCATTCCCTATCGTCCTACTCTACTGTTGTTTAATAAGATGAGGTAGGGGGATTAAACAACCGTTCTTTGTGGTTTGAGTGTAAGCTTAAGCAATAAAGGGGAAAGAACCTCAACAATGTCTGGGATCAAGAGGTACAATTCTCTGTACAGTGCCTCAAGACTTCTCACAGAAATTTTTCCTTTTTGTCACAATTTCCGCCAGGTTCTAAACACAAAGGAACTTGTCCAAGAACAGGATAAGGTTCTGGGCTTAAATTTAATGAATGTTCTGATCATGAATTCGATAGTAACTGCAGGCTTGATGGTCTTTGCCCTCCAACCTTTGGATTTGTGAGCTTCTTGCAGGGAAGAAACAATGAGTTTTTCATCTTTTCATCTGTAATACTATACTAAACACAATGACTTATACACAGTAGGCATTTAATAAATATTTGCTTAATGGAGTTGGCATCTTCTACTTCCTCTGGAGCTGGTAAAACATCCCAGTTATTCCTTAATTAGCTCTTTTAGCCCCCTAGGCAAGATCACTCAAATTACTCAAGGTTCTTAAGAATTTCTGCTAGTTATTTTTCCCACCTAAGGTAGGAATTGTGTGTGTGCATGTGTTTAGCATTTCTCTAATTCATGTATGCCTTCAAGCTGATACCCTTCCCAATTTAATGGGAGAGAAGGAAGAGACTAACACTAGCTATACAACCATAAATTCAATATAATTGCTCATAAACATCAAAGCCTCATTATGAACCTAAAATTCATATAGTTCAATGATTTCTGTGTCCAATGATATTGTAACATTTTTCATAAAAAATGAAAGGTTCACTTAAAGTCAGCATTGTATGTGCTTGTAATCAATTTTCAGGCCATTATAATTTAGGATGTGCCTAATAAATGGCCAAAATTAATTTGTAAATAGTCAGTAATATAATTTTTCCTAGTTTTTTTTTAATTGTAGTCACTTGAGATCTATTCTTACACTAAGACCAAATGGAAAAGTGATTCCCTATAAACATAAAATGCTCTAGATGCTCCTGTTTTCAGATGTCTACCTTAAGTATATGAACACTTCCCCTAGCAGAATAGACAGATGAGAACAATTTGTTCCAGTGGCTATGAAGATGACTGGAGAAAGAATTGTCTTAAAGCTTAAAGCCTGGACAGATATCGAAGACACCAGAGTCATCTAATACACCCAAGTTTGTAGGCTTTCCCACAAAGTCTGGGTAACATTTGTCATGGACATTATAGAGGGGTTCTTGTCCAGATACAAGTTGAACTAGATAACCTCTGATCCTCCTCCTGATTTTGAGATTCTGCAGTAACCTCCTTACAATGAAGCATCAAAAGGGAATTTTAATAGAGAAACAGGAAAAAGGGCTTTGAATTTTTTATTACTATTATTTTTTGTGTTGATCTCATCTGCATTTCTCAGAGTACTTAGCCATCATCATCTTACAAGAGAGTAATACTGTAGAGCAAAGGATTTTTTTAAGAAAGAGGGGGAAATTGTTCAGCAAAATAACAAGTAGAAATCAGGTATTCTGTGTGCTGTTCTATATTCAGAGTTCTCCATCTCTGCAAAGAGGCAAGGAGAAGTACCTTCTTTTTGGGATCAAACTTGGTCATGATACTTTAATAGCATAATTTCAAATATTTTGTTGTAGTTTTTTCATTTACATTGTTACTCTTGCTTTCTATATTCTACTATCTTCACTTCGCATCAGGAACCTGTCTTCCTATGCTCCCCTGTATTATATTAATCAATTCTTGTAGCACAATACTATTTCATTATATTCAACCTTTGACTGTTTTAACCATCCCCTTCCTGATGAGTATCTACTCTATATTCAGCTTTTGCTTCTTCAAAAACTACTACTATTGGGGCAGCTAGGTGGCTCAGTGGATAGAGTCATGCCTAGAAATAGGAGGTCCTGGGTTCAAATTTTTCCTCAGACACTTCCTAGCCATGTGGCCCTGGGCAAGTCACTTGACTCTAATTGCCTAGTCTTTACTGCTCTTCTGCCTTAGAAATGTTATTATCAATTCTAAAACAGATGGTCAGGGTTTTTAAAAAGTGTTGCTTTAAACATTTTGGTATATATCAGAACTTTCTTTTTTGTACAGATATTCTTTTAAAATGATTTTAAAATAATTCTATTTTAAAATAAGAGAATCGAGAATAGCCATAAGAATCATGAGGAAGCATGGGGGTAAGACATAGATACAGCTGAAATGACAGACAAACAATAGAGAGAGGTGAACCCTGAAGAGAGGCAATCTGATTTGTACCTTCCAATGTTAGGGTAGAGTAATTAAAAGATGGCTCCATGATGTGGGAAATAGTGGCCAAAAGGATGGGTAGAGGAAGAGAGTTGCTTGAGGACAGCAATTGTGGACTGAGTAGAGGACTGAGTGCTAAGGCATAGAGGTGTGTGGCATTTAAAAGAGTGGGATGCCATAAACTGTTATAATTAAAATAGTTGTCTGCCATAAACTGTGGCAGTTAAAAGAGTTAAGGGTATAAACAGTAGGAGTTAAAATGGTTGAGGTCTTAAACTGTGGTGATTAAAATAGTGGAAGACTTAAATTGTGATAGATATAAGAGTGGGTGAGTAAATTGTGACCGCAGAAAATATGTTTTCACCAGAGTGTCTTGTTTTAAATCAAATATTTAAGGTGGTCGCCAGGGAAATATTCCCAATTATGAATATACCCAAGTCAACTGGGTTTTATAGAAAATTTTAATTAATAATACAATGAGGAATTAAAGAAAGAGAAAGAGAGAAAAAGGAAATAATGAGAAAAGGATAGACTGGCCCAGGGTAGCCCTGGCCAACCCAGGCCTAAGTCCTAAAAGAAAAGTCAGTTATCACTCACCATAAGATCTGTTCAAGCGAGGATTCTGGGGGACAGTCTCCCCAGAGGGAGTTCCAGTCAGAGTCAGCCTCCCTTGAGAGACCTCCTTAGAGATTGTCCTTCAAGAGATTCTTCTCAAGAGACCCTCCTTAGAGCCACTCTCTCTAGAAAGCTTCCCTTCTCAAGAGATCCTTTTTCTTATATAGGGGGTTTTCTCCTATGTCACCTCCCCTAAGTTCTTCCATCTACCAATCACAGTAGACATTTTCCAAAGGACAGCCCATTCTGAATTCACAGCTGAGTAGATTAGAATCTCTGAGTAAGTTTCTCACCTTTTTGTCCTGGCAAGTTTACAAGTTGCCTGACCTTTAATAGGTACTTAGCACCCCGTTGTATTAATTCTAAAAATAGGAATGGCTTAAAGAACTTTTTGCCACATTATAAGTATGGGTTTAAGTATTTTCATTGTTTAGCAAGGAGTTCTCTCCTCTAAAGCAGTCCTAAGTATGGGTGGAGTAGAGGTCCTCCCATTTCTGATCCAAGTAGAGTTCTCACATTTTAGATGGGGAATGGTCCCTAATAGGGAGTTGTCCCAATGGAGAATTCCCCAATGGGGAATTTTTTTAACATTCACAAGTCTGAGAAATTTCAAGATTCACAGGTGGCAACTGTGATGGGCAAAACTCCCAGCAAGAAAACTAGTCCTTCTTCAGCCCAGATGTTGGGAATCTCGGTAAAAGTCTCCCTAATTATATATGTTATTTTTCTGGTTTGGTCTTTTGATGAAAAATTAACATACAGAAGAACAGCTTAGCCTTTTGGACAAAGAAAAGGCAAACAAAAGATCACCTATTCTAGTATTTGGTGGATCAAGGTTCTCATCTTGGCACATAACTATAGATTTAAAGAAGAATATGGGACTTCCGGTTAAGATGGCGGCTTAGAGAAAGCTGAAGTTCAGATCTCCGGAAAACCCTTCCCGACCGATCTCAAACTAGAAGCTCCTAAGGCGCCGAAATTCAAAACGATCAACAGCACAGACCCTGGGAACCCTCCTCCTGGACCTGGACCCGGTTCAAAAGGTACGGCTCCCCTTAAAAGCCAGAACCCGAGATCCCTCGGACCTCAGGGGTAGGAGCGCAGAGTCCAAGGCTCCCGGAAGCGGCAGCCATGCCGGGCTCAGAGAGCAGGGTCTGAGGAACAACAACCCTCAGGGTCTTCTACCCAAGTCCCAGTCCGGGTGAAAGTTACTGCCTGGGGCTTCCGCTGCAGAGAGCCGGTTGGTCCGGGTGAAAGTTACTGCCTGGGGCCTCCGCTGCAAAGAGCTGGTCGGTCCGGGTGAAAGTTACTGCCTGGGGCCTCCGCTGCAGAGAGCTGGTCAAAACAACAGCAACCCTCAGGGCGGGCAAGACAGCCTCACGGGCTGGATCCTGCTATCCAAGTCTCAGTGAAAGTCTGTGCTCTCGGAGCTTGGGGAAGCGGCAGCCCATCCCCCCGCAGGCCGACGAAACAGCCTCACGGCCAGCTATTCTGAAGGCAACTTCCGGAAATCGAGCCAGGGGGAGAGTGTGGCCTCGTGGTCCGACCCTTCCATTCCAGTTCCAGTGAGGCATATTCAGTTTAACCCAGGGAACGCTCATAGAACCAACATCTGCCCAGGACTAAAGCCTCTGATCCCCAGACAAAGACAAGAAAAGCCAATCCTCCACGTTCAGAGATGACAAACTCCACAGAAGCACAGAAGCCCCAAAATACCAAGAAAAATAAGAAGAAAGGGGCGACTCTGGACACATTCTATGGAGCCAAAATACAAAATACAGAGCAGATAGAAGAAGATATACAAGAAAATTCTCCAAAATCTTCCAAAGGAAATAGAAACTCTCCACAAACCCATGAAGAATTTGAATCAGAAAGGACCAAAAAGATGGAAGCCCTCTGGGAGGAAAAGTGGGAAATGATGCAAAAGAAATTCACGCATCTACAAAACCAGTTTGACCAAACTGTAAAAGAAAACCAGGCTTTAAAGCAAGAACTAATAAAGCAAAGCCAAAACACCAAGAAATTAGAAGAGAACATAAAATATCTCACCGACAAGGTGATAGATCTGGAAAACAGGGGGAGAAGAGAAAATTTAAGAATAATTGGACTCCCAGAAAAGCCAGAAATAAACACCAAACTGGACATGGTGATACAAGATATAATCAAAGAAAATTGCCCAGAGATTCTAGAACAAGGGGGCAATACATCCACTGACAGAGCTCACAGAACACCTTCTACACTAAACCCCCAAAAGACAACTCCCAGGAATGTAATTGCCAAATTCCAAAGCTATCAAACAAAAGAAAAAATCCTACAGGAAGCCAGAAAAAGACAATTTAGATATAAAGGAATGCCAATCAGGGTCACCCAAGACCTTGCAAGTTCTACTCTGAATGATCATAAGGCATGGAACATGATCTTCAGAAAGGCCAGAGAGCTGGGTCTCCAACCAAGAATCAGCTACCCAGCAAAACTGACTATATACTTCCAAGGGAAAGTATGGGCATTCAACAAAATAGAAGACTTCCAACTTTTTGCAAAGAAAAGACCAGAGCTCTGTGGAAAGTTTGATACCGAAAATCAAAGAGCAAGGAATACCTGAAAAGGTAAATATTAAGGAAAGGGGAAAAATGTTATCTTCTTCTTTTACTCAAACTCTCTTCTATAAGGACTACATTTATATCAACCTATGTATACTAATATGTGGGGAAAATGTAATGTATAAATAGGGGGTAAAGAAAGACCAAATAGAATAATGGTTCTCACACAAAGATTCACAGGGGAAGGGGAGGGGAAGAAAACTTCTATAAGAAGGAGAGGAAGAGAGGGGGGGGGTTTACTTAAACCTCAATCTCAGGGAAATCAACTCTGAGAGGGAAAAACATCCAGATCCATTGGGATCTTGAATTCTATCTTACCCAACAAGGGTAAGGAGAAGGGAAAACCAAGGGGGGGAGGGGGAGAGGGAGAACAAAAAGGGAGGGAAAGAGAGGGGGGAGGGGGAGGGAACAAAAAGGGAGGGACTAAAAAGGGAAACATCAAGGGAGGGGACAAGGGGGACTGATTCAAAGTAAATCACTGGACTAAAAGGTAGAGCCGAAGAAGAAAAGGTTAGAATTAGGGAAGGCAATCAAAATGCCAGGGAGTCCACAAATGACAATCATAACTTTGAACGTGAATGGGATGAACTCACCCATAAAACGTAGACGAATAGCAGAATGGATTAGAATCCAAAACCCTACCATATGTTGTCTTCAAGAAACACACATGAGGCGGGTTGACACCCACAAGGTCAGAATTAAAGGATGGAGTAAGACCTTCTGGGCCTCAACTGATAGAAAGAAGGCAGGAGTGGTAATCATGATATCTGATAAAGCCAATGCAAAAATAGACCTGATCAAAAGGGATAGGGAAGGTAATTATATTTTGTTAAAAGGGACTCTAGACAATGAGGAAATATCATTAATCAACATGTATGCACCAAATAATATAGCACCCAAATTTCTAATGGAGAAACTAGGAGAATTGAAGGAAGAAATAGACAATAAAACCATACTAGTGGGAGACTTAAACCAACCATTATCAAATTTAGATAAATCAAATCAAAAAATAAATAAGAAAGAGGTAAAAGAAGTGAATGAAATCTTAGAAAAATTAGAATTAATAGACATATGGAGAAAAATAAATAGGGATAAAAAGGAATACACCTTCTTCTCAGCACCACATGGCACATTCACAAAAATTGACCATACATTAGGTCACAGAAACATAGCACACAAATGCAAAAAAGCAGAAATAATGAATGCAGCCTTCTCAGATCACAAGGCAATAAAAATAATGATTAGTAATGGTACATGGAAAACCAAATCTAAAACCAATTGGAAATTAAACAATATGATACTCCAAAACCGTTTAGCTAAAGAAGAAATCATAGAAACAATTAATAATTTCATCAAGGAAAATGACAATGGCGAAACATCCTTTCAAACCTTTTGGGATGCAGCCAAAGCGGTAATCAGAGGCAAATTCATATCCCTGAAAGCTCATATTAACAAACAAGGGAGAGCAGAGATCAATCAATTGGAAATGCAATTGAAAAAACTCGAAAGCGATCAAATTAAAAACCCCCAGCAGAAAACCAAATTAGAAATCCTAAAAATTAAGGGAGAAATTAATAAAATCGAAAGTGATAGAACTATTGATTTAATAAATAAGACAAGAAGCTGGTACTTTGAAAAAACAAACAAAATAGACAAAGTACTGGTCAATCTAATTAAAAAAAGGAAGGAAGAAAAGCAAATTCACAGCATTAAAGATGAAAAGGGGGACAGCACCTCCAATGAGGAGGAAATTAAGGCAATCATTAGAAATTACTTTGCCCAATTATATGGCAATAAATACACCAATTTAGGAGAAATGGATGAATATATACAAAAATACAAACTGCCTAGACTAACAGAAGAGGAAATAGAATTCTTAAATAATCCCATATCAGAAATTGAAATCCATCAAGCCATCAAAGAACTTCCTAAGAAAAAATCCCCAGGGCCTGATGGATTCACCTGTGAATTCTATCAAACATTCAGAGAACAGTTAACCCCAATACTATACAAACTATTTGACATAATAAGCAAAGAGGGAGTTCTACCAAACTCCTTTTACGACACAAACATGGTACTGATTCCAAAACCAGGCAGGTCAAAAACAGAGAAAGAAAACTATAGACCAATCTCCCTAATGAATATAGATGCAAAAATTTTAAATAGGATACTAGCAAAAAGACTCCAGCAAGTGATCAGAAGGATCATTCACCATGATCAAGTAGGATTCATACCAGGGATGCAGGGCTGGTTCAACATTAGGAAAACCATCCACATAATTGACCACATCAACAAGCAAACTAGCAAGAACCACATGATTATCTCAATAGATGCAGAAAAAGCCTTTGATAAAATACAACACCCATTCCTATTAAAAACACTAGAAAGCATAGGAATAGAAGGGTCATTCCTAAAAATAATAAACAGTATATATCTAAAACCAACAGCTAATATCATCTGCAATGGGGATAAACTAGATGCATTCCCAATAAGATCAGGAGTGAAACAAGGATGCCCATTATCACCTCTACTATTTGACATTGTACTAGAAACACTAGCAGTAGCAATTAGAGAAGATAAAGAAATTGAAGGCATCAGAATAGGCAAGGAGGAGACCAAGTTATCACTCTTTGCGGATGACATGATGGTCTACTTAAAGAATCCTAGAGATTCAACCAAAAAGCTAATTGAAATAATCAACAACTTTAGCAAAGTTGCAGGATACAAAATAAACCCACATAAGTCATCAGCTTTTCTATATATCTCCAACACAGCTCAGCAGCAAGAACTAGAAAGAGAAATCCCATTCAAAATCACCTTAGACAAAATAAAATACCTAGGAATCTATCTCCCAAGACAAACACAGGAACTATATGAACACAACTACAAAACACTCGCCACACAACTAAAACTAGACTTGAACAATTGGAAAAACATTAACTGCTCATGGATAGGACGAGCCAATATAATAAAAATGACCATCCTACCCAAACTTATTTATCTATTTAGTGCCATACCCATTGAACTACCAAAATACTTCTTCACTGATTTAGAAAAAACCATAACAAAGTTCATTTGGAAGAACAAAAGATCAAGGATATCCAGGGAAATAATGAAAAAAAACACATATGATGGGGGCCTTGCAGTCCCAGACCTCAAACTATATTACAAAGCAGCAGTCATCAAAACAATTTGGTACTGGCTAAGAAACAGAAAGGAAGATCAGTGGAATAGACTGGGGGAAAACGACCTCAGCAAGACAGTATACGATAAACCCAAAGATTCCAGCTTTTGGGACAAAAATCCACTATTCGATAAAAACTGCTGGGAAAATTGGAAGACAGTGTGGGAGAGACTAGGAATAGATCAACACCTCACACCCTACACCAAGATAAATTCAAAATGGGTGAGTGACTTAAACATAAAGAAGGAAACCATAAGTAAATTGGGTAAACACAGAATAGTATACATGTCAGACCTTTGGGAGGGGAAAGGCTTTAAAACCAAGCAAGATATAGAAAGAATCACAAAATGTAAAATAAATAATTTTGACTACATCAAACTAAAAAGCTTTTGTACAAACAAAACCAATATAACTAAAATCAGAAGGGAAACAACAAATTGGGAAAAAATCTTCATAGAAACCTCTGACAAAGGTTTAATTACTCATATTTATAATGAGCTAAATCAATTGTACAAAAAATCAAGCCATTCTCCAATTGATAAATGGGCAAGGGAAATGGATAGGCAGTTCTCAGATAAAGAAATCAAAACTATTAACAAGCACATGAAGAAGTGTTCTACATCTCTTATAATCAGAGAGATGCAAATCAAAACAACTCTGAGGTATCACCTCACACCTAGCAGATTGGCTAACATAACAGCAAAGGAAAGTAATGAATGCTGGAGGGGATGTGGCAAAGTAGGAACATTAATTCATTGCTGGTGGAGTTGTGAACTGATCCAACCATTCTGGAGGGCAATTTGGAACTATGCCCAAAGGGCGACAAAAGAATATCTACCCTTTGACCCAGCCATAGCACTGCTGGGTCTGTACCCCAAAGAGATAATGGACACAAAGACTTGTACAAAAATATTCATAGCTGCGCTCTTTGTGGTGGCCCAAAACTGGAAAACGAGGGGATGCCCATCAATTGGGGAATGGCTGAACAAACTGTGGTATATGTTGGTGATGGAATACTATTGTGCTCAAAGGAATAATAAAGTGGAGAAGTTCCATGGAGACTGGAACAACCTCCAGGAAGTGATGCAGAGCGAGAGGAGCAGAACCAGGAGAACATTGTACACAGAGACTAATGCACTGTGGTATAATCGAACGTAATGGACTTCTCCATTAGGGGCGGTGTAATGTCCCTGAACAACTTTCAGGGATCCAGGAGAAAAAAAACACCATTCATAAGCAAAGGATAAACTATGGGAGTGGAAACACCGAGAAAAAGCAACTGCCTGAATACAGAGGTTGAGGGGACATGACAGAGGATAGACTTTAAATGAACACTCTAATGCAAATACTATCAACAAAGCAATGGGTTCAAATCAAGAAAACATCTAATGCCCAGTGGACTTATGCGTCGGCTATGGGGGGTGGGGGGGAGGAAAAGAAAATGATCTATGTCTTTAACGAATAATGCTTGGAAATGATCAAATAAAATATATTTAAAAAAAAAAAAAAGAATATGACATTTTCCCCCTAAAAAAGCATATATTGAATAAAGATGGACTACAATAACCAATTTTAACTCCACAGGACAGATAATAAACAATGCCACTTTTTTCATTAGAAAGGTGGTGGACAAGGAGTGTAGGGCATTGGGTTTAGTCATATATAATTACTATGTTTGTTGATTTTGGTAAACATTATTTATTATAAAAGAGCTCTATAAAAAGTGACTGATATAAAAACCAAAACGTGGTAAACATTTTGAAAAATACTTATCCAAATTACCCAGTGATGATGAGTGTCATAGGTTAAAGGCATAATTTTAAATATGTAATACTGTCACAGCTTCAAAGTATACATATTTGTAATGTAAGTGGCTATAAGAATAAAATAATTATACTAGAAATGGCCACGAAGTGTCATTTAATTTATATTCCTATACTAAAATACAATTGCATTTTATCCTAAGATTTACTTCTACAGTATTTCCTAAAAATTACTTAAGTCTGTGCTTCTAAAACCTTCTTTATGATTAAATATTGAAAATTAAAATCCAGCCCAGTTGTCTCTTCTATGATCAATTTAGTTCAATACATTAATGAACTCTTTCTTTTACTAAGTTAGAAATAGTATTTGCAACTTAAACTTCATGTTTTTAGATAAGTAAAAAAATCCAGGTGAAATCTAGTTAAGAAGGGCAAAATTTGAGTAACTTCTTGACAGAGAAGAAAAGCAAAAATTTCTTTGCTGAGACTAGAGTTGGAAAGAGATTTATATTCCTGAAAAGCAGGAGGACACATCTGTGGCCTTGGAACACCTAAAGAGTTAGAAAAAAACTGGAGGAAAACATGAGTCCTTCTGACTTCAGAAGAAAATAGACAATGCAGAGAGATCAAGGAAATAAAGACAGAGACTAGAGCAAAAAAATTTCTGTATATTTAAAGTAGAGCTAAGGACTTCTGGGCAAACATGACAGCAATCTAGACACAGGACTCTTCTTCACCTCACCACCTACAGATATAGAATGCCTCAAAAGGCTAAGAAAACAACTAATATGAACAAAGGTACATAGGATT
Source organism: Monodelphis domestica (assembly GCF_027887165.1). Lineage (NCBI taxonomy): Eukaryota > Metazoa > Chordata > Mammalia > Didelphimorphia > Didelphidae > Monodelphis > Monodelphis domestica. Next base: position 180,138,051 of record NC_077234.1, read on the forward strand.
TGGGCATTTGCACACTATAAGGGAGTGAAAACCTTCCACCAAAACATGAGCTGATCAATCCTCCCTCACCCCACCTACAAAGCCAGAGTCAGAGCTAGTCTAGAACCAGTGAGTGAGCGAGGGCCACCTCTAGAGTGAGTGAGGGGCACCTGTAGTTCCTTGGCAGCTGACTAAGGCCACCAAAGACCTCCCCTTGAAAGTAGCTAGACCTGAAACCCCAGCAGGCTAAAGCATGCATACCATAGGTACTTGCAGGGAGATAGCTCAGAGAAGGGCAGCAAACAGTAGAAGCTGCAGAGTCTTAAGAGGTGGCCTCAGGCAAAAACCTTGCTCCTTAGCTCCATACATAGAAAGTCTGCCCTCCTCACTCAGATTTCTGACTGGAAGGGGAAGGAAAAACCACCATAGTGATGGCAAACAGTGCCCAGGAACAACAACTTCCCAAAACCAAGAAAAACAAGAAGATGTTGACCTTGGATAATTTTTATGGAGGAAAAATTCAGACTACAGAGGAAGCATAAGAGGAAATACAAATAAATGCACCAAAACCCTCCCAAAAATAGAAATTGGCCACAGCTCTTGAAGAATTTACATCGGAGCTTATCAAAAAGATGGAAGCCTTCTGGAAAGAAAAGTGGGAAATAGTTCAAAAAGAAAACAATGATTTAAAGGACAAGAATGCCCAATTGGAGAAACAGCTGGAAGCCACAAAAAAACAGGATAGACCAAACCAAAAAAGAAAATCAAAAGATTTTAGTGGAAAACCATTCTTTAAAGACTAGAATTAGGCAACTAGAAGCCAATGATCTTTCAAAACAGTAAGAATTAAGCAAAGTTGAAAGACTGACAAAATAGAAAAAAACATAAAATATCTCACTGACAAGATAACAGATCAGGACAACAGAGCAAGGAGAGGCAATTTGAGAATCATTGGTATACCTGAAAACACAGAAATGAACAGAAATATTTGCATCATACTACAAGAAATTATGTTCTTGAATAAGGGGTCAAAATAGACATTGAAAGAGTTCATAGAACACCCTCTACACTAAATCCTCAAAAGACAACTCCCAGGAATGTAATTTCCAAATTCAAGAGCTTCCAAGGAAAGGAGAAATCTGTATAAGAAGCCAAAAAGAGACAATTCAGATATCAAGGAGCACCAATCAGGATTACATGGCAGTTCCACACTAAAGGACTACAAGGCCTAGAATATGATATTCAGAAAGGCAAGAGAATTGGGTCTTCAAACAAGGATCACCTACCCATCAAAACTGACTATGTACTTCCAGGGGAAAGTATGGGCATTAAAAAAAAAAGAAGAAGATTTCCAAGTATTAGTAATGAAAAGACCAGAACTAAGTGGAAAGTTTGATATCCAAACACAAAAATCAAGAGAAACATGAAAAGATAAATAAGAAAGAGAGGGAAAAGGGGAAAAATGTTTTTTTTAATTTAAACTTTCTTCCTTAAGGGCTTCAATAATATCAAATTGTTTATATTAATATATGGGGAAATATATGGGGAGTTATTTGTAACTCTCAAAATTATATTCACTATGATAGTAATTAGAAGAATCATTCACAGGAAGAGAATATGGTAATAAGTGGTATAAGATGATATGCAAAAAAAGAAAAAAGGAGGGGGTAATACAATATGGCACCAAGAGAAACTTGAAGAAATAAGATAAATAGGATAATCTATGCCACATAAAGAGGCACATGAGAAGGAGAAGGGGAAAATACTATTATAAGAAGGAGAGGAAGAAAGCGCTAATAGGTAATACTTAAACCTTACTCTCAGTGAAATCAATTCTGAGAGGGAAGAGTATCTAGATTCATTGGGGTATCAAATTCTATCTTATCCTACAAGGAAAGTGAGAAAGGAAAATTAAGGGGGGAGAGTGGGGCAGGGAGATCAAAAATGGAGGGAAAGAGAAGGGTGAGGAAACTTAATAGATCCTAAAAAATTAATGAGAAGGGAACAAAAAAGAAGGGGGAGGAAAGGGAAGTAAAGTAAGGGTGGGAATTAGGGGGACTGATTAAAAACAAAACACTGGTGTTGAAGGAAATAGTGAAAGAAGAAAGGGCAGGACTAGGAGTGGAAATCAAAATGCTGGAAATACACAACTGGTAATCATAACTCTGAATGTTAATGGAATGAATTCACCCATAAAATGCAAGCAAATAGCAGAGTGGATTGGAAACCAAAACCTTACCACATGCTGTCTACAAGAAACACACATGAGGAAGGTAGACACACATAGGGTAAAAGTAAGCAGATGGAGCCACATTTATTGGGCATCAACTGAGAAAAAGAAGGCAGGAGTCATAATCCTGGTATCTGAAAAAGTTAAATAAAAATAGACCTAGTCAAAACAGATTGGGAAGATAATTACCTCCTGATAAAAGGCAATATAGACAATGAAGAAATGTCAATAATCAACATGTATGCACCAAATAGTATAGCATCCAAATTTCCAAAGGAGAAACTAGTGGAGTTGAAGGAGTAAATAGATAGTAAAACTATACTAGTGGGAAACCTGAACCTTCCTCTATCAGAACTAGATAAATCAACTCAAAAGATAAATAAGAAAGAGGTTAAGAGAAGCAAATGGAATCTTAGAAAAATTAGAGTTAATAGATATATAGAGAAAAATAAATAGGGAAAAAAGGAATACACCTTTTTAGCAGCAAATGGTACATTTACAAAGATTGACCATGTACTAGGGCATGAAAACATTGCAAACAAGTGCAGAAAATCAGAAATAATAAATGCAACCTTTTCAGATCATAATGCAATAAAAATAATAATTAGTAAGGGTACATGGAGAGCCAAATCAAAAATTAATTGGAAATTAAATAATATGATTCTACAAAATCTGTTAAAGAACAAATCATAGAAAAAACTAATAATTTCATTGAAGAAAATGACAATTATGAAACACCCTTTTAAAATCTATGAGATGCAACTGTAAAGATTAAAATAAGGGAATATTGGGGAGACTGAGGCAGGTAGAAATTAGTTTCTCTCTGCAAAGAGTATTATATTTTTTAGAGGTTTATTAAAGGTTAAAGATTAAAGAATATACAAGTAAGAAACATGTGTCTAGGCCAGAGGCCTAGACAAAATAACCTCACATCATGGAAGAGATGCCTCTGCTCCAAAACGGAAGTCCAAAAGCGCTAAAAGCTTTTGCAATCAGGTTAAATACCTTCTCAATATCGGCCCAGGTGAGATTACAAAGCATTCTGGGGAAGTGGAGCAAGGAATTGTGGGGATTGAAGTCCAGAGTTCAAGTCCAATTTTACACAGCCAAAGGAGTACTCACGGGGAAATTTATATCCCTGAGTATATATATTTACAAATTAGGGAGGGCAGAGGTCAAGGAATTGGATATGCAAATCAAAAAATTTTGAAAGAGAACAAATTAAAAATTCCCAGAAGAAAATTAAATTAGAGATTCTAAAAATTAAGGGAGAAATTAATAAAATTGAAAGTGAAGGAACTATTGAATTAATAAATAAGACTAGAAGCTGATATTTTGAAAAAAGAAACAAAAGAGACAAAGACCTGGTCAATCTAATAAAAAAAGGAAGAAAACCAAATTAACAGTATTATAGATGAAGAGAGACCTCACCTCTAATGAAGAGGAAACGAAGGCAATCATTAAAAACTATTTTGCCAATTATATGGCAACAAATATGGCAATCTAGGTGATATGAATGTATATTTACAAAAATATAAATTGCCTAGATTAACAGAAGAAATAGAATTTTTAAATAATCCCATATCAGAAAAAGAAATTGAACAAGCCATCAAAGAACTCCCTAAGAAAAAATCCCCAGGGCCTGATGTATTCACCAATGAATTCTATCAAACATTCAAAGAACAACTAATCCCAATATTATACAAACTACTTGACATAATAAGCAAATAAGGAGTTCTACCAAATTCCTTCTACAACACAAATATGGTACTGATTCCAAAGCTAGGCAAGTAAAAAACTGAGAAAGAAAATTATAGACCAATCTCCTTAATGAACATAGATGAAAAAAATCTTAAATAGAATACTAGCAAAAAAAACTCCAGCAAGTGATCACAAGGGTTATTCATTATGATCAGATGGGATTTATACCAGGAATGCAAGGATGGTTCAATATTAGGAAAACCCATCCACATAACTGACCATATCAACAAGCAAAGAAAAAAATCACATGTCTCTCAATAGATGCAGAAAAAGCCTTTGACAAAATACAACACTCATTCCTTTTGAAAAAACTAGAAAGTATAGAAATAGAAGGAAGGCCTTTCCTAAAAATAATAAACTGTATATATATCTAAAACCATCAGCAAACATCATCTGCAATGGGCATAAACTAGATGCATTCCCAACAAAATCAGGATGCCCATTGTCGCCTCTATTATTTGACATTGTACTAGAAACACTAGCAGTAGCAATTAGAGAAGAAAAAGAAATTAAAGGTATTAAAATAGACAATGAGGATACCAAGCTATCACTCTTTGCAGATAATATGATGGTCTACTTAAAAAGTCCTAGAGAATCAATTAAAAAGCTAGTGGAAATAACAACTTTAGCGAAGTTATAGAATACAAAATAAACCCACATACATCATCAGTATTTCTAAATATCTCCAACACATCTTAGCAGCAAGAATTAGAAAGAGAAATTCCATTTAAAATCACCCTAGACAATATAAAATACTTAGGAATCTATCTGCCAAGAAAAACACAGGGACTAAATGAACACAATTACAAAACACTTTCCACACAATTAAAACTAGATCTAAATAATTGGAAAAACATCGATTGCTCATGGGTAGGTCAATCTAACATAATAAAAATGATAATCCTACTCAAACTTATTTACTTATTTCATGCCATACCCAAAGAAACACCAAAAAACTTTTTTACTGAATTAGGAAAAAATAAAACATAACAAAGTTCATTTGGAAGAACAAAAGATCAAGGATATCAAGGGAAATAATAAAAAAACATGCGAAGGGAGGGGGCCTTGCAGTACCAGATCTCAAAGTATACTATAAAGCAATAGTCATCAAAACAATATGATACTGGCTAAGAGACTCAAAGGAGGATTAGTGGAATAGACTTGGAGTAAGTTACCTCAGCAAGACAGTCTATGATAAGCACAAAGATCCCAGCTTTTGGGACAAAAATCTATTATTTGATACAAACTGCTGGGAAAATTGGAAGACTGTATGGGAGAGACTCGGGCTGGATCAACATCTCGTACCCTACACCAAGATAAACTCAGAATGGGTGAATGACTTGAATATAAAGAAGGAAACTATAAGTAAATTAAGTGAACACAAAATAGTATCTCTGGGAAATTAAAGCAAGAGTTAGAAAAAATTACAAAATGTAAAATGAATAATTTTGATTACATTAAATTAAAAAGTTTTTGTACAAACAAAACCAATGCAACCAAAATTAGAAGGGAAGCAACAAATTGGGGGGAAACTCTTCATAACCAAAACCTCTGACAAAGATCTAATTACTCAAACTTATCAAGAGCTAAATCAATTGAACAACAATCAAGTCATTCCCCAATTGATAAATGAGCAAAGGACATGAATAGGCAAGTTTCAGATAAAGAAATCAAAACTATTAATAAGCACATGAAAAAGTGTTCTAAATCTCTTATAGTCAGAGAAATGCTGATCAAAACAACTCTGAGTACCCTCTCACACCCAGCAGATTGGCTATCATGACCACAAAGGAAAGAAATGAATGATGGAGGGGATATACCAAAATTGGGTCATTAATACATTGCTGATAGAGCTGTGAATTGATCCAGCCATTCTGTAGGGCAATTAAAAACTATGACCAAATGGTGTTAAAAGACTGTCTGCCCTTTCTTTGATTCAGCCATAGCACCACTGGGTTTATACCCCAAAGAGATAATAAGGAAAAAGACTTTTACAAGAATATTCATAGCTGCACTCTTTGTGGTGGCCAAAAATTTGAAAATGAGGGGATGCCCTCTGATTGGGGAATGACTGAACAAATTGTTGTACATGTTTGTGATGGAATGCTATTGGGCTAAAAGGAATAATGAACTGGAGGAATTCCATGTGAACTTGAATGACCTCCCGGAACTGGTGCAGGGTGAAAAGAGTAGAACAAGGAGAACAGTATACATAGAGATTGATAAATTGTGGTACAATCAAATGTAATGGACTTTTACAGTAGTAGCAATGCAATGATACAGAACAATTCAAAGGGGTTTATGAGAAAGAACACTATCCACATTCAGAGGGAAAACTGTGGGAACAGAAACAGAAGAAAAACAACTACTTGATCACTTGGGTTGATGGAGTTATGATCGGGTATGTAGACTCTAAATGATTAGCCTAGTGCAAACATCAATAATATGGAAATAGGTTATGATAAAGGACATATGTAAAACCCAGTGGAATTGTGTGTTGGCTATGGGAGGGATTGAGGGGGAGGGAAGGGAAAGAACATGACTCTTGTAACCAAGGGAAAATATTCTAAGTTGACTAAATAAAATTAAAAAAATAAAATAGCTAAATTTATATGCAGTAAAAGAAAAGCAAAATACTTTCCTTTGAAGTCACATGCAACTTTTAAGGTTTCAGAAAGTAGACAGACATTAGGAATAATTAAGGAGAGATAGCAATATGCATCAGAGAAGTTTATCCCAGATTTATATACCTTTCAGAAGAGAACTTGGTATTATCTGTTCTTTATCTTCACCTTCAGGCTGTTGAAGAATTATTATTCCCATTTTACAGATGAGGCCAGAGAATCTGGAGAGGTTAAGTGATTTGTCCAGAGGTACAATTAATTTGGCATTAGAAGGGAGATTAGAACCTAGGTCTAATACAATTTTGTTTGAGCAATCACTTTGAACTAATTGCCTTTAAATGCCTCTCAAGAGGCAGTTGTAATATAGTACATAGAGTATCAAGTTTCTGTCAGGAAACTCTGAAGTCAAGTACTGTGACTATCAGTAACAATGTTTATAGCGATGGTTTGTAGACTTCTATTGAGACAGTGAATAAATATAAGAGGGCCTTAATGTTTTGGGGGTGCCAAATATTTTCATTTCTTCATTATCTTATTTTCCCAATCCATTTATTGTGATAAGTACCACAATTATCATGGAGGGTTCTATGAATTTTTTGACATGTAAAAAGGTCCCTCAGAGTCAAAAAATTTGGTTTACTACCATTTAAAATATACATAGTTCTTAAAATTTGGGATTTATTATTTTTAAATTTGTTATTTTCTAAAAAACTTCTTATCTTTCATATTAGAATTGTTTCTAGGTATCAGTTCCAAGGCAGAAGAGCAGTAGAGTCTAGGCAATGGGGGTTAAGTGACTTACCCAAAGTCATACAGCTAGAAAGTGTCTGAGGTCAGATATGAACCCATTTATAGGTCTGGTTCTCTCTAGTCACATAGCCACCTAGCTGTTACTGGTATTAATTATTTAATTGAGTTTGGCTGATTAGTTAGGTTTTTTGTTTTTGTTTTTTGATGAAAAGGAGCAGAATATTTGTGGACATATTCCTCATACCAAACCTATTCTTTACAAATTGTCAGTATAGTTCTCACTCTTATAAGAAGGATTAAAATATGTAAGCACCCTTTGTGGGGGGATTTTTTTCTGAATTGGTATCCCCAACACTAAGCTCAGTGCCTGGCATATATTAGAATTTAATGTGAAATTTTTGATTGCTTAATTAATCAAAGACATGTATATCTAAGTTTTCATGAACCCAGATTTGAGCTTTGGTTTAGCTCTGGGAAATGAAGACACTGGTAACTATTATCCAGGAAATCATTTCTTTCCATATAGTAGACCAATTCTACAAGACTTATAGATGTTACCTGGTACTCAGATTATAATCAATCATCAGTCTGATAAAGCTAAACACAAAGGATAGTAGCGTTCCTTAAGGTCTTCAGTCAGACTCTAAACAAGCCCATCTCCCTTGCTAGGCTAAAGACTGGAGGGCAAGACTTAAGGATAAGACATCTCTGATGTCCGGATATCTTTGAGGGATAAGATCCCTTCTTTATCCTGGTCTCCAGAACAGGCAAGGTGCCAGGGCTTCCACATATGGCTGCCATTCCTTCCTTTTTTTCTGCCTCTTATGAGGTTGATCTCTTAGGATTTCACAGGACATCCTTAGCTATCACAAGATTTATGACTTGAGACAACCTCAAACAATCTAATCATCTGCCTCCCTCAAATGACCCTTTTCTCGGAACTGACCAATATTCTACTTTAATTCATTCCTCAATGATTTTCATAGTCTTGCTCCATGAAACTGATTCAGAATCCCTGGTTACCTATTCATAGCTCATTCCTCACCATCACAGGATGCTCTCTTATTACGGGCTACCACAGGGTCAGGTAAGTGGCACAGTAAATAGAGCTCTAAGTCTAGAGTCAGGGAGACATGAGTTCAAATTCAGACTTAAATTCTTAGTAGCTGTGCTGTCCTGGGCAAGTCAGTTAACCTTTGTCTGAGTTTATTCAATTGTAAAATAGGGATGATAATAATAGTATAAATCTCCCAGAGTTGTTGTGAGGATCAAATGAGATCATTGTAAAGCACTTAGCATAGTCTGTGCCACAGAATAAGTGCTATAAAAATATTAGCTTTGATAGTTGTTATTATTACCACAATCCTACTCTTGCCTTTCTCCCATCCATCCCATTCCAATTCTAATTGTCACTTCTAATGATCTTCATAATTAACTGATTTCCTTTCATCTAAAACTTCTTCCTTTCTCACATCTTATTTCTTCTGACTTTCATTGAGACCTACCTTCCCACTGATGACATGGTTTCCCTTACTATCTTTTTTCAAAATAAATCACAGCTTCTTTCATAAACCCAACTCACCTGTCAGAGATGGGAGCTGAAATATCACTTATTCCCATTGCTACTCCAAGATTCCTTCTACCATCTTTAATCATCAATCTCTTCTTATTTTTCATTCATGCTATTCAATCTAGATTCTAGCCTACATCTTCTGTCAAACCTCAGAATGCTTTCCTTCTTTTCTTTTTTCTTTCCTTCCTTTCTTCTTTCTTTCCCTTCCTTTCCTTTCTTCCTCCACAAGTTCAATATCTGCTATCTTACTATTCACTCCAACTCTGGTCTTAACATTTGATCATTTTTCAATTTACATATTAATGCTCTTCAAAATAAGCCAACTTATGAGTTCCTCAATCTGTTAATTACCATAATATATTAATCCACCCTGCCTCACCTACACACAAAAGTGGTCATATTCTTTACTTTGCCATCATTTATGAGTTCTACTTCAATGACAAATAATTCCATAATTTCTTTATCTCTAATCTTTTATAATTCTATCTTTTTCTCTACCCTTGAAACATTAATTTTATTCTTCACATTCCTTTTACCCCTCAGTTCTTTCTCAAGGCATGACCTCTGCACTGGCTATACTCTCTTATCTCCTCTATTTCAACTCCTTGGTCAACCAACCCAACTCCACATGGTATCATCTACCATCAAAATTTTGGGCCCCTTTTCCTATTGTCAATCATATTTTTTCCATTCTAATGAATCTACATCAGCGATTTAATAGGAGTAACTTGGGAAACCTGGATTCTTGTCTTTGTTGTGCTTCTCCCTTGATTTTATCACTTGACTTCTCTGGAACCAGTTTCCTTATATATAAAACATGATATATCCTAAATTTTTCCCATCTTCAAAATTATACAGTCCATATTCAGAAAATATTTCTCAATCAAAGCATTTGTATCTTGCCAGGACAGTTAATAATATGGAAATTATATCCCTTAAAATGCTGACTCAATAATAAAATCATTGCATATACTCTTAGTTTTGACAGTGTAATTGAGGATATGTTTCAGTACTTTATAACTCTTGGTCTTTTTTCAGTGGGATGCTACTGATGACTCTTTTATAACATCAGAACCTCCACTGCTAGTCCTAGAAACAAATCTCTAAATACTTTAGAAGGAAGACTACCAGTGGGCATCACTGATATAGCATCAGAACCAGTCCCTTCCAGTCAAATGTTTTATGTGGCAGAGTGTAACATACATTGGTCATACAGTCCAAAAACCTAGATTCAAATACTGACCTCTTACAGATTGTATGATCTGTGGCAAGTTATTAAACATATTTAAGTCTCAATTTTTCCTCATACAAAATAGGGATTATAATATCAATGCTCCCTATCAGTTTTAAAGAGTTATTATATCAAATGAGAAGCTATCACAGTTAAAGCAGTCATACTCCAGCATAATTATCATGGCAGACAGACTAAAAACCAGGCCTCAAACCCATCATGAGTTGGGGAGAGGATCTACCCCAGGCTTCCCCTGATGGAATGAGCAGATGAGAACAGATTGTTCCAATGTTCCAATAAGTCAGTAGAAACAGGAGCTACAGAACTCTCAAAGCTTGCTTAGACATAGAGGACTCTATGGTCAACCATTGCATTATAATTATCCTGGTTACTAGAAGCCATTCAATGAATTCTTCTCAATTAATTCTAGGCAATTAAACCAATTGAGACTCCTAGAAGCAGATTCACAATGAAATTTCCTTTCCAAAGTGGCATTTACATAATTTTTTATTCACTATCAAAGCATTTTGCTCTTCATATCATAGATCTAGAGATCTAAAAAACTCAGATGAGATTCTAATTAAACTCTTTTGTTTTATATAAGAAGAAACTGAGGTCCAAACGAATTTTTCTGAGGTCACACAGATAGTAAGCATCAGAAGTAGAATGTGAGCCCAGGTGTTCCCTGGATTTTCCAGGAGGAAAACTGGGTGCTCTTTTCTATTTTGTACCATTTTTCTTCTCACCTTAAGAATGCTATCATTATATGCCCATTGTATTATAGTTATGTATCAATTTCTCCTAGTTTAATCCTGCAACCAGGCTTTAAATCACTTGAGAGAAAGAAGTCAGAGCAGAGCTTTGAATCACTGAGAGAAAAGCAGCCTCACAAACATTTTGAAAAGGAGCAGGTGTATACAAGCCACAGAATAAACTCAAGGACAAGATCCCATAATGGATCAGCATCAGACTCAGTCAGAGGTCCTGAGGTCACAGGCTAAATATATGACTTGAGCTTCAAGTAAAATTCATTTGGACGTTAGTTGTTGTGCGTCACAGGCAGCTTCCCCCAGGAAGGAGCCATGGGCTTCCTGCATTCTCATGATTGATGCAACACTGGCAGATTAACTGCAGCAGCTTACGTAGTATCTACCCAGACCACATAAGACTATAGTTTCAGAGCTTATTAAAAATATAAATTTTGGAAATTCTAAATAAAACTTAGTTCATAGTAAATCATCCTTCTATTTCTGTTTTATAATTTTAACTGCCTTCTTTGAAAAATCAGCATATAATATTTGCTTACAGATTTTTTTCTTTGCAGAAAGATGTGTTTTTTCCTAACACACTAAATAATAGAGAGGGTGGTAGACTTGGAGTCAGGAGAAACTTAAAATTTTTAAAGGTCTCTTTTGGTACTAGCTCTACAATTGATCAAATAACTTAACCTCTCTGAGATTTTGTGTCCTCATCAGAAAAAGGAGGATGATCCTTCTGGTATCTACTACACAGAATTGTTGTGGGAAGCAAATAGGATAATGTATGTAAATCATGTAATCATTTTCCTTAGTAATATAGGCATTTCCTTCTTACCAAAGCTAACCAACGATAATCTTGGGAACCAAGGTTCAAAGAAAATTAAAAAAGATTCATTCATTTTATTTCATTCTTTACAACAGTCATCTATTTATATTGCTCAGCACTTAATAAAAACAAACAGGTACTTTATAAACATGTTGACAATGATGTCCTAAATGATGTATTCATTCATTCACCCTTTGCTTTAAAAATCATTTAGTTCAATAAACATTTTAGAGTTCCTACTATATGTCAGATCCTATAATAGGCAATGGATGGGCATACAAAAACCAAAAAAAAAAAAAAATTTGTGACCTCCAAGAACTTATATTCTAGGAGTTTGCTCTCAAATACCTTACATTAAGTATCTCCTTTTACAGGCAACATGTTGTATTGGAAAGAGTGCTGGGTTTGGAGTCAAAGAACCTGGACCCAAATCCCTGCATCAAATCAGTTAATGCTAGTGTGAACTTCAGTAACTCATATGACTTCTCTGCAGCTTTAGTTTCTTCATCTGTAAAATAAGGAAGTTGGACTAAATGACATCCATTCTGTAGGTGTTCCATGGGATCCTGTCCAAAGCCCTCTTCTCTCCTTCCTCTATAGTACTTTGCTTTAGTGATCTCATGAGCTTTCTTGGATTTAATTACCACCTCTATGCTGAGGTAGGAATTCACAAATCGTCCTATCCTGCCCTGACTTCTCTGCTGAATTCCAATGTCACATCTCCAGCTTTCTTTGAGACTTCTCAAACTGAATGTTCAGTAGGCATCTAGAACTCAACATGTCCAAAGCATAATTCATTATCTTTCCCCCAAACCCTATTCCGCTTTTTAATTTCCCTAATTATTACTAAGGACAACATTATCCTCCTAGTCTTCAGAGAGCTTTGGACTCAATATAAGTGGCACCCTCGACTTCTCACTCTCTCACTCTTCATATCCAACCTGCTGCCAAGACCTGGGATTTTACCTTTCTAATGTTGCCTGAATATCTGTCCTTCTCTCATCTGACACTATCATCACTCTGGTACAGGTCTTCATCACCTTGTCCTTGGACTATTGCAAGAGCCTGCTAAAGAGTCTGCTTTGCTCACTCTAATCCCTCCTACATTCAGCCACTAAAGTGTTTTTCCTTAAATATAGTTCTCTCTCTCTCTCTCTCTCTCTCTCTCTCTCTCTCTCTCTCTCTCTCTCTCTCTCTCTCTCTCTCTCTCTCTCTCTTTCAATGTCTACCTATCTACTCCAGGATTATATACACAATCCTCTCTTTGGTGGCAAAATCTTTTATAACATTGCCCCTTCCTTTCTATTTTTCCATTCTTCTTAAACCTCCATCTCCTCTTCAATACAGTAATAGTGATTTCCTTGCAGTTCCATGAAGAAAATACTTCATATTTTGAATTTGGTCATTTTCTCTGGGTGTACCCCATGTTAGGAATGCTCTCCCTCTTCATGGCTACCTACTGCCTTTCCTAAAATCCCATTTGCTACAGGAAGCCTTTGCCCACCCCTCTTAATTCTATTGTCTTTCCTGCTTTTATTGTTTCTTATTTATTTTTTATGTAAGTTGTTTTACTTATTTATTTGCTTGTGGTCTTTTCCATTTGGTTGTGAGTTACTTGAAGCTAGAGACTCTCTTTTGCCCCTTTTTTGCATTTCCAGAGCTTAGAACCATTCCTGGCACATAACAAGCACCCCCCCCCCACCAAATATGTAAATTGGTTGGCTGACATCTAAGTTTATTTCTAACTCTAAATTCACAAAAATGTTTTTTAATGCAAAACACTCTAGGAAGTGGAAGACATGGGTCTGAGTTGTAGGAGTACCAGAATACAGGAATTACATCATAGTCATTTTATAGAATGGTGATAAGCTTGTTTCCAATAGTGAAATCTTGATTGAGACCCTGCAAAATAGTAACTTATAGAGGAATCTTTGGGCATTATTTTGTGGATCCGGGGAGAGGTTTCAAAATGTCAAAGGAGCTTAGTCCTTTTTTGTGTCAGTTGCCTTGGGCATGCAGCCTCAATTGTAAGGTAGATTTATAAGGGGGCATCAACTAACATTTATTAAGTCCCTGCTATGTGTCAACTATTGATAGTTACAAATAAGGACATTCACCTGGCCAAGTTCACATCACTATCTAGCTGATCAAGTGCTATATGTTATTCCTATTCCTGGTATTAAACAACTTTAATCATTGCAACAGGAATGGAAATCTTATTTTTCTGTAGAAAATTTCAACTAAGTCCCTACCCTTTATAAGAAAGGAAATAAATATTAATTAAGTGCCTACTATGTTTAATAATAATTTTTACAAATGTTAACACATTTGATCCTCACAACAACCCTGGGAGGGGGGTTCTATTATTATCCTCATTTTACAGTTGAGGAAACTGAGGCAAAGAGGACTTAAGTGATTTACTCAGAGTAATACAGCTCCTAAGCGTTCAAGGTCAAAATCAAACTTGGAAGTCTTCCTGACTCCAAGCCCTACTCTAATAGTAACTGTATGACTTAGCTGTAGTGGACACAGGATGAGTTACAAAATTAAGTAAGAGATTTTCTCTGCCCTCAAGAGACTTATGCTTATATGAAAGTAAATCATAAACATAGCTAACTATAGTGCAAAAAATATAAATACACAATATTATATTCAAAGGATAGTGGAGAATTCTAAAGATGACAAGCTATAATGAGCAAGGGTCATTATGAAAGGCAGTTTGACTGAAGGCTTTCTCTGCCCTAAACAGAAAAAGACAGTTCTGATCATCACATCTGTTTCCTACCTGGCCAGCTTTGGGCAGAACCTCTCATTTGCTCATTGTCTGCCCCTCTGCTGCCATTTATTCCTACCTTCATTTTATACTCTTCTCTGTAATCAATTAAAAATATGATTCCCCCAAAATAGACACATCCTTTTTATTGAAAGTCTATAATAAAGTAATATTGGAAGCAGCAAATGCAGAGTTCCAAATGAAAAGAAATTTAAGATTTAAGAGAGAGGAACGGAACTCTGTTAACTGCTTGGGTTCTCAAAGAAGAACAGACCTGTCATGTATCAATGGAATTCTTTTGATGAGCACAGGAGCAAGCAGAGAGAGGTTATATCAGCTCAGCGTCCGCTACTAGTTCTAATTCCAAGCATCTTTCATTGCTGTTACTACACCATCTATATGTATCCACCACAGTTTATTTATACTTGTATCCCCTACACAGCAACTCAAATATCTCCCACTGTAGCAGAAACACGGTCCTCTAGCTCAATACCTAAGACAGTACAATCTCTTCTTGATTACAGATGACCAGATTGCAGAGCAAGGACTTGGTCTTCTCTCCCTGTTCATGGGATATCCTGTCTGAGATTAATCTAAAAAGGAAGACATATACAGGGGATACATTCACTATATGGGTACTATCTCTACCATTTTATGTGTTTGTGCTTACCTCATTCCTTCACCCTCTTTAAGACACTAACTAGTAACATAGGGAAGATCTTGGAGGGAAAAAAAAAATCTCTCCAGTTTCTACATCATTTCTTCCATATCATCACAGGAAGTAAGAGCTGGAAGGGACCTTAGAGATTATTTAATCTGTCCTCTTCATTTTGCAGATGAAGAAATGCGCATTCTGAGAGGTCAAGTTATTATGCCTGCCTTGGTGAAATGGTGAATTCTTTAGAGGATGCAATGGCCTGAATAGCAGCTGGAAAGAAAGTGTAATTCTATAACTTCATGCCCACTTCCAAGGTTCTCTTCCACTGGGACAAAATAATTCTCTTCTACTGTGACAGAAAATAATTGGCTGTTGAACTATTCTGTACATCTCCTCTAAATACCACTAAATATATTCCTCAGCTCTAAGTCCCTTGAGTAATTTTGTGACCTGGGAAAGGAAGGGATTTAATTCTTCCAGAGAAGAGCACATTGACTATGTATGGAAGAGAACACTGCTTACTTCCACTCTAACACAAATGCACATGGGACTGTAAAGCCATTTGGGGAACTCTAAACATGTATGCCAGAAAGAGCCCCATAGGTACATAGTTAAAATTGTACTTGAGAGAAAGCCATGAATATCCATATTCATGGAATACTAGTGTGGAAAACAGGCCTAAGAATGACAAAAAATAAAGTAAAATACATGGGAGAATAATTGGATGAGCCCCAAGACAAAAATGTTTTAAAGAAAGATATGCTATGGCCAAGCTCAGTCAGACGTCTAAAAGTCACTAGCTTATAATCTGACTTAGAGTTCCAGTGAAATTAGTTGGTTAGTTATGATCCATTCACTTTTCCCCAGGAAGGAATGAGGAAGTATGTTGTATTTTAATGCAATCAGCTTCACCATTACACTTTTTAAAAACAAAATTTAGCTGAAAAGTGACATAAAAAATATTCCAGTTATTTGTATACTCCCTGATAGGAGATCTGTTTTGCCCAAGTGGAACAATACAGATGAGTTAAATCCAAAAGTTTATTAGTGAATATTTAACAACTAGCTCATCAGGGGGAAAAATGTACCCACTAAATATTGTTCAGTTTAATTAGCATTATTTATATTTGGTTACTATGTATGTCGAGTTTTTTTAAGGCATGATTTAGAACTGGATTTAGAACTGAAAGGGACTTTAGAAGTCCTCTAGTTAAGTGCTCTCCTTTGAAAGATTAAGAAATTGAGATTCAGGAAGTGACTTTCATAAGGTCACATAGCCACTAATAGGCAGAGTAAGAATTCAAACACAGGGACTCTGACCCCAAGTACAGTGCTTTTTCTTCTGTACCATGATGATTTTTGACATAGAATATGGTTTCTTTAAGTGAAAATTTACAATCTGAGGACCTTTGGAAAAGAGTGGCAGTTGTACTGTTCATTTACTTTGATGAATTTAGTGAAATAAATATGTAATGATTTCAGCAGAAAGAGATTTTTCAAGTAGAGAACCTATATCTGCACATATATACCTGTTATAATTATTTTTATTTATATTTTATTACATATTTTTATTTTATATAGAGTTATATTCTCTATTTTTATATTTTACATATAGTTTTAACAAGCTTATATGTGTTATATAAATATGTATTCCCAATGACATATATACATGTGTATGATCTATCCCTATGTAAAACTGGAAATGACAATTGTCTGATCAGATCATGTGTACTCTCATCCTCCCCACTCCCATTCCCTGAAATAATTAATGTTAATTTTGTTTTAGAAAGAGCTCAGTGTAAAGACCTTTTACATATTGCCCTTCCACTCCAGATAAAAAGCAAAATAAAAGAAAAAGACATAATAAAAACATAACAGTAATAAAAAATAACAGTAAGAACTGTTAAAATGCATTCCAGTACAATAGAAAGACAGAAAAGATTGAAGCATTATAAAAAATATACTACATATTTCAACAAACTATAGATAAGTCAGAAAGCATTTGTTAAGCTTATACCATGAGTCAGATACTATGCTAAGTGATGGGGATACAAAGGATAACAACAACCAAAAACAGACCTGTGATGTGTAAAATTTCCAAATACCTTCTTGGGAGATTAAAACCTACATTTTTATAGTTCATTGGGAAATAATAACCAGTAGCACAGAGCTGTTTTGCCCTTCCCGCTATAAGAATTTGATGTGTGTGTTATTGCTGTCTGTCTCCACTCCCATGCCCGGAAGAGAGTCTTATTTTAAAATAAAGTTCAAAATTAAGAAATGGCTGGAAAAAAATAGGCAAACAAAAACCAAAAAGAACCTGACTATAAAATTCTACTATGTTGACAGGGAAAATCAAGATTCAAAATTCAAAAGAAGGCAATGATGTCAAAACAGTCAAAACACTCAAAGAGTGAAAAACAAATTCAATAAATTGAACACAAGCCAAAAAAAAAGAATTATGGTTATGAGACATAACTAATGAAAATAACTCCTTAAAGACATCTAATAAAGTAGGATCACTTCATTTATAATTCATTCAGTCTTTTATTCCTTGTAGGTTCCTTGTAGTTCAGTACTTTGGCAAAATTTTGGGAAGTTCAGAGCCAAAGTTTCTAAAAATAGAAAAGAACAGAATCATGAAAATCTAGAGAGGAGAAAGTATCCTGGAAGAGAAAGTGATCAAACAGTGTCAAATGTAGAGAAGTATATACTTGGAAAATCTTGAACTATGTTTCCCAGAATTCCTTTTGTATTTCCCAGCATCCCTTTCCCTGTGTCCTCACATTTGCATTATTATATGATTATTTATAACTTTCTGGGATTCCTCTCCTAGTCTTCTCTTGAGGTTGAGTTAGGCAGGTTTTACTCTAGCTTTTTATTTCAAGTTGTTATTAATAAATCTTATAAATATAATACTTGAGTTATTGTATATTAATTGTAATTCTCACAGAAGTCAAAAAAAGGAAGGACAAAAAGTCAATAGATTTGTCAAAAGGTAGCCAAAATAAAAGAAAACACAATAAAACATCATTTATAAACATACAGTAGATTAAATACACACTAGTTTGATGGAATATGTGAGTCTAATCACCTGCTTCCCTCAACAGACCTTTTTCCAACAATAGATATTCAAACTTGATTCATTCTTTAGGAGTTAGCATACTCCAGGTACTAATAACTTCACCAGCACAATGATCCTGAAGCACTTCTGATTGACAATGCAATAAACCTGAATTTTTTTTTAACTTGGAAGAGGGCAATTTCAGTTGAATGATGAAACCAGAAGTCAGATTAAAGGAGGTTTAGAAGTAAAGTCAAGAGAGAACTTGTAGGAACCTTTGGATAAAGACTCTCACAGAGTTTATTCCAGGAAAGAAAGGAAAACTAAAGAATGATAGTGGCAATAGTCAGATCAAGCAAAAATTTTTAAGAATGAAAGAGACATGTGTATGTTTGTAGGAAGCTGGGAAGAGAATAGTAGATAAAGAGATATTGAAGATTAGAGGGAGAGTAGAGATAATAGAGTAACATAATCAAGAAGATGAGGGAGACTCAAGACTTTATGTAAAATGGTTTGCCTTTGCAAGAAGAAAGTTCATCTCTTCATCATAAACCAGAAGGAAGAAACAGATAGAGGGGAAATGTCTGGATGGAATGAAGTAAGGAGGAGGAAATAATGGGGAACTTTTGACCAAAGATTCCATTTTGTTTTGATAAAATATCAATTGAAATCTTCAGCTAAAATGGTGGTTAAGGGTTTTCCATGGAAGGCTAGAGGGGAAATGAGCTTTAGAATAGCCATGATGTAGCCTGGGGAAAAGAATCAATTAGGAATAAAGGATTACTTTGCTTCAATAAGGACCCACTTGTGATTATATAAATATACTCTATCAGAATGGTTTTAAGATGCTTAGCACCTCTGCCTAGAAGTATATGAAGAGGAGGAGAGGAAATGGCTGATAGACAAAATCCAGAGTTGAGGTTTGGCAGTGAACAATCATCAATAGAACAAGGGATAAGGGATTTGAGAGTAAAACTGAATTGGTTCAAGAGATTGAGATAGGGCAAGAGGGAAGTGTAGCTAGTGTTAGGAAATGATTTGCCCAAAAAAAGCAAGGAGAAGATGTTATATTGAAAGTGAAGAGTGGACTTGGGGGTATAAGACATAGAGAGAGATGGAGTGATAAAAAATTATGACTAGATCAAAGAATTTCAGAATTCATAAACATGGAAGTGGAACAGTTATAAGTATTGACAAGATATGCCTCTGCATTTATGAGGTAAAGTGAAGGAATGGATCGAGTGAATTGAATAGAATGAGAAAATAAGAACTTTAGATATTTGAAAGATTCCATCTACATGGATATTCATGTATGTGTATCTATGTATACATTAATACACATGTATGTGTATATGTATATAGAATACATATACTTGCATTTCATATTCACATACATATACATGTGTATCTGCTATAAGTTCTGAAGTCTAATATAAGGGTAGGAAGTGAGGAGAATAAGAACATGAAGGGAACAT
The DNA here is from genome assembly GCF_027887165.1 of Monodelphis domestica. Lineage (NCBI taxonomy): Eukaryota > Metazoa > Chordata > Mammalia > Didelphimorphia > Didelphidae > Monodelphis > Monodelphis domestica. The sequence continues at coordinate 180,157,753 of NC_077234.1, forward strand.
TGGATCAACTGAGGAAGGATGAAGAATGTCATGGGTTTTGATCAACAACAACTACAATAATATGCATTGAGCAATAAATTTGGATAGCATGAACTTCAAGGGAGGAGAAATTACTGAATGATGGTGATAGCATCTAGAAGTGACAATGAGAAGAAAGCTGTATTCCAACTCTCCAACTATGATGGGCGGGTCCAGGGATATGAGAAAAAATAATAACCCAGTAATAGAAAAGAAAGCAGCGTCAAAAAGAGGGAGCCAGGATTCAGTGAGAGTCAAAAGATTGAAGGGGTTATGAAGGAAGGAAATTAGAATAAAAGAAAAAGTTAATCTATGGAAAAAGAGTTCTTAAAGTTCACAATGAAAGGAGGAACATGATATGGAGTAGGATTTAGGGTCAGGTTGAAGTGAGATGTTCAAGAAAGGGAATATGAAGCCGGTGATAGGAAAATAAGATTTTGTAGTCCAGAGCCAGAGCTTCAGAATCAGTGAAATGAGATGAAGATAAAGAGGTTATCACACATTGAGGAATGATTCAAGGTAGACTATCCTTGTTGGGAAAATGTTCATTGAGGGGAAAAAGTGATTAGATTATTCCAGATCTTCTCTTGGTTAATAGCAAGGGGTGATGTTGTGTCCTATGAAGCCCAGGATGCCTATATGTGTCAGATCTATGGGAAAGGAAGGGATGTTCACCGAATTTATTTATGATTTCACTCTTTATATTTAAGTCATTTACCCGTTTTGAATTTATCTTGGTATAGGGTGAAAGATGTCGATCTAAACCTAATTTTCCCCATACTGTTTTCCAATTTTCTCAGCAGTTTTTGTCAAATAGTAAGGTCTTGTCCCAAAAGCTGGGGTCTTTGGGTTTATCAAACACTAGCTTGCTACTAAGGCCATTTACCCCAAGTCTATTCCATCGATCCTCTCTCCTATCTCTTAGCCATAACTATATTGTTTTGATGACCAATGCTTTATAGTACAGTTTAAGATCTGGTACTGTTAAGCCATCATCTTTCACATTTTTTCATTATTTCCCTTGATATTCTTGATCTTTTGCTCTTCTAGATGAACTTTCTTGTAGTTTTTTTTTTCTAATTTTATAGAAAAACATTTTTGGGTAGTTTGATAGAATAAACAAATTAATTTGGGTAGGATTGTCATTTTTATTTTATTAGCTCCTCCTACCCATGAGCAATTAATGTTTTTCCAATTATTTAGATCTAGTTTTAATTATGTGGAAAGTGTTTTATAGTTGTGTTCATATAATTCCTGTGTTTGCCTTGGCAGATAGATCCCTAAATATTTTGTATTGTCTACAGTGATTTTAAATGGAATTTCTCTTTCTAATTCTTGCTGCTGAGAGGTGTTGGAGATATATAGAAATGCTGATGACTTATGTGGGTTTATTTTGTATCCTGCAACTTTGCTAAAGTTGTTGATTATTTCCATTAGCTTCTTAGTTGATTTTCTAGGATTCTTTAAGTAGACCATCATGTTCTCCGCAAAGAGTGATAGTTTAGTCTCCTCATTGCCTACTTTAATCCTTTCATTTTTTTTCTTTTCTACTTGCTACTGCTGGTGTTTTTAGTACAATATTAAATAATAGAGGTGATAATGGGTGTCCTTGCTTCAATTTTTTAAAATAAAGTAATAAGTTTCACTTTCTTCTGGACCTTAAACTTGTTTTAATGTATTCTTCTATTAGGTAGCCACAGTACTGGCTTTTCTGTCAGTTTCCTTTTTGGCAAGCTGAAGAAGAGCATGGTTTTGCCTGAGAAATTATTAACACATATTTCTGTGAGAAAAAGTCTCAAACTGTATGATGCAACTGATCATTTTGATAGGGTTATTGATGCTACCAGTTAAAAATGTAAAAGTAGCAAGAAACTTAAGAATTCACAGGAATCCTCAAAATATTCTTTTTAAATTCCTATCCCATATTACTTCTCTGCTCAAAAGTTTTCAGGGCTCCCCATTGCCCATCAAATAAAACACAAATTTTGATTGGTATCCTAGATCACCTATAACTTGCCTGTATCCCTCCTCCAACCTTCCTTTCTATCTTCATTTTATATTACTTCTCTTCACTGAGCATTTTATCCCCTACATTTGTCTTCTCTCTGTATTCTATGCCTACAGTGTACTCCCTGCTCATCTCTGCCTCTCAAAATCCTGATTTTCCTCAAGGCTCAGTTCAAGTGATTCCTCTTGAACTCAACTCTCCTTGATTTCTCTATTTCTCTATTCTCTAATTGTTAGTTCTCCCTCCATCCTCAAATAACTTTAGATTTAATTATCTAGGTACATATTTCATCCCCTCCAGTAAAATGCAAACTCCTTGAGAACAAAGACCATTTCAATTTTCCTCTGCTTCTCTAACACAAAAGGAAAAATCTCACATGAAATACTGTAGGTGATTAATTAATGTCTGTGGCTTCTCTGTAGGAACTCTGTGATATGTTTGATCACTTTCTAACCTGTATTATGGATTATTGTGTATGTGTGTGATGCCTGTTGTCCCAGGCTAGATTACAAATTCTCAGAGAGCGAGCACTTTGTCATTTTTCATCTTTAAATCCTACAGTTTTTAGCTCACTCTTTTGTACATAAGGAGGTATATAAATTGGTGTTGACTTCCCATGTCCAGAAAGATACTTCCAGAATCACCATATTTTATTTTGTTTACCTCTTTACTTTTAATATGAGTGGTTTTCATTTAATCCTCTACCCTAAACAAAGTAGGATGTGAATTCCTTGAAGCTCCCTATCACATCCATCTTTGGATTTCCAGAGCCTAACACCTTACTTTACCTATAGGAAGCATTAAATGCATGTTTTTGTTGTCAATTACCTAGTACTATAAAAATGTTTCATTAAAATATCATTGTAGTGGGGAGGGAGTTACTTTAGGATAACTTGTCCTGGAAAAGATCATACTAATAGCCTGAATTTCATATGCCTCACATCATCCAGTAGTACCTCATTTCTTCCTTTGTATCTACATTCAGTGCCTAGTTGAGCTCTGTACAGCGCATATTGCATCTGATTAATGTTTGTTGAATTGAATTGATTCCATATAATCTCATCTTATATATAATAGCTTGCATTTTTTTTCTTCATTTATCAAGTGCCAGAGTAATTTATCAGCAAATGTACTTGTCTGAGAATCTCCATATTTTATCTTACATTACCTATTGCCCTGGTTGTTTGTTTGTTTTTGTTAAGCCTTTGAAAAGTTACATAGCACTTTGGAAAGGATTTGATCTGAAATAAGAGGATCTGTATTCAAGTCCTTGCTACTCCAAGGACTGCCATATAAGGAAAGTCACTTTTTAATAAGCCTCTCATTTCTCTCTGAGTCTCAGTTTCCTTATTTGTAAAATAATGATATTGGTACTTTTCTAATCAAAATCTGTAATCTTGGGGAGAATTAAAAAGAAACTTGACAACAGAAACCAAGGTTTTTGTCCTTTCTCTGCATAGATGGAATCTCTCTAGTTAGCAATTGTGCCTATAGATGTTGTACCAGAGGTCCAGGTCACTGAATTGTAGGATTAAAAGGATACTTCCTTATCCCCCTTCCTCCAGGCAGGATGCCACTTAATTTATCTCCTAAGAGAGATTGACTGTAACCTTCAACACATACCCACAGCACACACAAACACATATTTCTTCCACAAAAAAAAAGACTACTACTTCCTTTCCACTCCAAAGTTTCATAGCTCTCAGGGAAAAAAAAAAAAAAACATCTTCTCCACTATCCTTAGTGAAAACATGGAAAGTTTCCTCATCCTCAAAATAAATATTGGATTTGTGACCCCGGAGGTGTTTTCCAAGTCTAAATCTAAGATCCTATGATCTTACAGCATGAAAAATTTGTCCATAGCTAGTTCAGTCTGCATGGAGTAGGCACCTACCCACACATTTACATTTCCTAACACCATATGATCTTAGAATAGAGAGAGAACTTAGTTAATATAGTTCAAACCCTAATTGAAAATATGTTATTGGGAAGCTAGATGACTCAGTAGATAGAGCCAGTCCTGGAATGAAAAGTCCTGAGTTCACATATGTCTTTGAACAATCTCTAACTGTGTGATTTTGACTAAGTATGTAACAGAAACTTGGTAAGGTAACTGCCTTTTCACAAAAATGTTATATAATCCCTTGTCATTTTTAGCATATTGAAATATTTGAATTTACTAATTATTATAAATAATTTTTAAAAAGGAAAATTGAATTATATGTAACCTGACTTCCACCCAGACTTGGAGAATTATTGTGTGCTACTGAGTGTACAAGAAGGAAATGTGATTTCGGATTCAAGGAAAGGTTACCGAGTATGATACTGTGTACCCAAACAGAAGACTTACTGGGGTTGGTTCTAGATATTTTTGGGGAGAAAAAGAATCATCTTACTCAAAGGGGTTCTTCTTAAAGAAGTCTTTAAAGTTGTAGACTTTAGAGATCAGGAATATGATGGCAAAGGAAAGAAGAAGGAAGGAAGCAAGAAAGGAAAGAGAAATGAATTAAATTTCAGGGTATAAAAAGACAACTCGTTTAAAACTTTCTCCAATATTTTTTTTTTCAGAGTCTGAAATGTAGTAGTTCTTTGAGTTTAGGCACTGACAACTTTAATTAAAATGATAGGTCTAGCAGCAATTTCTCTTTTGTCTATAAAAATGTCCATGTCTCTCTTATCCTTAAAAAAAAAATCACTCCTTTGACCTAGCTGTCCCTTTGCTGCTCTCCTATATCTTTTGTCCCCTTCTTAGATAAAATTCCTGAGAAAACCACCTATAGTTAATGCTTCAATTTCCTCTCTTCAAATTCTTTTCAACATGGTTTCCAAATAATTATGCCCAAAGGACTTTCAAAGAATGTCTACCCTTTGATCCAGCAATACCACTACTAGGTTTGTACCCCAAAGAGATAATAGTGAAAAATGTTTGTACAAAAATATTTATAGCCACGCTTTTTGTGGTGGCAAAAAATTGGAAAATGAGGGGATGTCCATTGATTGGGAAATAGCTGAAAAAATTGTGACATATGATGGAGATGGCATCCTACTGTACAATAAGGAATGATAAACTGCTTGATTTACATATGAGCTGGAAAGACCTCCATGACTTGATATAGAGTGAAATGAGTAGAACCAGGAGAATATTGTACACAGAGACTGGAACATTGTGGGATAATCATATGTAATCAACTTTGCTACTGACAGCAATGCAATGATTCAAGTCAATCCTGAGGGACTTATGAGAAAGAATGTTATTCATATTGAGAGAAAGAACTGTGGGAGCAGAAATTTGGAAGGAAAACATTTGATTTTTAATTTATTTATAAGGGGATTGCATGTGGAGTTTTGGTTTTTAAAAGATTATTACAAAAATGAATAATATAGAAATGCTTGTCAGTTCTGGGAGGGAAAAAGAGGAGGAAAAACATGAATTATATAATTATGGAAAAACACTTAAATATTTTTAAATATAGCTTCTAAATTCATCATTCAACTGAAACTGTCCTCTCCAAAGATATCAATCACATCCTAATTGTCAGGTGTAATAAATTTTCCTCATTCTTCATCTTTCTTGATCTCTCTAAAGTATAAGGTACCACTGGTTCACATTCCCTTCCTGGATACTTTCTCTCCTCTAATTTTTCATTGCAATGCTCTATTCTGGTTCTCAACTCTTATCTTATTTGTCCATTCTTCAGTCTCTTTGATGTTCCTTTGTCAATGTCACTTGTATTAACTGTGGATGTCCCCCAAGGCTCTGTAATAGGTCTTCCTTTCTCTTTCTTTGATGATCTCATCAATTTCTGTGAATTAAATTATCAGTTTCATGAGGATGATTCCTAGATCAGTATATCTAGCATTATTTTCCTTCCGAAGCTACAGTCCTACATACAAATTGACTTGTGAACACTTCAAACCGTATTTCAAATTCAACACATCCAAAACAGAATCCATTTTCTTTCCTCTTAAAATTTCTTATTCTGGGCTTTCTTATTACTTTTATCCTTCTAGTTCCACAGATCTGCAACCTTACTATTATCCTCAAGTTCTCATCCCACATATCCGATCCATCACAAAAACTTGTCATTTTGACCTCAAACATGACTAGCATGTCTGTTCTTCAAACACACAATTACCACAGTTGTTCAAGTCATCATTACTTCTCACCTGAACTATTGCAGTAGCCGTCTTCCTACTTCATCCAACCATCCTATATTGTTAAAGATTTTAAATACCTCAGACAGAGTAAAATAGAATACTAGCACAGAATGTGATCAAAGAAAGCATTGCAAAAAAAAAAAAAAGAGGAAGTGGCACTAAAAACAAACTGATCAAGTTTACATAGAGGCAGCACTGGATAAGAAAATTATGTTATCCTGAGTGCTCTCAAAGTTAGAAAAGACACAGCCAATGATAGCAATAACTTACAATTACATAGTTCTTTAATGTTCACAAAAGGTTTTTAAATTCATCTTCTAATTTGATTCCTATAATAACACTGTCAGGAAAACATGAGACAAAATTATTCCATTTTATAAAAGAGAAAACTACTTTTTGGGAGAAGTTAGTTGGTTAACTTAGGACCACAAAGTGTCTGAAACAAAATTTGAATCTAAGTTTGCCTGACTCCAAATTCAATATTTTATTTACTACTCAGTGCTGCCTCCCAGACAGTGAGGAATTGGTTAGGTACTGTGCAATTTCAAATGACAACTTAGATATTTCACAATTATCTTAAGAGAAATGTGGTAAGAAATCCCAGAATCTAGAATTTTATATTTTGTCTTAAAAAAAAAAAAAAACCTTTCCTCTTGAATGCAGTAGACAAGAAGTTCGTTTGCAGGCAGGAAAATATTTTTCATCCCTACTTTACAAAAGGAAATGAAAATGAATTCTTTATAACTTTGACTTTGACTTTTGTGATGTACAAATGATATGATGAAACTATGATATGATTCTAGTAAATCTCTAAGGATTTTCTATCACTATATATTCCTTTACTTTCTTGTAGCACTTCCCTGTTTTTCTGTGTGTGCTCTTTTCACTTCCAAACCCAAAGACCCTCTTTCCCTACCAAAGTCAAAGAGACCTTTTCCCACCTTTGCCATAAGAAAGACAGAAGGTGTTTTCTTTCATCTCTATTAATATAATTTGCTGAAAATAAGCCTTTGGGGGGAGTGCAGGGAAAAAGAGGGGGAATTTGGAACTCAAAAACTATAAAAAATGAATGTTAAAAGTTATACATGTAATTGGAAAAATAATAAAATAAAAATACTCTTAAAAGGAAGAAAAACAAAAGTACGTCTGTACCTAATGAATATAAGCACTTAATTAACAATTGTCATGAGAAATGGATTCCTTCTAGAAAGGAAAAAAATTGATTGCAACTAGAAAGAGGAAAACAAGTTATATTATTGGCCTATGATTCAAAATAACATTTTAGTGAGCTCAGATTCCTACTAAACAATCGTATGATGCAACAGTTGACTGACCCATCTGTAATTCTCATATTCATAGTACAAGAGGCAACAACATGTAGTGTGATAATTGGAAACACTTCCGCATTTGCCATATCCATCAACTTGTTATTAAAATCTTTGTTAAAATGTCATTAGCTTGCATTTGACTTTGTCAAATCTTTTATGGATGCAGAGCATTAACATTTCATCTTGTAGTGCTTGTCATCTTTCTCAACTACCCACCCCTTGCACACATATACATAATGAGAAACCATGTTCCATGTGCCCTAGGAGTCCATGGTAAACTAATTAATCTTTGTCTTACAGTATTAATTAGGATGGAGGTTAGACCCATGTCATCCAAACACTCCTGGGGCCAGAGCTTCTCCATAGGTTCTCAAGTTGACTGACACAAAAATCATCAGCTCCCATTCCTAGGGGAATAAAGTTTTTGTCCATAGATTCCGTATTTCTGTTTGTTTTAGTCACAATTTTTATTGTATATGAAATATAATTTCTATTGTCAAATAAATTTTATCAATGGTCAGTAAGTTTCCATGGCTGATAATGTTTAATAACTAGCTCTACAGGAAGGAAAAATGTACCCATGATGTACTTTTAAGTCTGTATCACCACCATTTTCTCCATCAGTTTCTTGAGTCTGTTAACACAATAACAAAGCAATAAATCAAACACTGATTTGTAACATTTGCCTATTTCTGTGGTACAAAGGCTCTCAATGAAAATCGAACAGCTGGCCTCGAGAACCAGAACAAATTGCCTCCAGCCACATGTGCCTAATCACTACCTTTCCTAACTGGGCTCTTTCTTCTGTGGTACCTTGATACACAACAGAATTGAGGCTATAATCAGTTAGAGGCCAAATCAAAGCCACATTTTCAAAAATACAGTTTAAGGACTTATTCATATACGTGATGACCTGACCTGAGCCTCAACTGGATTCATAAGCATTCTTTCCCTGAAGATTTACCTAAGACAATAATCTACTGAAAGGAGAAAAGAATGGCAAGAGAATTTTCAGATCAAGTAGGACCCCAGTCACTGGGCAAAAGGAAGACTATGTCTTGTTAGGATGAGAATACACTGAGATTCTCTTAAGAGAAAGCCTATCAGCTCTAAGTAGGGTGAGGGTTAGTTCAGATGCAGCCTTTGCTCCATCACTTAATAAGTCTCTTATCGAGGGCTATAGAAAGAAGTAGATAAACCATAAATAAAACTGAAACAGCCAACATTATTGGCAAGCCTAACCACATACTTTTAAGGCGATGGCTGAAGTAACCGTAGAGCACAACTGATGTTAATGTGAAATAAATGAATTGTTTGGTGGAGATACTTGGCAAAAGAATAGCATACACAAAGGAATAGCATGGGAATTATTACTCAAATACGTAAAAGCTGTGGATTTCGGCCAGCTTTCCAGTGACTTTATAAGCTGTGAGGTTTATAAAAAGCATAGTATGTCCTCTGCTTCTAAATTTATAACCAAAATATCAATAAAGCTGTCTAAATAGAGGTTGCATTTTTCTATGACTCTTAGCTATAAAATATTAGCCTATATAAATATAAAACAAAATGTACCTAGCTTATTTTAATCCTATATTCTGTAAGCTAAGACTCAGTATATAGTTCGTCATTGCTTGCACCAAAAAGCAAGTCAAATATTCTTTTTTCTTTTATTTGGTCTTCTAAACATTCTCTACAAATGGTAGTAATTGTTAGCCACTGTCCTGGACTGCTTTTGAACCAGCAACCCAGACCATAAAAATACAATATTTCATGACTGTGATTCTCTATGTCTATTTGTCTGTCTGTCTGTCTGTTTGTCTGTCTCAGATGTTACCATTCAGCAAATATTCATTGGTAACTTAAATATTGACTGAGTTCAGAAAAAGAGAAGCTCAAAATGAGCTGAAGTTGACAAGAAAAAGCAAGAATAACATTAAAATATTTGGGGGGAAAGAGAAGATCAGAAAAGAAATAGAACAATTTCCTGCAATGGATGGGATGATGGCAGGTGAAAATAGAGAACAGCTTACTTCTTATGTAGTTTCTATTTTTTCCTAAGAAAAATGGTTTTTCCATTGATAAATGACAATCAAAAATGGCTAATAGGTAGTTGAGACAAAAAATAATTAAGGGGTTAGTCACAAATGCTTAGGTGCCTTTGAAAATATAGTCACTTGGCCCAGAAGAGTTACCTCCTTTCATACTTACAGAATTGTTTAAATGGGATAACTGAATTGGTGTTAACAATATTTTAAAAATCTTTGAATATAGGAGTGATTATAGAATTGATTAAGGGCAAATACTGACTCAATTATCCTATAAAAAGAAAAGAATAGGGTCAGAAAAATTAGTAGATAGTAACCTTGATGAATTCCTTAAAGAATTCTAACATGGATCACTAAGAAGAGTCAATAAAGTTTAGAAAAAAATTACAAAGAGCAAGCATGTTTTCATTAAGAATATGTTATGATAGGGAGCAGAGTCAAGATGGCAGCTTAGCAAGCAGCAAAAGTTCAGAACTCATGGAAGACCCTTCCTTACCCATACAGACTGAATGCTCCTAGGGCACCAAAATTCAATCTGAACAACAGGACAGAAGTGGGGAACCCTCCTTCTGGACTCAAATCAAAAGGTATGCCCCCCCCAAAAGCTGGGATCCAAGAATACTCAGGGCTAAGGGGAAGGCAGAGCGAAGGTCCCAGGACCCCTCCCCAACAACCCAGAGGGCTGAGCCCCCAGCAGCAGCGGGAACCTCTGAGCGGGCAAAGGTGCTGGTTTGCAGGGTCTACCTTGTGAGCAGTGGGGAGCTGGGCTCAGAGCATCCAGCTTGGACAGCGGGGAGGAAGTCAGGGAGAAACAGACCTTGGCTGGGTCCCTCCATCTGGCTCCAGTCTCACCCTTGCCTCAGGCACATCCAGACCAATCCAGTTGAACTAATCCTATCAGAACTCCTCAGAGTTTAGGGAGGCTGGCAAAGGTACTTGCAGACAGCAGAGAAGCAGCTGGAGAGAACTGGAGAGAGCCTGGGTGGCCCAGCCTTCCAGGAGTCTTCAGAACCTCAGTGCTTCATACCACATACAGCCCAACCCAATTGAACTCAATCCAATCAAAAGCCTCCAGAGGACAGGGAAGCTAACATTCCTCCCCTAGAGACTGTACCAAGAGATCTGACAAAGCTCCAAGAGGGGAGTCTGACAGCCCAAAAAACCAAAAGAAAATGAGAGGAGCAAGAGCACAGCCAAATACTGGGAGCAAAGAAGGGATAAACTCGAGTAAACAACAGAAAAAGAAGAAAGAAATTACAATAGACAGCTTCTGCACAGGTAATGAGCAAAGAGCAAATGAAACAGAGGGGGAGGACCCAGCAAAGGAAAAATCAGAAATCCCGGTGAATTGGATACAGGTTTTGGAAGAACTCAAAATGCAATTCAAAACACAATTAAGAGAGGCTGAAGACAATTGGGAAAAGAACTTAAAAACTAAGATAAGTCATCTGGAAACAGAAAATAGTGTCTTGAAAGCCAAAATCAACCAGCTGGAAAATGAGGCAAAGGAGATGAAAGATGAGGCAAAGCAGATGAAAGATGAGGTGAAGAAGATGAAAGATGACCTCCAAAGAAAATCCGACCAAAAGGAAAAAGACAACCAAAAAACTAAGGATGAAATCCAGTCTTTAAGAACCAGAATACAACAACTTGAATCGAGCGACCTCACAAGGCAGCAAGACACTATGAAACAAAACCAAAAGAATGAAAAACTTGAGGAAAATATGAAGCATCTCATTCACAAAACAGAGGATTTAGAAAATCGTTCAAGGAGAGACAATTTAAGAATTATTGGCCTACCAGAAGACCATGACAATAGAAAAAGCCTGGACATTATATTACAGGAAATTATTAAACAAAACTGCCCTGAAATCCTTGAACAAGAGGGAAAAGTGGAGATTGATAGAATCCACAGATCACCTCCTGTACTTAATCCCCAACTGACAAGACCCTGGAATGTTATAGCCGAATTCAAGAACTATCAGACCAAGGAAAGATATTATAAGCTGCCAAGAAGAAGTCATTCAGATACCAAGGAACCACAGTGAGAATAACTCAGGATCTGGCTGCATCCACACTGAGAAAAAGAAAGGCATGGAATACGATATTCCAGAAAACAAGGGAACTAGTTCTACAACCAAGAATCAACTATCCAGCAAAACTGACTATATTCTTACAGGGGAAAGTATGGTCATTCAACAAAATAGAAGAGTTTCAAGAATTCGTAAAGAAAAGACCAGACCTGAACAGAAAATTTGATGTCCAAGCACAGAACTCAAGAGAATCATCAAAAGGTAATTAAAAAAGAGGGGAAAAAAGAAAAAAAAATTTTTAAGAGACTCAATAAGTTAAAATGATATGTATCCCTATAAGAAAAGAGATCATTGGTAACTCTTAAAAACTGTTGTTATTAGCTGGGCAGCAAAAAGAAGTATACTTAGAGGGAACAGCAACAAACTGTATAGGATGAAAGGACAAGACATAAATAGGTATATAGATATATGCATGCAAAAATACATACACATGAGCATGCATATATATACATATACATGTATATATAACTAGAGCTTAAAATAGGTTAATATTAAAAGAAATAGGAAAAGAAACAAATGGGGGTAAATTTATATGTCATAAAGAAGCTCATGGTGGGAGGGGGGAGAACATCAATACACTGGAAGGGTAAAGAGGTCAGAGACAGGAAATACTCAACTTTTACGTGATTTGAAAGTGACTCAAAGAGGGAAAAACAATCCAATCCATTGAGGGAAGAGAATAGATTTGCACCCTATAGGGGAGTAGAAGGGTAACAAACGGTCTGGTGGGAAGAGAAGCAGTACAAGAGAGGGAGGGAGCTGGGGGTTAATTTTAGAAAGACTACAGGGAAAATTAGGGGGGGGATAAATAGGGAGGGTGGTAGAAAGGGAAGTAAAATAAGGGTGGGAACAAGGGGGACTGTTCAAAAGCAAACATTGGTGTAGAAGGAAATAGTGAAAGAAGAAAAGGCAGGTAAAGGAGCAGAAATCAAAATGCTGGGAAATACACAGCTAGTAATCATAACTCTGAATGTGAATGGAATGAACTCACCCATAAAACGCAAGCGAATAGCAAAGTGGATTAGAGTCCAAAACCCTACCATATGCTGTCTACAAGAAATACATATGAGAAAGGTAGATACACATAGGGTGAAAGTAAGAGGGTGGAGCCAAATCTATTGGGCATCAACTGACAAAAAGAAGGCAGGAGTCGCAATCATGATATCCGACAAAGCCAAAGTAAAAATAAATCTAGTTAAAAGAGATAGGGAAGATAATTACATCCTGATAAAAGGCAGTATAGACAGTGAGGAAATATCTGTACTCAACATGTATGCACCAAATGGCATAGCATCCAAATTTCTAAAGGAGAAACTAGAGGAACTCAAGGACGAAATAGATAGAAAAACTATACTAGTGGGAGATTTGAACTTTCCTCTATCCGAACTAGATAAATCAAACCAAAAAATAAATAAGAAAGAAGTAAGAGAAGTGAAGTAATCTTAGAAATATTAGAGTTAGTAGACATGTGGAGAAAAATAAATAGGGACAAAAAGGAATATACCTTCTTTTCTGCAGCACATGGTACTTTTACAAAAATTGACCATGTATTAGGTATTAAAAACATTGCAAACAAGTGCAAAAGAGCAGAAATAATAAATGTAACTTTCTCAGATCACAATGCAATGAAAATAATAATTAGTAAGGGAACATGGAGAGGTAAGTCGAAAATTAATTGGAAATTAAACAATACGATTCTCCAAAACCAGTTAGTTAAAGAACAAATCATAGAAAAAAAATAATAACTTCATTGAAGAAAATGACAATGATGAGACATCCTTTCAAAATCTATGGGATGCAGCCAAAGCAGTACTCAGGCGGAAATTTATATCCTTGAGTTCATATATTAACAAATTAAGAAGGGCAGAGGTCAATGAATTGGGCATGCAAATTAAAAAATTAGAAAGTGAACAAATTAAAAATCCTCAGATGAAGACTAAATTAGAGATCCTAAAACTCAAAGGAGAAATTAATAAAATTGAAAGTCAAAGAACTATTGATTTAATAAATAAGACTAGAAGCTGGTACTTTGAAAAAACAAATAGACAAAATACTAGTCAGTCTAATTAAAAAAAAAGGAAATAAATAAGCCAAATTGACAGTATCCAAGATGAAAAAGGAGACCTCACCTCTAATGAAGAGGAAATTAAGGCAACCATTAAAAACTACTATACCCAATTATGAGGCAACAAATATGGCAATCTAGGTGATATGGATGAATACTTGCAAAAATATAAATTGCCTAGACAAAAAGAAAAAGAAATAAATTACCTTAGCAACCCCATTTCAGAAAAAGAAATTGAACAAGCCATCAAAGAACTCCCTAAGAAAAAATCCCCAGGTCCAAATGGATTCACAAATGAATTCTATCAAACATTCAAAGAACAACTAATCCCAACATTAAACAAACTATTTGACAGAAGAGGGCAAGAAGGAGTTCTACCAAATTCATTCTATGACACAAACATGGTACTGATCCCATAGCCAGGCAGGTCAAAAACAGAGAAAGAAAATTATAGACCAATCTCCCTAATGAATATAGACACAAAAATCCTAAATAGGATACTAGCAATAAAACTCCAGCAAGTCATCACAAGGGTCATCCACTATGACCAGGCAGGATTCATACCAGGAATGCAAGGATGGTTCAATATTAGGAAAACCATCCATATAATTGATCATATTAACAAGCAAACTGACAAAAATCACATGATTATCTCAATAGATGCAGAAAAAACCTTTAATAAAATATAACACCCATTCCTATTGAAAACACTAGAAATCATAGGAATAGAAGGTCCTTTCCTAAAAATAATAAACACTATATATCTAAAACCATCAGCAAACATCATCTGCAATGGGGATAAACTAGAAGCCTTTCCAATAAGATCAGGAGTAAAACAAGGATGCCCATTATCACCTCTATTATTTAACATTGTACTAGAAACACTAGTGGTAGCAATTAGAGAAAAAGAAATTGAAGGTATTAAAATTGGCAATGAGGAGACCAAACTATCACTCTTTGCAGATGATATGATGGTTTACTTAAGGAATCCTAGAGAATCAACCAAAAAGTTACTCGAAATAATCAACAACTTTAGCAAAGTTGCAGGATACAAAATAAACCCGCATAAGTAATCAGCATTTCTATATATCTCTAACCCATTTCAGCAGTAAGAATTAGAAAATGAAATGCCATTCAAAATCACCCTAGACAATATAAAATACTTAGGAATCTATCTGCCGAGACAAACACAGGAACTATATGAACACAACTACAAAATACTTTCCACACAGCTAAAACTAGATCTAAACAATTGGAAAAACATTGATTGCTCATGGGTGGGATGAGCTAACATAATAAAAATGACAATCCTACCCAAATTAATTTACTTATTTAGTACCATACCCATTGAACTACCAAAAAACTTCTTTACTGAATTAGAAAAAAAAACATAACTACGTTCATTTGGAAGAACAAAAGATCAAGGACATCCAGGGAAATCATGAAAAAAAAATGCAAAGGAAGGAGGCCTTGCAGTCCCAGATCTCAAACTATACTATAAAGCAGTGGTTATCAAAACAATTTGGTACTGGCTAAGAGACAGAAAGGAGGATCAGTGGAATAGACTTGGCATAAATGATCTCAGCAAGACAGCTTATGACAAACCCAAAGACCCCAGCTTTTGGGACAAAAATCCATTATTTGATAAAAACTGCTGGGAAAATTGGAAGACAGTGTGGGAGAGATTAGGTTTGGATCAACACCTCACACTCCGGGTAAACATGGCTGCAATCTAGATGCGACTCGCTTCCGCTCCCCGGCACCAAATGAAATAGACTACCTCAAAAGAGCATAAAAATCACCTTTGGAAGAATGGAGGGACTCTCCAGTACCCCACAGAAATGAAGGTATGTGGGGTTTGAACATTTCCACACTATAAGAAGGAGGAAAAGTTCGCACAAAAATGTGAACTGAGCTTCCCCTCCCCTTCACCCCCCCACCAAACCAGAGTAAGCTATCAGAGTGCTCACTGGGACAGTGAGTGAGTGAGGAGTGTCTCTGTCTGGGGGGACACACCAGGGTCCTTGGGATCTAAAGACTGCAAGGAAACAACCTCTCAGGGTGGTTTCACAGGAGAATCCTGTGCTGAGCACAGGGGGCTGCGGAGCTGAACTCTGGGACTGTTTAGCTGAGCACCTGGGCAGAGCTGAACACCTGGGTGGGCCATGCTGATAGCCTGGGCCATTGGGCTGAACACAGGGGCCTGCTCTCTAAGAAACCTTGGAGGCTGGGAAGAACTAGTCTGAGGCAACCTAAATTCACAGAAAACCCACCCATATCACCCAGACCCCAGACCAAAAAGGAAAGTGGAATAAAACCACCAAAGGGATGGCTCACACAGCCCAAAGTCAAGCCTCCAAGAAGAAAGGGGGGAAAAAGTGACTATTGAAAACTTTTATGGAGGGAGTACCCAAGGAAGAGAAGAGAATGAGGATGAAACCCAAACAAAATCAGAACATGACTCCCAAAATGGAAACTAGCCACAAGCTCTGGAAGATCTCAAACTGGAGCTTACCCAAAAGATGGAAACCTTTTGGGGAAAAAAATGGGAGAAAGAGATCAGCAGTCTAATAGACAAGACTTCACAATTGGAGAAGGAGCTGGAAGCAGCTAATAGAAGGGCAGACAAAGCTAAAAAGCAAAACCAGTCCCTAATGACCAGAATTAAGCAAATGGAAGACAGTGAACATGCCCCAAAGATGGAAACCTTTTGTAAAGAAAAATGGGAGAAAGAGATCAGCAGTCTGATAGACAAGACTTCACAATTGGAGAAAGAGCTGGGAACATCTAATAGAAGGGTAGACAAAGCTGAAAAGCAAAACCAGTCCCTAACGACCAGAATTAAGCAAATGGAAGACAGAGAGATTACAAAACAGCAAGAATCAATAAAGCAAAGCCAAAAAAATTAATGAATTAGAAGAAAACATAAAATATCTCACTGAAAAGGTCACAGACTTGGAAAACAGAAGAAGAAGAGACAACCTCAGAATTATTGGTCTCCCTGAAAAACCAGAAATAAACAAAAACCTTGATGCAATTCTACAGGAGATTATAGAAGAAAATTGCCCACATGTTCTGGAGCAATGGGGCAAAATAGAAATAGAAAGGGTTCATAGAACACCCTCTATACGAAATCCCCAAAAGACAACCCCCAGGAATGTAATTGCCAAATTCAAGAGTTTCCAAGAAAAGGAGAAAATCCTACAAGAAGCCAAGAAAAGGAGCTTCAGATATAGGGGGGCTCCCATAAAGATCACACAAGACTTAGCGGCTAACACACTAAGAGATTGCAAAGCATGGAACACAATATTTAGAAAGGCAAGTGTAAACCTTAAAATTTCTTAGACTTATAAATGTTGGAAATTTCACCATTGGGAAATTTCATACATGGAAAATTTCTTACTGATAGTGTATTGGAATGTGAACCCCATTGGCATGGGAGGTTCCTTCTCCTCTCTTCTTAAGATTACTTTAGGACAGAAACCTTTTGCTGAACAATGGAAAGGGCTTTGACCTATGCTTAAGCACAGAACAGGAATTTCTTTGAGTCATGATTGATTTTAGAATTGATACAATAGAGATACTTGGAATGACAGAATCAGGTCTTGGAAAATACAATTTCCACCCCATTCAGTCCTAACAGGATTTAGGAAGGGCTGCAGCAAAGATCAAAATTTAATTATTTGAGAATATGACCTCCAACAGACATGTGCAAAGCCCAGACCTCTGGGCGGTCCTGGGTTAAGCTAGAGCCACCATTGGCACAGGGAAAATGATGGACAGTGATTGGTAGATGTGAGAACTGAGGGGAGGCAACTTGGATGGCTTCCTTAAAGAGAGAGGGGTCTGAGGATTGGGGTGTGGTTGGAGAGTTTTGGCACTGAGTGGTTGGAGAGGTGCTCTGAGAAGCTTGCTCTGAAGGAAGCTGAAGATGGGGGCCTCTGAGACTGTTTCTCCATTTTGGTCACGTGAGTAATAGGGACTGATCTCTTTTCTTTGCCCCAGCTATCTAAGGGCTTGGGCCTTTTGGCCCAGCCTAAACAGAAGGGGTATTTAAGCCCTATTCCTTTCTCTCCCCTTTCTCTCTCCCTCTCTCTCTCTATCTCTAATTCCTTTCTTCCTCCTGTCTGTAATTAAACTCTATAAAAGGCTGAAGGCTGACTTGAGTTTTCATTTAGGAATTACATAGCTGAATTCCTTGGTGACCTTAAATTAATATATATCAGTCTTTTAAAGTGGTTTCCTTGTCACACAAGAGAGCTGGGTCTCCAACCAAGAATCAACTACCCAGCAAAACTGACTATATACTTCCAAGGGAAAGTATGGGCATTCAACAAAATAGAAGATTTCCAAGCATTTGCTAAGAAAAGACGAGAACTAAGTGGAAAATTTGATAACCAATCAAAGAAAGCAAGAAAAACATGAAAAGTTAAATATGAAAGAAAGGGAAAAGGAGATAAATCTTATCATTTTCTTTAAGTCAAACTCTCTTCTATAAGGACCACATTTATATCAAATTATATATATTAATATGTGGGGACATATGCATCATAAGAGTAGTTAGAAGAATCATGCATAGAGAATGATTGGGGCATCAAGAAGATTTGGTGAAAGGGGGGCAAAGAAAGAAAAAGGGAGGGGGGAATCGTTCATAATACTAACATTTACTTCAAGAAATGGGGGGGGGACTAAATAGAATAATCTAATGCAAATACCAACAACATGGAAATGGGTTCGAACCAAGAACACATGTGATACCCAGTGGAATCGTGCATTGGCTATGGGAGAGGCAGTGGGAAGGTGGTGGGGGGGAGGAAAAGAAAATGATCTTTGTTTCCAATGAATAATGTTTGGAAATGACCACATAAAATAATGTTTAAAGTGAAAAAAATAAAAATAAAAATAAAAAATATATCACTAAAATTTAATTTAAAATATCTTTTGTTCACATTGATCACATACCACTTTAAACTGCATTTTATGTTTTCAACCAACAAAAATTTTCCTTCTTTCTCTATCAATACAACTTCACTCTAATTGAAAATGTAAAGGACAATAAAATTCATATTGTCAAGAAAAAAAAAAAGATCTTAGTCCTACTGTACCACAACCTACTGTGTTCATGCTTGGAGTACTGTGTTTAGTTTAGGACACCAACATTTTACACAGACCTTGTATAAACTGGATAAGTATCTAAAAATGAGTATTCACTACAGTGAGGACTTCCATGGTATTTCACCTGAGGATTGGTTGAAGAAACTAGGAATATTGTCAGAAACTACTATATTCAATTTATGCCAATCAAAATCAAACCTTGAGTGAGTGGTGTAATGTTGTCCAGAAAACTTTTAAAAAATAAAATAAAAATCCAACGGAACAAAATAGAACCTTGAAAATCTCAAACAACCCAACAACCTCGAAAGAGAAACTCAGGAAGCCATGAAAAAAAATCCCAAAGGAAAAAAAGTCACCTTGATCTAAAAGGATTTACAAATTAATTTTGTCAGGCATTTAAGAAACAAGTTAACTCCTATGTTGTATAAATTTGCAGAAGTAGGGTGGGAGAAAAAGCTTGTTACCAAACTCTGATTTTATAAAGTTATTTTAGTGACAGAGAACAAAATATGAACTCAAAATTGGATGTTACCTGAGAGCTACCCTCAAAAAAAAAAAAAGCCTGGACACCATATTACAAAAGGCAAAGGATCTAATGATAAAACCCAGAATTATATACCCAGCAAAACTGAACATATTTCCTCAGGGGAAAAATTGGCATTTAATGAAATAGAGGAATTTTAGACTTTCTTGACCAAAAAACCAAAACTGAAAAGAAAATTTGATGAGCAAATTTGACACTCGAGAAGCATAAAGAAGTAAATAAAAACTTGTGGATTTTGATAATGTTGAGTTGGGTTGATTCATACTTGGGAAAGTGATAATCGAAATAATAAAGATATCTATGATTCTTGAGAAAGGTAAGGTACTTAAAGTAAGAAAGATAACTAAGATACCTAAATCACTTAAGAATTTTTTCACTATTAGAGCAATGAAAAGGAGTATGTAGAGAAAGAAAGAAGGAAGGAAGTTAGTTAAGATGGACTGACATTTTAGAAAAGGGGATTGGAATGAGGAACACATGGGGAGAAGAGAAAAGAAGAGATAGAAGGGGACAAACTCCCTCTCATTAAGAGGTTTATGAGAGGTAAATACAGGAGAATATAGGGAGAGGAATAGCTATGCTTGAACTTTAATTACATCAGAACTAGCTCAAAGTGGGAATAATATCCACATTGTCGGTTATAGAAATCTACCTCATCCCTTAGGGAAGTCAGAGGGTAGGGAGAGTAAGAAGGAGAGAGGATAGACAAAAAGAAGTGTAAATTGGGAGAGATAGTCATTGAAAACAAAGCATTGGGGAACAGGGAAAGGTTAAAAGGGTGCAATTATGGGGAGTAGGAAAGAGAACCATTGGGGTGAATGGAATGTTGAGGATCAACAGTTGCATGAAGCAAGAATGACAGCTGGGAACTGAACAAGGACTTCTGGGAAATTCTCCTGAGGAGCAGAGGCTTGAGGGTGGAGACACAGAAGGAAGTGGAAGAAGGAGATGTTTCTTGGGGCCATTCAAGACACTTGTAGAGTGTAGAGTAAAATCCTAATATCATGGGTTCTTGTTTAAACATCACTGGTTCCTGTCAAGAAACCTTATTTCTTCAAAGACTGGCATTCTTTGAACTATTGAGATACTGGACTCAAATCGGTAAGCAGTGATCTCTATCCCATATTCTAACTCTTCCCCTGGGTACGAGAAAACCTAGTACTTCAGTACTTTTATTTAGAAAGAGATTTAGGACAACCAGAACCCCTCTAACCTAGAGCCTTTGCCCCAGGCAGCAATTAAGTCAAACAAGCAGCCAGATAGTGAATTCAATCTC
Organism: Monodelphis domestica; assembly: GCF_027887165.1. NCBI lineage: Eukaryota > Metazoa > Chordata > Mammalia > Didelphimorphia > Didelphidae > Monodelphis > Monodelphis domestica. The sequence continues at coordinate 180,178,403 of NC_077234.1, forward strand.
CTTTATTTATATGTAGAGAGTAAGCCCATTGTCAGACTCCATCTTGTTGCCAGTTTTCAAGAAGACACAAGGGGGAGGCTTGTGAGTGCCTCAAAGCAATGCATATCTGGATTGAGGTCCCATATATCTCTCACTGTATAGAAGACTTCCCCACTGCCCTTGAGGGCCAACACATCCAAATGAAGAAAAGCATAAACATTAAATGCATACTTTCTAGACACTCAAGAAAGAATAGCAAAAAAGAAAGACTAAAACTTAATTTGAAACTAAATAATCTTATCTTAAAGAATGAGTGGGTCAAAGAACAAATCATAGAAACTTTCAACAAAAGAAAATGATGATGAGACAACATATCAAAATTTGTGGGATGCAGACAAGGCAATGCTTGGGGGGAAATTAATATGTATAAATGCCTACATCAATGAAAGAGTAGGCTAATAAAATGGGTATGCAACTGAAACACTAGAAAAAGAATAAGTTTAAAAACCAAATTAAACATTAAGTTGGAAATTCTGAAAATCAAGGGAGAGAGTAACAAAACAGAAAACCATTGAACTAACAAATTAGGCAAAGAGTTGATGCTATATCAGTCACCCAAAGGAATATTTTATATCTTTAGAAAACACAATAATGAAATTCATGTGGAAGAACATGGTCAGGCATCTTAGGGATAATAATGAAACAATGTGTAAAAGAATAAGTGTGACTAGGCTAAGGTCTCAAACTGAGCAAGTAGTAATTTTTTCAAGTGATTTGGTACTTGTTTGAACATAAAAAAGAGAGTTTTATCTCTGGAAACGATTAAGAACGTACAACACAGAAACAAGTATTATAATATAATGTTCACTAATCTCAAATATCCCACTTATATGGGGGGAAGGACTTACTATTTGATGAAAACTTCAAGAAACTCTAGATAGGAGTCTGGCAGAAATTAGATTTAGACCAGACCTTACAACATACAAGAAGATAAACTTCAAATGAATGTATGATATAAAATTTGAAGGAGCAAGGAAAAGGTTATCTTTCGGTTTTTTAAATGATAAAAAAATAAATTTAAGGTTTGTACAAAAAAAATCTACTGGAGTTAAACTTAGAAAGGAAATGGGTAAGTAGAAAAAAACTTTATAGTGTTTCTTTAATGGTCATATCCAAGATATTTAAATAACATTCAAATTTATAAGACTAAGAGCCATTCCACAAAAGATAAATTGCCAATAGCTGCAACCATGCAGTTTGTAAAGGAAGAAATCCAAATTTTTAATTACAATATGAAAAAATTATTCTAAATCAGAAATGTCAAACTTCACAGTCTTAAGACAGCAAGCAGCTTGCAAAACTCCTGAGTGTGGCTTGAATCATATTAAAATATAACAAAGGAATACTTAACAAAATAAATAAAAATACAATACAAAATACATAATGTTATTTTGGTGTTTTCTCAGGCAATATGCATCAAAGTCATTTTGAAGTTTCACCTCATGCCTATTACACTAGCAAAGATGATAAAAGACAAAAAAAAAGTGTTGGATTAGCTTTGGAAAAATAAGAGATAATGAAAATAAGAGATGCCATGGTAGCAAAGGACTCCACCTGAAATTAAATGCTAGAAACAGAATCTGTTTACCATGTAGCCAAAATAGCTATATCTGGCATCAGCCATTATAGACTACATTTATGTATTATTGGTGGAGCTATAAATGGGTTCAACTATTCTGGAAAGCAATTTGGAACTATGCCCAAAAAGTAACTAAAATTGTACATTCCTTTTGTTCCAGCTATGTCAGCACTAGACATATACTCCAAAGCAATGAAAATAAGAAAAAGAGACAGAAAATGAAATTATAAAATGTATAAATGTATAAAATATATAACAATATTTACAGCAGCTATTTTCATGTTATCCAAAAATCAGAAACCAAGGTGCTATCCTCTGAATGGTAAATGGTTAAACAAATTATGAAATAGTGATATAATAGAATTTTATTATGTTAAATGAAATGATAAATCAACAATCTCAGAGGAAATTCAAGTCTGATGCAGAGCAAAATAAGAACTAGAGAATGATTTATACACTGTAATATTATAAAGAGAAACAACATTGAAAGACTTTGAAATTTATCAAAACAATGACAAGACTAGAAGTCTAAAAGAGTGTTAGCCAGAGACATACATTTTTGGATATAGTCAATGGAAGAATTTGCCAGACTACATGTATATACATTGATGGCTCTTATTTTCTAAAAAAAATCCACATATATGAGAGGCTTTTGTGAAAGAAAATATTAATAAAACAAAAAGTGAATTACAAATTAAAAAGAAGTCTTCTCTTACAGAAGAGGAATGAGAGGTAGTGGTATAGTGATGAAAAAGAGAAATTATCCATGAAACATTTTTAATGAAAGAAATTCAGAATGGGATGCAGATAATCCTTTTATCTTATCTGTATATTGAAATGTTTGTTAGTTGCTTTTTTAAAGTTCATAATAAAATATTTTTTCTAATAAAAAAGTACAGAACTTCCCAAAAATCAGTTAATATACATACTAATTAAAGCACAACTCATTCTCTGTTCAATGAAATGGAGTTTTTAGGAAGAAAATAAAATTTAAGTTATATCAAATTTTTAAAAAAGAGAACTAAGTATTTGGTCCCACAGTAATATGGGCATAACAGAAAGATAAGCACATAACTCCCATGAAACAAAACTATTAGGATCAGATAAGTCCATGGAACAAACTACCATTTTCAGATGCCCTATGTAGAGTTGGCTCAAACAGACCCTAAATCAGATTTGAATGAAAAAAAAATCTTTTCTTCAAGTTGTTTCCAGTTATTATCTTGTCTTGTGGATTTAATGTTCTAATGCACACTGGTATGAGACAGCATTTCTTCTGCTTTAGTCCCACTGATTATGATCTGAATCTTTCCTTTTCCTCAGGAGGGTGGTCCCAACTCCAGCACTTCACCCAGTGTGTGAGTGGCTATAACTGAGACACTTGCCATCTTGCTAACTCTCCAATGGGAATTGCAGAGGCCACACTATTGCAGCAATGCTTGGAAAAGAAATCTCCAGATCTGAAAATACTCTGGAGATTGCTTATAATCCTCCAAAAAAGTGTTAGAATTATCCCAGAAACTAGTAGAATCAACTGCCCTCATTAGTGGGAGAATATTATTGCTCAGATACTTTTGGCAAGTAGATAGAGAACTTCTTGGGACTTCTGGTGTTGTAAGTATTGTCTGTGGATGTCCAATTTTACAGACAACCCAATTATTGGGCTAAAGTGGAAGTTGTTATGTTTTCTGGTGCAAGACTAAATACCACTGAAATCCCAGACTCCTTTTCATTTGAAATGGCCATCCTCCAGAGTAAAACAGTTTTGAAAAGAGCAAGAAGAGGATTGTTTCAGTAGTGTCCAAGACAATTATAGCTCCTTCTGAATACTGTTTAGGTTTTATCAATGAATACCACTGGCCTCGTTTATAGAAAGGATTTTTTCAGGCTTATCCAAAAAGAATTACCTTAATGGTGTTGCTGGCAACCTGACCAAACTAAACCAGCAATTTTCAGAATTAAGTCCTATTTTCATTCATGACTCATTCTGGGACTGTCTTCTTAGTGGTGCTAAAAACACTAACATGGAGAGTGATCATCTACAAACTAGCTAACATACCACCATAGGTAATGGGATTACAACAGTTTTCTCTCCCCAGATTGATCAATCTTCACATCCTCTGACACTAGAAATTGACCAACATGTTATGACAGTTTTTTTAAAAATCTAAGCAGTCTCTCTGTAAACATTATGGACTCAATTTCCATCCAATGAAAATGATGGCTACTGCTATATTACACTTCCCTAGTGATGGCCAAATACCTGTGGAAGGGACATAAAAGCAGAAGTGTGTCTATACTCCTGGGCTTAGTTCTTTGTTGTTGAATTCCTCTCTCTCCTAGCCTACTTGCATTCTGCCACTCATGTATCTGTATGGGAAAATTGAAGGGTTTGGGAATTAATGGGAACCTTAGACTCTGAGAACCAGGGCAGTGTTGAGACAGCAACCTCAAGAGAGGATGTTGATCAGATGTGATCTAGCTATCAGAAAAAAATAAGGAGGTATAAGGAATGTCTACTCTAGTGAAGTCTCAACTAGAGCATTCTAAAGCCTGGTGACAAAGAAGCAGTATTCAAAAAGCAGAACTAACTTTAACAAGATACTAGGTGAGGATGACTGATGCTGCTCTGTTTTTTTTTTGTTTTTTTTTTGTTTTGTTTTTGTTTTTTTTAAGGTTGGTGCTGAGGCAAAGAATCTCCTGCTAAAAATGAAGTTTGTTCTAGCACACGTTTTGAAATAGTAAACGGCATGGTCCTTGATGGGAAAGAAAAACAAATAAAGAGACGTTTGTTTTATTTTCCCTGACTCTCTCTCTAGTTCATATGGATGAAGTGTTATAGGTTGTTATTCTAAAAGAACGTTGGAAAGTCTCAGAACTTTAACTAAGAGAGCATGACAAAATTCATTATTTCAAGAATAAGAAATACCATTTAGCAAAGGACTTCAGCCTCAGCCAAGAACTATAAATACAAAGAAACTCCACACTGTAACCAATGTAGCTGTATCTTACACCTTCATTCTGTCCAAAAGATACAGCAATGGAACAGCATCCAAGACAGAAAATGACTCCAATGGCACCATACCCTGTAGAGTGTTCAACATCTGATTAATAAGATGCATCTGTAGGACAATATGCCCAGTGGAGACAAAATGGGAACAAACCTAGTGTGCACGGTGCACATGGCATTATTATCACTACAAGACATGGAAAATTCTAGAGCTTCAAAACTGTTTCTCCTCCATACTTGTGCCCAAATCCCACATGTTCTTGGTAACTCATCATGGCACCAGGAGCCTCACCATCTTGCAAGATCACATCATCCTTGGTAATTAAACCTCACCAGTACCCTTTGTTTGGGGGGCAAAGTGGAGAGTTCCTTTTCTAACCTGTATTTAAATAAAGTCCCTAGGACAGCCATGTTTACATTCCCCACCTTGCTGAACTCCTTTAGACTTTTCCATCCTGCCCTTGAACCTGAACTAAGTACTCTTATTTGTTTCATCTTCCTTATGTATATTGTCTTCTCTCATTAAATTATATACTTCTGAAATCAAAGACTTTTTCTTTTTTGTATTTGTATCCCCAGCACCTAGCACAGTGCCTGGCACATAATAGGAACTAAAAAGTGTTTAATGACTGTTATTATCAGGTGTAGCCTTCCATAAATGTTCTTGGGCATGTATACTGTGTGTGCTAGACATTGGAGGCCTGATTAAATTAATTCCCCTAGTTTCCCAATGCACTTCATGAAATCAAGGGATATAATGGACAATTAATAAAGACAACAAAGTGCTAAGATTTGATCCTTTCCAACCTTGTGTGATTTAACTTATAGATTATGAAATAATAAATTTTTGTTGACTGACTAATATAAGGTATGAAACTCAGCGTCCAGTTTTCAGCTTGTAAATGAACTATAATGAACTATGTACTATTTACTTCTCTAAGAGGTGTGAAGAGGTTCATTGATCAACAGGAGAATTGTGGGCCTTGAAGATTGAATGAAAGTTGCAAACAGGAATGTTATGATTGGCTGAGAGGATCAGCTATATTTGATGGGCCAATATTTAAAAGCAAACTAGTTAGTTCCACGTTATCAAGAATGTCATTCCTGATAGCTGATAAGAGAGATAGGTGTTAAAAAAACCTCTTGCATAGGGGATTCAAAACCTTTTTTGTATCATGGTTCCCGTTGGAAGACTGATAGAGCCCATGAACTTTTCTCAGAATAATATTTCTCAGAATAAATTCATAAAATAAATAGGATGACAAAAGAAACCAGTTATATCAAAATATAGTTATTAAAGTGTCAAAAATGAAGTTCAAAGACACAAGGTTAAGAATTCTTGCTTTAAATAAGCAATCATTCTTTGTCTTTTCCCTTAGTAATTTTCTAGAGTGCATCATGGAGCAGAGAATTTCTTTCCCACCTGCCATCTGCAATAGCATCTTTTACTAGAGCCATCCACCCGGTAGGAAACAGCATGCCCAATTGAAAGTAGGTCCTGTGTGTCTAGCTCCTGAATAAAGTTAAACTGTGGAAAGCATCAGTCCAGTGAATTTAGGGGAGTGATCTGTCCCATAGATGTGCCATAGGAGGTCTATTGAATAGCAGTGCTAGGAAATCACAAGGAGTGGAAAGACCTCAGAATTCTGAAACATAGTAGGCTTGAGTTTCCTTGGTCACAGGTGTTCTTAAATATGTACCTCTTGAATAGTGTGCCTTAGGAGTCTGCCCACTCATTACTGAATCTGTGTATTCTTGAGACAGTGGAGGGAATATTTTGTTGCTATTGTTCATGCTATGAAATTTCCATAAATCCCTTTGCTTTGAGCTCATTGTGTAAACTGAGAGATTAGTAAACACAGCAATAGGGGCTTTATTCAATGACCAAGGTCATATATCCACTCAAGTATACTGGAGAACTTGAAACCTCTAAGCACTTCTTTTGTTGTTTAAATCCTGTTTCAGTCCTGTCACACTCTTCATGATTCCTTTTGGGGTTTTCTTGGCAAAAATACTGGAATGATTTTCCATTTTCTTCTTAATTCAATTTTACATATGAGGCAAACTGAGGCAAATAGGCTTAAATGACTTGCCTAGGGTTGAACTCAAGAACAGGAATCTTTGTACAAACTAGCTGCCTTCAAGCACTTCTTTATACTTCCTTAAAAACTATGAGTAGATCACTCCCGGTTTTTTATCCTTTATCATTTCTGAATCAGCCACTCAAGGTCTGAGATCTCACACTCTTATAAGCTGTGAATATACCCACTCAGAGTTTGAAGGGCAAAACCTCAAGATGCCATTGTCTGTTACTTGACCCTTATATCCAGACTTCATTTGTAGCTAAAGGGTATAACTGATGTATGACCCACTACCCTTCCATATGTAAATTCTTGCTGCAGATATTATATATACACTCATCCCACTGCTGTTATTGGAAGAGTGTGCCCCAGGTTTAAGGGGGGAAATGTTTTATTCTTATTCTTTTACAAAGCTCTTTTATTAAAAGTCTTTGTTCTGAAATAATTGTGTTCTCTGCCTGATAAATCTTAAAAACACACATGAGGAGACCTCCCTAAACTATGGTTTTGAGTGGATGATTATCTATAGAGTGCTGTGAGCCTAGAATAGCTTAATCTGCTATTCCTACTCTGTGAATTGGGGGGGGGTATAGGGTGCTATATGCCATATCCATGTCCCAGGAGAACAAGTACCTATAGATTTTAGTAGGATGTATTATCAAGAACTTGGCCTCAACACAACACCATTATTCCTATTCTCACATGACTGAAATCCATTGGCTAGAGTTGTATATAGTGATTGCATGAGACTTCAAAAAGGTTAGCTTTTGCCCTTCTCTTTGCCAGCAGGAATATTCAATATTTAGCGATAGACTTCTTTTCTGTACTTTTCAGAATGCTAGAACTTTTAAACACTGTTTTGTGAGAGAAATTGCCCCTGCCATAGTATGTATGATTGTCATATTAATATAGTCCTCAAAACACTTAAGAACAGTCAGTCAGATCAATCAAAGTAACCAAGCCAAAGACTACAATTTTCCAAACGTTTCTAGAAAGTAAGTGGCAGAAGGACTTCATTCCAGACTCCCTTCTCCCATCTCATCTAATCATATTTGTCCAGGAAAGAAAGAGAAACAATGACATCCTGGTCATTCCTTCCTCTTTTCCTCTCCCACAGCTCTTTGATTTCCATCTGAGCATCCTCTCCCCTTCACTTTCTCCTCCCCCAGCACTAGCATCACCTGGACCCATCCTAGTTGAGGGAAGAATCACAACCACCTGGATATTCCCCCTCTTACTTTTACTTTTCCCCACCCTAAGAACACTGAGATCTCTTCCCAGTCAGCTAGGTGCTGGGAAGACCTGTCATTCCATAAGTGTCCTCTCCTTTCTTGCTTTCCTTTCATGCCTTCTCCTGTCCTGAGCCTGAAGACTTCATCGTGTCCCTATTTTGCCATGCCTTTGTTCCCTTTCTCAACACCAAGTTGCCCAGGCTCCATTCAAGCTCTCTCTCATGCCACTAGGGTAAAATAAACCTCTAGTGATACAAAGGACCATAGCTCTTACTATCTACACTTCTACTTCACCTTAAGGAACTCTGGGTATTACATTCTGCACTATCTCTATGACCTCCAGACCCTGGCACTAGTGTCTGACTCACCAATACAATCTAGGAATCCCTGGACCTTGCTATCTACCTCACTGTTGCATCTTTAGGATTTCTAGACTTCTCCTTAAAGTCAAAATTTTGTTTCATCTAATTATAGTATCACATTCTAGGAAGGAAGGAAAGAAGGTAAGAAGAGAAAAGAAGGAAGGAAGGAAGGAAGGAAGGAAGGAAGGAAGGAAGGAAGGAAGGAAGGAAGGAAGGAAGGAAGGAAGGAAGGAAGGAAGGAAGGAAGGAAGGAAGGAAGGAGAGAAGGAAGGAAGGAGAGAAGGAAGGAAGAAGAGAAGGAAGGAAGGAGAGAAGGAAGGAAGGAACGAAGGAAGGAACGAAGGAACGAAGGAACGAAGGAAGGAAGGAAGGAAGGAAGGAACGAAGGAACGAAGGAAGGAAAGACAGTACTTATTAGTCATTTGCTGAGTTCCACCAAGTACATTGCTTAGATACTGAAGATACAAAAAAAAAAATCATATAGTCCCTGCTCTCAAAGGGCTATGGAAAGACAGGTTAGAGCCACTGGAATTTTTTAAAGCAGTACAACTTCATCATGTTCTCTATTCTAGAATACTCTAATCTGTGTATAAATGTGCTAATTTGAAAAACTAGAATTTTACCAAGTATAAACTAACCACCCTGAAGTGAATTCCTAGAGATCATAAATTCACTTTGCTCTCTCAATTTGAGCCACTCTAACTAGATCTGACCCACTATCAACAGACACAAGATGCATGTCCCAAGGCTCATAGGACCACACAAGCTGTCCCTAGTGGCCACATCTAAAGGTAAATCAGTTCCCGACAGGCTCGTGATTGTATTCCTTTTATAAAGATTGATGGGCAGTGATCTGCCTCTGCCACTCTGGCCTAGATGTGGACATCACATACTAGTTTTAAATGTTACCCATTGGACATCTGATTGACACGAATATGTCATAATCTCTGCAGATATCAGAGAATTGTAGGGGTAATGCTAGAAATTGTCTTTTAGATGGTCTATTCCAGCTCCTTCATTTTATTGATGGCAAAACTGAGGCCGAAGAGAAAAAAAGTTATGATCTACCCAGTATAGCTCTGGAAGAAAAAGTAGAGACGGGGATTAAATCAAGTTCATTTATTATAAACCCAATCCTCTTTCAATTGAACCATACTGTCTCCTTATATTCAGCACCTTGATGCATTTTGTTATTTAGTTATGCCTGACTCTGTGACCCCATGGATTTTGTCCATGTGATTCTCTTGGCAATGATGCTGGAGTGATTTGCCATTTCCTTCTCCAGTGTGTGCCCATTTTATAAATGAGGAACGAAGGCAAGTAGGGATTAAATTATTTGCCCAGAGTCATATAGCTAATAACTGTTTTAGGACAGATTTGAACTCAGGTCTTCCTGACTCCAGGACTGGTGTTCTATCCATTGTACCACCTAGCTGCCCTGGAGTCATGTACTCAAACCAGAGAATGCAAACAAAATGAAATGTTTACTGAAAAAATCTGCTGATCACCCTCTTTTCTAGAAATGTTGTGTTGTAATATTCATGTGCCCTCTTCCTGGGAATATGATCCATTTTCATAATGGCGGATACCTTGATCAAAACAACTATGGTTGTTCTAACCCTGTGCAGGACCTTCTACTACTACCAAGACCACTAAGACTACCACCCAAAACCACCTGCTTTTCTTGAAGTACATTCTCAAGTTCTATAATTTTCCTTCTCAAGTCATTCCTGTTGGGGTCCCCCCTTTTCTCTTTCTCCCTACAAAGTTGTATTGACAGCTACTTACATAAGGACAGACCTTTCTATACTATGTCACTTCTGTTAGATAATCAGAGCCCACACAAGATGAGCTTCAAGATGACTGAGCCACCTTACTGTTGACAACTAGGTTGGTACAGCAGATAGAGTGTTTGACTTGGAGAGAGGAAACAAGAAGTGAGGAAGACCCAAATTCCAATTTGGCCTCAGACACTTACAAGTTGTGCAACTGAAAAAACTTTTCTGATCCTTGGTTACCTCATCTATAAAATGGGGCTAACAATAATATCTTTCTCTCCAAGTAGTTATGAGTATAAAATGAGAATGTTATTGGTAAAGTACCCTGAAAACCTCAAAACACTATGTCAATACTATCCATTATTATTGTTGTTGTTATTGTTATTATTATTATTCCCACTGTGAAGTTCCTTTAAGATAATGTGATTCTCTTGTCTACAACAAAACCATAAAAACATTAAAAACCATAAACCCTAGGTTTCACCTCCAGTCTTAAACCCAATTAGCATAGCTGCTATATTCAAGGACTACCTGAGCAAGTTTGAAGTTGTCAAGACGGACTTTCAGTGTCATCAAGGTGGAATCCAGACAAAAGAAAATCCTCCATCATACTCTGAGAAAGCACTAAAGCCCAGGGGATAGACTGGCCATTTCCCCCTAAGCTTCAGCTTGATAGACTTTTGACAAATAGACCTTTGGAAAATTTTGGGAGTCAAACACAGGATAGAAAGAGTTTATAATATACATGACTTGGATTTGGTAAAAGTCTTGCTCAATTAGTGTTCTAGGGGAAAGGATGGTAATATTGGCACCAAGGTCTAAAGAGAAATTTTAGCTACCAAAAATTTATTTTCAAAAAACAACCTTTGAGCTTAGGAAGCCACCTTGGCCACATTCATTGCTCTCTTCTGCTGTTCTTTTATCCTGGTGGTCTTCTTGACTTTTTCAAGCACTGCCATGTGAATTTGATAGTTTGAAGAAATTTGGCTTAATCCATCAAAATTTCAGTTTGGTTTTTCCCATCATGTCTTGAATCAAGTCTTCTTTCCCCTGGAGAGTTCTTCCATAGTAATCAGTCATCACTATCATCCATTGTCTCCATACCTTAAGGGGACAAAATTTCACAGAAACATTTTCCTTTAGTTGTTTGTTGTTTGTTTGTTTGTTTGTTTTCCTAACAGCTACCTTGGTGATATGATAACGGTTCCTGTTTTCTCTTGGGCTTGAAGGTGAGAACCAAATTAACTGGTATGGAAGTGGGAAGATGCTAAGTCCTATTTATTTTCTCTGTAGCTGGAATTTATATCTGGAATTTTCAGAACTGTCAGTTTAAGGAGCCAATCTCTGTTTCTTTAAGTTCTGAGTAGACTTAAAGTGACTGCTGGTAAACATTGAGTGCATTATCACAATAAAGTTTTTGTGAAGGATTGTCAGCAGTTTTTCTGCTCTCGTGGTTTGTGGGCATCATTTCACTGCTTTGGAAATATTTCATCGTTTCTAAGCCCGGATTTGTGCAATTTTGTTTTGTTCACACAAGAAGCTATTTATGGCAGGTTTGTTGCATTATAAACTCTGATTTGTTGCATCCAGCCAAGAACTTTGCCTTTCTTAGCTCTTATTTTCAAGAGGCTTCCTGTACATCTCATTTTTAAAACAGCCCCACTGCCACCAGGAACATATAGCGCTAGTCATGATTTACTAAAAGTTCGGTAGTAAACAAACCTTTGAACTACCAGCCAGTGTAAGCCACATGCTGAATTTTTCATTGATTTCCTAAGGAAAGAATGGATCAAGGAGGAATGGAAAAAATCCAGGGAGTCAGGTCTCCAGAATGGCCTACATAAATCTATTTTAAGATCAGCCAGCCTTTGCTAGCCTCACCACAGACACAATAATAAGGCTGTGCACAGGCTGAGAGGGCCACTTCAGGGATGGAGCTCAGGTAACACACACAACACACACAAAAGAAGTGACATTTTAGCTCCCAAGGAACATGGAAATTAACTTGGAAATGCTCAACAATGGAAAAAATGATTGACTTCATTTTGGTCAGGATTGTTTATAAATACCCATCTCATTTACAATAGGAACCATTTGGATTAAAAAACTGAAAAGTTTGAGAAATAAGATGCTAAAGTTCAAGGATTTTCTTGGCTTTGGTTTATGAGGTAGAGTTCTCAAAAACTGATTGGAAGTTACTAGTTTATCGTTTTTTTAAAGAGTCAATTTATGCCCTAATTTTGAGCAACTATTAGATTATTCATTGAAAAACAATCTCATTTTCATCACCTTGAATTGTTTAGCAACTCTTGAAATTCTGAAACTTATATAGAATAAGAAGATGGAAGAAAAATTCATCTTGCTTGAGAGTCTTTGACTCTCACAAGTTTCATCCCTCGGGTCTTCCCTGGAATGAATTTAACAGAATTTCTGTACTGGTGAGAAAGGGGTTAGCTTTCTTTCTTTTTTTCTCAATAGAAGAGATATAACAGGGTATAGTCATATTAAGGGAAATTGATGATACTACTCATACTAATAACATAGAATTCAGGTATATGCATGAAATGTTAATACTATCTTGCTTCTGCATTATGCTTTACTTAAATTATATCATTTGATTTAAAAAACTCTCTAAGATAGTTTAGTGCAGTCATTAATATATCCATTTTACAAATAAAAAATTGATCAGAATTATTTTTGAGTTCCAATTCCTTCCCTCCTAGCTACTCTTTCTCTCCTTCCTTCTCATCTCTCCTTAAAATGGTAAACAATCTGACAGAGATTTTATATGTGCAATGATCTTAGTCATTTTGTAGAAGAGATTTCAAACAAAAAAGAAAGAAAATGAAATATATAAGGTTCCTTCTGCATTCAGACTCCATCAGTTCTTTCTCAAAGGGCAGATGGCATTTGCTTTATGAGTCTGTGATGTATTGGATCACTGCATTGCTGAGAATAGGTCATCCACAATTGTTCATCAAAAAATACTGCTGTCATTTGGGTACAATGATTTTCTGGTTCTGTCCACTTCACTTTGCATCAGTTCATGTAAGTCTTTCCAGATCTATTTTTTTTCCTAAAATCATCCTGCTTGTCATTTCTTATGGAACAATAGTATTCTGTCAGCACACTAACTTCCCAGGTTTCTGGTCCCATGGACCACAGCAGATATGAATGAGAGAAAGAAAATAAAAACCAGATGGAGAGGTATAGCGTTATGTTTATTATATTCTTCTCAGCAAAATGGCTGGCATGTGGGGAAAGGAGCTCACCAGCTACAAGGCTAGCTAACTTTTTTTTTGCTCCAAAACCACCATAGCTCAGGGGGAAGGATGTGACAGGATGATTTTGGAGTGAGCCTGAGGTCTGGGGAAACATGCTGATAATGGTTGTTTTATCGGGAAAATCTCTGAGGCTGCTCCTACTTGAGATAGGGACTGCTTAATCTTGGAAGCTTCAGGTGGAACAGTCTGGTCAGGATTCAGTGGGTGGGTTTCTCAAGCATAACTTATAGTTGCAAAGCATTACTGTCATGTATCAGAAACCCCTGCAACAAATCGAGGCTTGAGCAAACCCATTTAATATAGTCTATTCCTTCCATTTTCACAATTCCATCCCAATTATATGTCACTTGTTCAACTACTGCCCAATTGATGGACAACCCCTTAATTTCCAATTTGCTACTGCAAAAAGAGCTGCAATAAATATTTCTGTACAAATAGCCCTTTTCTCTTTTTTGAATCTTTTTGGGATATAGAAAAAAATAATTTTAGAGAGTTTAAATTCCTTGCCAAGCAAATGAGATGGGCTTTGAACCTATGTCTTCCTGATTCCAAGTCTAGCATGCTGTCGATTAGAACACACCCACCGACTACATCTGACCTCTAAAGCGTGATATAATAATCAACGTCATATAGTCCAATTCCATCATTTTCTACATTAGGAAACTGAGGTCCAAAGTGACTGCCAAAACCAGTAAGTAGCAGAATTCGGATTTGAACCCATATACTATGACTTCACATTTAAAGCTTTTTATACTATAATATAATGACCCAAAATATAAATATTTAAAGTTCTTTATCTTTGGCTGTATTTAAGAATAGTAGTACTATCTCCTAATTCGAAGAGCAGCAATATAGAATTGATTCAAATATTTTACATGTATATCATTCCCTCTGAGCTTCATAGATTGTATGTTAACAGCATGAAAATCAGATTTTGTATTAGTTTAAATATGGTGACTGTGTATATATATATATCCATATTAATTTATGTAATCAAAGAATCAATGTTTGAAGAGAATTTCAAAGTTTATATAGTTCAATTTTCCCCCTTGAACATAAATATTCTTTCTAAAATCACAAAAAGATGGTATTTTAAGCCTCTGAATACTTTCATTGATAGGAAACTCACTATATTGTAAGGCAGCTCATTTCATTCCCAGTTAAGTCTAATAGAAATTTCTTTGTTAGTTGAAACCTTCTTGCCCAATAATAACTTCTACCTAATTTCCTTTTTTATTATTGGCAATAAAATAATAATAGCCAACATTTTCATATAACATTCTAAAGTTTGTAAAGCCCTTTACAAATATTATCTCATTTGATCCTCATGACAAGCCTGTAAGCAAATTATTATCCTCATTTTATATATCAGGAAATTAAGGCAGACAAAGTTTGAATGTTTTGATCAGGGTTACACAGTTATTTAGTTAGTGATTAAGGCTAAATTTGAACTCGGGTATTCCTGTCTTCAAATCCAGTGTTCTATCTTCTATACCATATTATTAAATGGGTATATTAGGAATAGTTATTGGCCCTGTCTTGTTTAATATTCTTGGGAGAGCAGTAACCTAAAAGAAGACTATCTGAGTAGACATTTTAATGATTCAAAGCAGAGAAGATATTCTTAATCTTTCTTTTTAATGTCATGTACCCCCTTGGTGGTCTGTTGAAACATATGGATCTTTTCTCAGAATGTTTTAAAATATATAATATATTAAGAATCCAAAGAAATACAAATATATTGAAATACAATTTTCAAAAATTATATATATTTTAATCATAAAGAACCCCAGCACTAGAAGATAAAGCTAGTATTCAAACAATTCAAAATAAAATACAGATATACTGTAATATTGAAGTGAAACCTAAGAGGAGATTTCATGGTATTAAGTATCAAATCTTGAATTTTTAAAAAATTACATGCAATTTCCATTGTGAATAACAAATGTGGTGAACTAAATTTACAGTAGCACATTTAAAAATTTTGCCATCATCTGGACTTACCTTTCTGGGTCAAATCTTGGAGTTTATGCCTCTAATGACAATATTTCTTTCATTTATTATGCCTCCAGTGTAGAGTTTACTCTAGAAAATCTCAGACTATAGTTCCTGTTTAGCTTTCCAGCTCTCATATAAGCACTTGAGGTATAAAATATATTTATTTATTTTAGACAGGATAGCCTTTATTTCACTCCCCCCAAAAATACAGAAGATAAAAAGGAAGCCATAGACAATGCAGAAAATAAATAAAGGACTCATCATAGACCATAAATAATCAATTCAATTCACTCTCTCTAGTAAGGTCCATTTTTCCACAATTTCCTACCATCCTCCATGTCACTGTCTGTTTTTGCATCCTCTGGGAAAGAAACTGAACTTGGTTCTATCTATCCCACAAAATCCCGACATCTCAGCAAGTCTTTCTCCCTGTAGGTATTCATACAGAATTCAATGTTGTGAATAACACATAGAAACAGTCAAGCACAGAAATCCGGGTCCCTGCTTCTTCCATAGCATGGCTTTCCTTAATGCAGCTCATCCCAGAACTGAGGTTTGATTTATGATTTTTTTCTTCATGCCAAGAGTCAGGAAATTCCTTTTCTCTTGACCTTCATACTCATATATCAGGGACCCAAACCCCAGAGATAGTTCTGTCCAGAGAATGTTCCATTCTACCAATTAGGGAAATGGGGTTCAGAGACAACATTGGACAGGAACTCCCCTTTCAGATCAGATGAATGTAAACACCCCTGTCACTAACAGACCTGGAACACACACACACACACACACACACACACACACACACACATATATACATAGTAACTCTAAGTATGTGTATATGAATATATTCTATATGTCTGTGTATATTATTCTCTAAAAGAAAGGGGAAAAGAGGAAGTGGGGGAAACCACTAACTTAACTATTCTAAAAGCATTTTTTGGTGCTTACTACTACCCAAGCCCTAAAAAGAAGTGAATCTTTCACAGACTCCTTTTTTATGGGCTACCACAAAGGAATGGTTCATCTCATCATTTCTGTCTCAAAAGAATCTGAACTGAACAGTTATGTTGGGGGAAACTTCCATCATCGAAATCCATGATCCAAGAGATACCAAAGGGTATGCCCAAGTCTACAAGGAGATGTAATCCAAAGTCCTCACAGGAAGATCATCACACTATAAGGGAAGCTTATCATATTGAGCAGGAAAATCCCCTTGATGTGCGACCACTGTACAAAGCATGAACAGGAAGGCTGACGACAATATTTGTGTAGCAAAGCTTGTACTAGTCAGAGTATGTTGATAGCAGACTGGAATTGGAGTCAGAGAATCTGGATTTGCATCCTGGCTGTGATTCATACTACCTGTATGACTTCACCAAGTCACAGCTCCTCTGAATTTCAATTTTTTTTTATCTCCTAAATGAGAAGTCCTGGTTAGATTACCTCTAAAATACCTCCTAGCTCTGAATTAATAATCCTATTGTTGGCAAAGAGCGAGGATCCAGAGCCTTTGCAGAAAGCCTGACGTAGTAGCTGCAAACATTAGGGTAATTGCCCTCCATAGCACATTCTGGCACAGAATCTCCCTCCTACATTTCATACTTAGTCACTTGATTGAGCTTGATTTTGGATCAGAGTCAGAATCTCAGAGTTAAAAGCGAGTTGAAAATTCATCTAGCCCAGCCACTACTATGATTTACCTTAAATTCATCTTGGTTTTACTCAGCTCCTTTTAAGTATATGGTAGTTTCTATTCACACTCTCCTTCCTTAAATGCTTTTTTTTGCATTATGTTTAATCTTATGAACTATCTTTTAGGGCATAGAAATTTCACATACACAAATGCATAAATGAGATTCAGGCTTTATAGACTCTACCCTTAAAACTGGAGGATGACTTTACATTTATATAATAGCAGGCTCACGTTAATATGGTACAAAATGAAACCTCAAATATTATACTGAGGCAACTCCTTTCAACTCTTAGTCTAAAAACACATATAAAAGCTCACACCCTGCACCAAGGTAAACCCAGAATGAGTGAATGACTTAAATATAAAGAAGAAAACTATAAGTAAAATAGGTGAACACAGAATAGTATATATGTCAGATCTTTGGGAAGGGAAAGATTTTAAGACCAAGCAAGAGTTAGAAAAAATTATAAAAGGTAAAATAAATAATTTTGATTATAAAAACATGTATAAATCACTTTTCAGAGTACAAAACCCTTCACGAGACACCAGGGGAGAAAATATATGTAGTCTCTACATCATAGAACTTACAGTCTAGTAGGAGCTAACAGAGAAAAATAGATGTGTAGAATTCACACTGGTTATGTACTTTGGAAGTTTGGGAAACAGCATGCTATGTGAGATTGGGAGGAACAGAGCTACTACCAAATGGAGAGGTCATCAGAAGTTCTGTTTGTATTATACTCTAGAGGAGATTGCATTCAAATTGGGCTTTAAGAGGCTGATAGGAATTTTTTAGATGAAAAGACTAATACCAGGAATGGGAAACTCCATGAACCCAGGTACCAAATGGGAAAACCATAGACTATGTCAAATACTTAATGGAGGAATACGCCTCCAATGCCTTCTCCAGACCAAACATCATCAATACTTTTCAAAGATTTGCCATAATATAGTTAAAAGTGCTCTCATCAACCTTATACTCCTATTCTCCAGATTCTGTGTCCTTTTAAAAATATTGTTTCCTAAAACAAACATAACTTGTATGTTGTATAATTAAGACAGAGGGAAATATGATGATTAATCCCCTTGCTTTATATTCCATACCTTTATCACTACCATCTAAGACCACATTAGTTTTCTGGTTGCTAAATTATAATTTTTATTACAGTGCATAAAATGCTCATAACTTTTTTTCACATAAATTACTCTTTAGTAATTTCTCTACAATTTTATGCCCTTGTAATTGATTCTTATTACAATCCAGGAATTTACCTTCTCTTTATTGAATATCATCATATTTGATATGTTCTATCATTCCAACATTTTTGGATGGGAAACCATCATTCTCTCATCTTCCCATAACTTCCCAGATTTTTGTCAACAACAAAATTAACATTTCTTTGTTTATCAAAGTACCTAATAGAGATGTTGAATATACTAGAGTCAGGGATAGTGTCCTTGGGAAAGATATTCTACCAGGTTAGCTAATCGATTAATACTTTCTAATTTTGGTTTTTGATTTGTTCTAAATCTTCCTAACTAGATAGTCCTCAAGTCTCGCTTTGACTCGTAAGGATACAATTAGAAATATTGTTTGGTTAACATATAAGATAATTTATATAATTTCTCTGAGAAATCTATCCATCCTTGTTTAAAAAAAAAAGGAAATTAAGTTAGTCTGACATCGTCCTCTCTTCTGTATAGGGTGAAATTCCTTATAACAAGGAATAGAGTTTGATTAAATATAAATCCAAATGTCTGTTAAAAAAGAATGAAAGGTTTGCCCATCAAGTTGCCAGAAAGACAATTCATTAGACATGGAAACAAAATATTGAAAATGACTTGAGCTAAATCAGGATCTGGCTGTGCAATCACAGGTCAATAGGAGGAAGATGTGAGGAAAAGTTTTATTGAGGTCTCTGGCCTTAAGGCTCTGCTTTATTTAGCCTGTTTGAAACTTGCTGCATACCTAAACTATCTAAGAAAGTATACTAGTACACTAAGCTTCTGGATCCAAGAGTAGCCCTAATTCTCATCCTTCCAATATCTAACATAACTCACCCAATGAACATAAACACAAACATACACGTCTTAATCAATAGAATTCTTTAAGGCAAGAAGAGGTTAATTCTTATTAAACATAAGTTTTCTTGGAGTAGTCATTGCTTCTCTTCCTAAATAATTATGAGATTTTTTATGTTTAATGTTCTATTCTAGAATTTTGTCAAAGTCCACTCTCTCTTATTAAAAATCTAGGTAATGTTTCTTCATTCTCAGTCCCCTAATAGGACCTCTTCTATATTTTTCAACAATAGCACTTTAGAAATTATTACCACACATTCTTTTGGAACCCTGAGTAATAGTTTCCCAGTTCCAACTTGGGCCAAGTGACTTGGCTTGCACTCCTAAAGGACAGCTGGGTCCTCTCATCATCTCCTCACTTCAGCTGGGTTTCGGCTTTGTATTCATCTTTTTTATTTTGTTCTCCTTCATCTGAAGATATTTTTTCTTGATTGAGAATAGTAGTAGCAAGGTAGGAAAATATTTTTTGTCTTTTCTCTCTTGTTTTTTTTTTTTAAATCTTATTCTATCCATGCTAAGCTAGACTCCTTTTTCTCTACTATTTCTCCTTTTTCCTTTCACATAGCTCAACCCCCTGCCCAGAAATATCCTATTTGATCATAGAACTTAAATCACATTGGGTTTTAGCTTTTTCATCCCTATTTCAATAGAATTTTCCCACCTTTCTGTATTCATCCTAGGTTATCATCATCTCTATCTTTTATAATGACAGCCTCTTTAGGAACTGAAGCATGTATTGTGGAGTACTTACAGCTTGGTATGCCTTCTTACAGCTGGTCTTCGATGACTTCTCTCCAACTTCTTGTTATTCCTCATAAAAATGGCTAACATGTATGGTGCTTTGGGATGGCAAAACATTTGATTCTCACAAAGACTCTGTGTGGCAAATATTATTATTCCTGCTTTATAGATGAGGAACCTGAGAGATAGATAGCAGATGAATTCCCTAGCATAACAAGTGATAGAGAATTCAAATTCAGGTCTTCCCAACTCTAAATCTAACTGCATAAATGATTTTTGATGACTATCCCCCATATACTCTCTATATTTCCTTAGATTTGTGGGTTTCCACATGAAAGTATATCTTCGTTATATATGGTTCAAATCTGCCACAGTTTTTGTCTAATTTTCCTGTTGAACTGGGAATAGTCTTCTGTTGTCATGCTCTACTCACAAAGTGCATTTCACTGTGTCTCAGTGATATCAATGAATTGATATTTATCTCCATGTGTAAAGCTTTCTAGTTCAATGTATTTATTTTATTTTTTATCATTGCACTGTGATATAAAACATGGAAGGAAAAGTCTTTATTTTTTAAATTATTAAAATACAGCACCAAACAATGGGCTTTTTTCTTCTCATGTGTATAACAAAAGCAGAAATGGAGGGAAGACTAGGTGGGTGGAAACCAAGGACCTTTTCCTTTTTAGCTTGTCTCTTGATTTGGTTCAAATTGATTTGTATGTTAAGTCAGAAAGAATCTTAAGGATGTCTAACTTTAAATCATATAATCATCTATAAATGAGAGCTGGATTCTTTGCCCAAGAATGAGGAGTGGTTTAAAAGAAAAGATAATCTTAGGGCTAGGAACACTCTGATTGGCTTTTGTTAACTAAAAATGTGACACACATGGCTAAAGAGCTATAAGATGCTCTAGCACATTGGAGCTGAAAAGGGCAGTTGGTGACTGGAAAAAGAAGAGATCAGAAGCAGGTATAAAAGAGACAGCAAACAAGCACCGACTACCAGACACAAGCCCACCCCCCCCCCCAGGCAGTCTGTAGCACTAATATCTACCGCAAAACTGGAGGAATAACCCCAAATAGATTACTGTGCCCAGATCTACACAATAACACTCAGAGGAGACTACATGCCCATTAGCCACCATGAGACTAGCAGAGTAACACATCCAGTGGAAATGTTAACAGTGGTCATACAGCACCAGAAACACAAATGACCCCTTTTACATATGTTCCGTGGTTATTCCTCTTCCCTGTATACAGGCATCTCATAAACTACTACTAACATTTTTATTTTTTTCCCAACTTTCACAAAGTTTGCTACCTGAAAAAGTGATTTGGGGTATGAATGGATCTTACTTGGAGAGTTTAATTCCCTTTCACAGTGGGGCTTAGGTTTCTATAGCTCTATGAGAGAAAAAAATACTTTACCCTATTGAAAAATACTTATGGAAATCATATTCCCTTATTTGTGAAGAAATCTTTTTATGCATTATTCTGAATAAATGAAGGCAATTAGATAACAAAAGGTTTTTTAAAATGCTAGCTATGTTAAACCAACCCTTTAAACTAATGGTCTCCTCTAGGGCTTTTCCCCAGGGCCACATCAAGGCTTATGAATAGTTAGGTAGGACAGAGACCTATTAGCATATGATTTGTGTGAAATTTGTATGTCATTTGCATATGTGTATGTAGCTATACAATCTGTTCTCAGGCAATTTTCAAGGTAGATTTTCCCTTAAATTTGTGGTTTCTTGACTTTTTTCTATCCATGCCCCCCTCCTCACTTACTGCTCTACCTTTTATTAGCACTACCATCAGAGCAACAAAGAGATAACTGATTTCTGACACGGAGTCCATAGATATAATCACAAAACCCAGCAATTATATGGTGTGATTACTGAGATTATTTTCCTAAAAGAAAATGTATGCTACCTTTTGATTATATATATTATGCTACCATTGATTATAAAAGCTCCATATTTTCTTTGTGTTCCCAATCAGTCTCAGATTTACTTTCATTCAGACAAGTCTAGGGTATAGGCTCAAACATCCTCCTGTGATCTGCCTAAGTGAGAGACCCACTTCATTGGCACTACAAACACATCTTTTCTTCGGGGGACATTGTATCCTCCCCCAGAGATATCAGGGACGAGGACTACCTGCTCAAGATCATTGATGTAAGAGAGATGTCAGTCTACTTGGACAGGAGATCCAAGCAGACACATAGAGGCAGAGAATGGTAGGTACCAGACTCTGAAAGAGGAAGTCCGTTAAAGCCAGATTTTTCCATCAAATTACAGCCCCAAACTGTCTAAACCTGAGTTTACTAGAGCTGGATAATAATTCAGCAAAATGGTAGGAATTTGGACCAGCTATTGAGGACAAAATAACTCACAGGTTACTTATGACATTTGAGGCTGCATAAGTAGGTTGCTTCAGTCTTTGATCAGCTCAACTTTAATAACACAGTGAGGGGGGAATCTATAAGCTTAAATTCAGCATGTATGATTTAACTTCGATTAGATAGATAGACTTATGTAGACATCATCTTTATTTTATCTTTCCTAAACAGAAAAAGCATTCTCCCTGATACGAGTTTCCTATCTAGAACTGAGGTGCCTAAGATAAGAAGCAAGATCCTGGACCAAATGAAATATAAGAATTAACAAAAGGAGAAATGGTCCAGGATCCTGTCGCCAAGGATCTTATGAATGGTATGACTGTTAAACAGTATCATTGGGTTTTATGCCATTGCACTCAGGCAGAAAAATTGTTTTTTTAAAACCATGGCAATAGGACTTAGAATTCACATAGTGTCTTTCTTCATGGAAACCAAAAGTAGTTACAGATATTGCCTTTCCTTTCAGAATTTGTGTGGGAGTAAAATGGCTAACTTTTAATCATTTGGAATCTACTTATCCAACTTTTCATATTATTTATATATTTAAATTTATATATTTATATTTATAATGTTTTATATTATCTGTGCTTTTTATTTTATGTTATCTGTGTTTTATTGCACAGCAAAGCATCTTCAACCTAAGATTTAAAAAAAGGTTGTTGAATTCAAATAAGCATAATTATATTAAATTATTTGACAAAATTTCTTAGATTCAAGATGATACCCACTCAGAGTTGTAACTAGAACTTTTGGGGCTCAATATTGACAAAAAAAAAACTACTCAGAGCCACCAGTTGCATAAAATAGGTTGCAAGTCAACTTTAAAAACATTCTGTTGGGGGGAGGGAGAGACACCTCTAGCCAAAAGGTCTGACAGAGACCCAAGAACAATGACTGGACATTCTTTGGGAGGTTGCCACCAAGGATGTTAGTGGAAAACAGGGTATGACTGAGAAAGCGAGGGAAGATTTCACTTGGATTGTGCTTACTAGGGAAGAAAAACAGAAGGTTGCTTCCAGTTTTAAATAATTATACTTGCTAACTAGCTTTGAAGTTTAGTTGGTTTTACCCTGCTAATAGAGTACTATATCTCTGTCCTCAGCAGGAGTCCTAGAGCACAGTCACATTTACCCCATCCTGCTCTACCCTCCAGGTAAATTATGGCCCTCTGCGATTTGTTCTTTAATACATGTGCCTTTCTTTACTATCAAAACTTTCATGGTTTTCCTGCTATCAAAATCTGATACAAAATTTTCCTCTCTCCTCTCACAAAGCATCTCACGAAGAAAAATAAATGAAATAAGCCAACCACATTCATTGTTCCTTTGCCCAAACTCTGTGCTTTATTAATTGGATTAGCATTAGTCATTTCATTTTATCTATAGAAATATCTGAAAGTCGTCTTCATTTCGCCTGTATGCCTGTCAGGTTTTACTGATCATATTATGAAATCTTTGAGGGCTATATATTTTTTCATTTTATCACATATTAAGTATTTGGGTGTTTTGTCTGCTTTTGACATGTTTTGTTTAGAAATGAACAGCATATGACACAGAAGCTAGAAAATGTAGCAATATCTTTAAAAGTTCTGAAACACATAAATGCATAAATATATATATACTGCTATATAATACTTGTACAGTATTTATTTTATTATTTAATAACATAAATTAATAGTTACACATTTTTTCCTTAAAATTAAATTTGTAGTAAAAGAACAGTACTTCTACACACTGGTTTACAGATGCCAAGTATGTTTACATGTGAAATCTCTTGGTGATCTCACAGGGATCTTTGCACCTCAAGTTTCTCATATCCCATGTTGTTTGAATGCCATAAATGCTATTGAAATCATGGGTCCCAAGCTTAGTATTCTTAGTGGTTTGGAAATTGTTCCCAAGAAACAGAGGAAAGTGGTGAATTGAAGGAAAAAGTAGAATTGTGAGATATATTTTGTTCAGGCAAAATGACTGCTATGGTTGTACACCATTATGGTGTGATTGAATTGACTATGAGTCATATCAAGAAAAAAGAAAAGGAAATCTTCAAAGTCATTTCTGCAGCTACACCAACAACTGCAAATCATTTGCACAAACCAAGAGATCTAAATCTTTCTTGTATAGAAAGTACAGCATTCTTTTGGGTGCAGAATTACTATAAAAAAAGGCATTCTAGTAGACTCCAGCATGATACAAGAAAAGGATAAGTCCTTACATGATTGCCTAAAGGAAAATTAAGGTGGAGGGTCTACCCCTATAGATATTCAGACCAATAAAGCCTGATTTGAATTTTTTTAAAAAGGTTTAGCTTATGCAATGTAAAAGTAATGAGAGGCAGTGGCTGTCAATCTAGAGGCAGCTAGGGAGTTTCCTGAAATCGTGAAGAAACTAATTGAAGAGAGAGAGAATACAAACAGGAACAGATTTTCAATGCTAACATGTTAGTTGACCAGAAGCATTAATGGAGAGGATGAACTTAAAGAGCTGACTAATTCTTTACAAGAAGTGATGGTGGGAGAAGAAAGAAAAAGGAAGAAGAAGAAAGGAGAATGTAAGAAGAGGAGGAGGAAGATGAGAAGAAGAGAGAGAAAGAAAGAAAGAAAGAAAGAAAGAAAGAAAGAAAGAAAGAAAGAAAGAAAGAAAGAAAGAAAGAAAGAAAGAAAGAAAGAAAGAAAGAAAGAAAGAAAGAAAGAAAGAAAGAAAGAAAGAAAGAAAGAAAGAAAGAAAGAAAGAAAGAAAGAAAGAAAGAAAGAAAGAAAGAAAGAAAGAAGGGAGGAAGGCAGGAAGGCAGGCAGGAAGGGAGGGAGGGAGGGAGGAAGGAAGGGAGGAAGGAAGGAAAGGAAAGAAAGGAAGAAAGAAAAAAGAGAGGGAGGAAGGAAGGAAAGAAGGAAGGAAGGAAGGAAAGTAAGAAGGAAGTAAAAAAGAAAGTTACAGAGGTTAGATTTACATTATATAACATTACAAAGGGTTTCTGTAGCTCTAAAGTTGTATTATACTACTTTTATGAAATTGACCCATCAATGAGCCATGCCTTAATTGTGTGAGTAGTCAGTATCTTACCTACATTAACACCTTTAAAGAAATGAAGAGATTAAAAAAAGCAAAACTGAAATCACCACATATTTCCTGAAATTATATCACTTTAGAACTCACCCCTTCCACCTCTAGTACCACCCCAGCCACTCTATTAACCCTTATCAACCCCCTCTCCACTTGCTTTCTCTTCAATCCGTGGAAGATGATGGTGATGAATAGCTATGTGATGATCCACTTCCATTGAGGTAAATTATGAGACTACTGTACAGCTAATAAATAAATATTAATTCAGTGATGATGTTAATAAATGTGACATAATGTAATAAGATGCCATATACAGTGTAAAGTACAATAAATAAGCTAATGTGGATTATATAGGTGTGATATGTGTGCATCCTAACTGTATAGCTAGAATTGTACATCTGATAAGTATGTAGTCATGCACTTTCATTGTCACCATTATCAACCAGCATTTGGCTTCTTTATTTCAAAGTAAATTTGCAAAGATGTACCACAAGCTAATGGTGAATACCAGTTGGGAATTTCAAAGATTATTTTTTAAATGTTTTTTGTTTCATTTTAAAAATATTCATATTTATTTTGTATTTTTCCTTGTTCCTTAAGAAGTTTTTCATTGAGCACTTATCTACATATTGCCTATGACCAAATGTGTATATTTGTTTGCACACATGTATATGTTTTATACATACAATTTACATGATTCTACAATAGTAGATTTGACAACAAATTGAATGTGTGAGGTAAGTATTAATTAAAAGTTAATGATGACACTGAAATTGGGAGTCTTGTTGACTGGGAGAAGGTCAATACACTAAAACAGTAATAGAAAAATTGGGAAAAGGGGGAGGTTTTCAGGGGGGAAAAGAGTTGTATTTTGGGGCATATTGAATTTGCAATGGATAGGGAAAAACCAATTAAAGATAGCAAAAAGATTGGCGTGGTGTTTGGTATAGTGTAAGCACTTAATAAATGTTTGACTGATTGATGTAGAAGTAGAACTTGGGAGAAAAATGCATAATAGTAATAATATAACAATAGCTGGCATTTATATAGTATTTTAACATTTGAAAAGCACTTTATATTGTTTCATAATTTATGGAATCACCCATTAAGAAGTAATAACGAAACCCTTGGAAGCTGATGAGATCCCTAAATGCCATAGTCCAGAGAGAAAAGAGATGATCTAAGACAAAGCCTTAAAGGACACCTGCTATTAGTGGGCACAACATGAATGAAGAAGCAAGTAATGAAACTAAGAAGGAGCTGTTCAGACAAAGAGGAAGACGCTGAGGAGAGAGTAATGTTGTGAATACTTAAAAAGAAAAGAGTATACAGAAAGCATAGGTGAACAACACACAAAAATGATATAGAGTGTCAAATGTTGCAGAGAATTCAAGAGGATCAGGATAGAGACAAGGTCATTCATCTGATAATTAAGAAATTCTTAATAATGATCTAGAGCATAGTTTCAATTTAAAAAAAGGATTTGGGTATGGACATCAGATATAAAATCATTTTAGTAGAGAAATGGAAAATTCTGCAATTTATATTTGATATATTTTCTATGCTCCTATAACATTCTCAATTCCCATACCCTGCTATTATTATATCCCATTCAGAAATTCAAGTATCTTTATCCTCATTGCCTTTTTGAATGGTAAAGAAGACTTTAATGAGAGGCTATGGAGAAGAGAATTTCTCCTCTCTCAACCATCAACTGACGGGAAAGTCAGACCAAACCAATTGGCAAAGTACTACCAAGAATGTCTGGCCTCTTTAGGCATAGTCTGCTCTTTCTAGCAGCCAAGATTTAGACTTGGCTCACCATGGCAGCTCTGCCAGCAGTGCCAAGGAGGGAGCCTCCCTCCAGCTCATCCATTTAAAGTTGTTCTAGTTTCATTGAAATTGGAAGGAAATCCTAACAACAACTCACAATGCCATATTTAATAATGTCTCCTGTAGCAGACTCCAGGATTACAACAGATGGGGGTGCTTTTAAGGTGGGTGCTCATCATGCGTAGCCAGCATCCCTAAACTCTTAGGTATTAATTCCAAAGGAAACTAGAAAATGCTCTCTCTTTGGGAAGCTTATTCTGGATACACTACTTCCTTTTTGAGAAAAGCGTGCAATCTTAACACATCTGGGTAGTGTTATAGGTGCTATTAAACTTTACTTTTATATGCCTGTAAATCTTCTTTAGATTCTTTTTTCATGGCCACTTGATATTAGGCATTAGCATATTTATGAGCCAAAGCAATCAGCGGGCTACAACTAGATCTCCCTTACAACCAGACCCCTATGCAAGGCTGGGCTCAGAAGCAGTAATGGTGCTTCCTTCTCTCAGTTGATGTATAGTTTAACAAAATATTTGCAGTAATCGGTACATAGCTGCTTCAATCATTCATTAAATTGCTTCTAAGTAAATCCTATTATTCAGAAAGTTCTGGTGCAGGTGATTTGATGATAGAGAAATGTGATCTCTGAAATAACTCTTAAGTCACTGTATTTGTATTTCTGGTATGAATTTGGAATTAAAATATTTCGATTCAGCTGCCCAGAGGCAATGTCTGCACCACCTCCAGTCTATACTGAGGGGATTTCACATGGAGCTGGTTGCAAAGTGACATGACAATAAGCCATCAAAGTGATATCTTCAAGAAGTCAAAAGTCTCTTTTAATCATGGGTTCTCTTAAAACTCAAGACGTTTCAGGTTTCCTTAGCTCATAGCTGAAAGTAATAATGGGTAACATGACAGATAGTGTCAATGTAGCTAAGGTAGAAAAAGAGGACAGGTAACTAGTGCTGCAATCTACACATGTCTGAAGTTAATGGAAAGCCCATAGGCTATATAAATCTAATCAATTTCTTATACTACAGCCAAAATGCCCTGAAGAGAGTCAGAGCCTTTCAAGCTTCCATTTACATCTATATTTGCATAATACATAAAAAGGTAAGTGGTCTATATGATCTCATTTTTGCAGTATACCCCACTTTAAGAACATCTCATTACTAAAGCATCTATAGCAGAGTTCTTCTCAATAATAAGCTCCCATATTATAGGCAATGCAATTTGTAGAAATTTCATTTACCCACAAACTTCTTTGTTAAATTCTTACCTTCTGTCTTAGAATCAATATTAAGCACTGGTTCTAAGGTGTGATAAAGGCTAGGTAATTTTGGTTAAGTGACTTGCCCAGGGTCATACAGCAAGGAAGTATCTGAGATCTGATTTGAACCCAAGACCTCTTGTTTCCAAGTCTAGCTATCTATTCAGCCTCTTAGCTGCCCTTTACCCATATTTTTAGGACATGTATATCATATATATATATATATATATATATATATATATAATATACTGTCTCCAAAATGAAACAGAAGAGATAGAATTATGGTGTTTTTCTTCTGTAGAATGGGTGCCAAAGAAAGAAAGGATAATCAAAGCTGACTGACTTCAGAGTGCAATATTAAGATCAAACTTGGCTTTAATATGTGACTAGACAAGGACACTTCTATTTCAGAAACTATTTCCTCCTCTGTAAAATTCAATCCAGTTCAACAAGTATTTATTCAATATTTACTATGTGCAAGGCATTTGAGGGAATTGGGCTAACTGATTATGGAAGTAAATTTCAGCTCTTGAACCTACGGTCCTATAATGGAAATCATCAGTTGCTGAGAAGCCTTTGTTGCTCATGAGAGAAAACACAGATTTCAGAAAAATACTTTGATTCTCAAGTTGGTCCATTACCTCAGTGGTGTCAGTGCTACATTGTCTATATCAGCATATTTCCTTCTATGCCCTTTGAAATCATTGTGCTCATCTTTCTGGGTTTATCTTTCTGTAACTTCTTCATACAGCATTCACCCTGACTCTCTAGTAACCTATTGTATGAGTGACAACCCACCCCTTGATTTGTCCCTCTGTTACTACTTACTTTCACTACATGACTGCTTAGGTGCTTCAGCTCCATTTCTGGTCGCATATGTCATCAGTGATCTTTTATAGATTACTTCCAATTGTGTAGTGAACTCCAAACTGGTTTTGAAATCAAGAAGACCCTGGAATGGACTTTGTCACCGGTAATTTCTGTGTGACCCCAGACTAGTCACTTAAACTCTTTGGTCCTCAGTTTGTTTAACTATAAGAGTGTTGGGATAGAGAACATCTAAGATTCCCTCTACATTCAAATCTATGATCCTATAATAGCTACTCTACCCCAACTCCAAACTGAAAGTTTTATCCATTTATGGAATTTCTGTGTTGCAACTCTTTGCTGCCCTCTCCAGGGTTCTGCTATAAATATGGAAGACAGACACTTCTATGGATGGGAACATATGGTCCCTTCTTAACCTTTTATGTTCTAGGTTCCTACAAAATGAGTTGCATAATCTCTTGATTCAAATGGAATGTTTCTGATGAAAAAAAGGTTACTCAAGAGACAATACAACTAACTACCTTTAAAAACTGAAGCATGCTGTGTCATTCATTTCTTCTATGGAATCACTTCAGCATTTCCAAGGAAATCTTCATCTAATTCCTCATTTTATTAATCTTCATGAAGTCATGAAGATTTTTCCCTGTCTCTCAACCACATAATATGATTGAATTATATCCCTATTATTATTTGCTTAAGCATATAATGTACCTTTCTATTTCCTTTTCAGTAACTTGCCATTTTGATTCTCTTGAATCATATTTTTCCATGATTCACAGCCATATAATATCAACATGAGAACATGGATATTTAAAATGTGGGATTTGTGTTAGTTTAGAATTATTGAACAAGGTACCCAATTTCTCAAAAGGGATCCAACCTGATCTTATCTTATTCAATTCTGGGTCTACCCCTATTGTCCATCAGTAGCACCTATTTAAGTGCTAATAGATGAACTCAATGGGTTGCACATCTCAACTGATAACTTAATCTGCCCAATGTGTGAATTTTTAGTCATATAGTCTTTCTGTTCATATTGCCTATTCTGAAAAAAAATATATGATTTTATAATCTTATGGTGCAAGAGCATTTAACCTTCTTCTGTGTCATAGGACACTTTGGTGAAATCAATGGACCCTTCCTCAGATTATATTTTTATAATAAATAAAATAAAATACTTGAGATAATAGAAATCAATTATATTGAAATATGCTTTTCAAAATGCTAAAAGTTCTAATTTCACAGACCTCTTGAAATCTTTCCGTGGACCTGGACAATCCTCAAAATGACCATGTGTCTCATTGAAAACTATATTTTCAGCACTGCACTGCAATGCGCATAGTGCTATCTGTGAACAGGAGGCTCTAGAGAACCTTAAAATCAATAAGACATCCTTATTCTATTTGTAATTTGTACAAGACAACTCAATATTCTGCTTGATGAGCATTTCAGAAAGAAAACAAAATGAGGAAATGATGAGCAAGAAGATAGGAAGTTAATGATATCAGAATCTTCCCAAGGGCCCATTTATCTACCTTGGTAATCATATGGGCAGGCAAAACAAACAAATAGCCCTTCTCCCCAAGAACCTCTCCAACACTTTGGGCCATTTGAAGGATGACTGACTTCAATCTCTACAGTAATTTTTTGACCCTTCAAATATTCCAAATCACAAATAACTAGAAAAATGCAATTTAAAGCAATTCTGAGGATCCACCTCACACTCCTAATATTGGGCAAAGCTGACAAAAAATGGATAGTGGCAAGTATTTCAGGATTGCTGGACAACAAGTACTAATTAACTGTCGATGGGACTATAAACTGGTCCATCCATTCTGGAAAGCCATTTGGAATTATGCCTCAAAAGTCATTGTTTGCATACTTTGGCCACTAATGCCTCTACTAAGTTTATATCTCAAAGCAATCAGAGAATTGAGAAAAAGACCATTATACATGAAAATATTTATATTAGTTCTTTTCAAAGTGTCAAAAATTAGAAAATAATGGAAGGGGAGCATTAATTGGGAATGGATGATAGTATGATATATGATAGTAATTGGAAATTCCTGTTTTCTCTTCACCTAGTAGATTCTGAAGCACTTGTTAGTTCCTTACCCCACGTCCAAGAGCCATGACTTTACCCACCTCCAAACCAGGAATTTCATCCATTTATAAGTTTTCGGTCTGTAACTACTGTTTTCTGCTGGGCTGTACTATAGTTATAAGGGACAGTTTCATGGATGTTTGTATACACATTATCTTCTCTTAACTCCACATATCTCAGATTCCTGCAAAGTGAAACATAATGCCCAACCTCTTGAACCAAATAGATTCTTTCTGGTAGGGAATTTTCTTGTTAATCAATATTATATCAAAGGTCTAATATGCCAGGAACTATGCTAAGAGTTAAGGATACAAAAAAAGAATAAAAAACATTTCCTACCCTCAAGGAACTTACAGTCTAATGGGGAAAACAACACACAAACAAATACATATGAAGCAAACTTCATACAGGATAAATAGGAAATTTACAGAGGGAAGGCATTGAAATTAAAAGAGATTGGGAAAGTCTTCCTGTAAGTGGTGGGATTTAACTGCCTTTAAAAACTGGAGCAATCCGTGTCACTCATTTCTACTATGGAAGCCATTTCAACATCTTTAATGAAATCTTCATCTAATTCCTTGTTTTATCAATCTACATAATGGCATGAAGAACATTACTATCCCTTCTCTGAATTGCATCAAATACTTCAGTTACTTTCTTCTTTCATTGTCCTCATCTCATTATCCAGTAGCAATAATAGGTCAGTGGCTCCAGAGCAAAGTAAAATACACAATTAAACCATCACTCTTTTTCTTTCCACTGAAGGCAGTAATTCATGCTTTACATTTTAAATGGGAGGAAGGTATAATTAAAGAACTGACAGGCTGTCCAAGTTAAAGTGTTTCAACAGTGAATTGCTAGACACATAGCATTTACTCTTATCCCTATCCACCACATTCAAATGATCAAGGGCCAAAGATAAAGTACTTTTCAGTACTTTGCAGAATTATTTTACCCATGAATTAAAAGTAGCCAGGGTGGAATGAATAACTTTTAAGTATGCTGCATATTTTGTGGATAGCCCTCAAAATGCAGAAAGTGGGACATAAAAGAAATCAAATGAAGCAGATCATTTTTAAAGTTTTGTAGATTATTTTTAAATGCTCTTGCAATTTCTGAGAATTGATTAGGTGGGTGAAAACAATTTTACCATTTTTTTGTCTGTTGGGATATGTTCTATTGACAGAATGCCTATCAAAAGTTATGTGAGTAACTTAGTGCCCATAAAAGTGATGTAGTGATATGTACTGGTTCAAACCAGACTAGCTTTCAACACAAGCAAGTTCTCCCTCCTAGTTCTTTGAGTATGATAATCCATATCACCAAACTGGACAGATATTCCTTATTTTCATATTCACATATTCACAATCCTGTTGTGAAATTTTTAATTAACAGAACAAATTCTATCAATGTTATATGAAATGTACTTTGATAAACTTTGGGAAATGGTAATAAAGTTGACTTTCTCTATCCCCCCAAGAACATACAAAAGCTTCCACATTATAAATATGAGGAAATTATGCCCTAAGGAGAAAGTGGAAATAGAAAAGAAAGGAACAAGTGAGAAAAATGTGAGATAAAGAGAAGTAGAGTTTCCCTGAACTTCACAGGCACTATCACTGGTCTTTCATGAGTTGCCATAGATATGAATAACAGCCTCTCAGGATGAGGAGTGTTGTATGGGTTGTGATTTGTATAATTAGAGAAGGTAGCCATACTAAGGAGATGTTAGAACGAAGTCATTTAAGAATTGCATTTATTTATCATCTTTGTCTATGCCTACCCAAAATGTCTCTGGGGGGCTCTGTCCTTGGTCCTATCCTATTTAACAATTTCATCATTAATTTAGATGCCATCTTTATAATATTTCATTATACTAATATTAAAAGCTCATATTTACATGCATCCAATTATTTAATCCCCACAATAACCCTGTAAGTACTTTTATTATCCTTTTTTACAGTTGAGGGGACAGAAGCAAAAAGAAGCTAAGTGACTTGCCCAAGTTCACATCACTTCTCTCAGAAGTTCATCTTATAGGATTTACCTGGTGCTCACTTGTGGTATTTGGAACTAATGATCTTCCTGATTGCTTTGCTTTTACTATCTGAAACTTTTGCAAGGAGATCTTCTGGTAGACACTAAAGAAGAATCATTATTTTATTCTAATAAGAACTATATCACAAAAGCAACAAAATGAAAGTGGGAAACTTGCATATAAGTTCAAATGTATTTTCAGAAAAGTTCTATTCACTGTCAATAAAAGGTTCTTCTTTCTTTAAAGGAAAGTGGAGTTCAAACCTAGATCTTCTTACCTCTAAGCCCAATCCTTTTTATTAGGTCTAAATAATAATGATGTCTTGGTGTCCAAAAGATTCCCATACTGTACAATGATAGAGTGAATATAATTAGATTAAGTTTATTATAGTTATATATAAAAGTCTTTAACTTATTTTTAATTGTCTCTATAATACTGGAGGAGAATTGCCTAGATACTACTTGGTCTCATCAGTTTGCTGCATTCAGAGTCTCTGATAAATATGCTCTTTGCATCCTCTCTCTGTCTTCCCTTTAATCTTACTCTGCTGTCTTCATTTAATAATTAATTGATTGAAAGAAAAACATGAGATTTTCTTCATGGAAGTTTTAGAAACACAATGCCAGCTGCCTTTAGCCATCTTCCTGTCTTCATATAACCTAATGAATAAATATCTACACTAAGGAATGTATCTGGGCCTTATTCTCCAAATTGAAGTGTTATATACTTGCTACTAAAGATCAAAAATAATCTTGAAGAATACACATGATTATTAATGTAGCAAAGGGTGTCATGTGTGGCTCACAAGGAGACAAAAATAGACATATCTGGCATCTCCTCTCCCCACCCTCCTTAAAGGGAGACTTGAATTCCTTCTGAGAGGGGAAGCAAAATGTTGGGACCAAAAGCTGGCCACTCTACTTTCCTCAGAGAAAGAGGTAATATCAGGCTAAATTCAAATCTATCTGATCACTTAAATAATTGTTCATCTAGGGGAATGTAATCTTTAAGGTTCAAAGTAAACTATTGATCACTCTTTCATAAAGGAGAAAGGGGAGCTTTATATCCAGGGCTTGATTCATTTCCCACCGGATTCTATTTTCCCAATAAATACATATAAAAACCAACAAAGAAATATATTTATTAATTTGAGTTAATAGTAAAAGAAATGAAATTAGATGATGAAGATTTTCTGCTTCTCTCATGTTGGCTTCCTCACAGGTCTTTCTCTCTCTTCAGCAACTTGGAAAGAGAACTATGAAATGGTACAACCATTTTGGAAATCAAATTATAATTATGCAAGGTGACTAAAATGTACATGCTCTTTGACCAAGAAATTCCACCACTAGATTTATATCCCAGGAAATTAACTGATAAATAGAAAGTCTTCAAAGTACCAATATGTTTATAGCAGCACTTTTTGGATTAGCAAAGAATTTAAAATAAATTGTGGAATGGTTAAAGAAATTATGGAACATGATTTTAATGTAATATTACTGGTACTGTAAGAAATAATATATATGATGAATATATAGAAGCATGGAAAAATTTACAGTGTGAGCCATAATTAAGTAAACAATCTAAAAAATATACACAATGTAAGTGGAAAGAAAAACTACAAAACATATAACAATACTGGATGTTGCAAAATTACAACAAAAAGCATGGTTCCAAAGAAGTGATATGAGAAAATGATCCTACTTCCACTCCTTCAAAGCGGTAGGAGCTTCTTAAGACTTTTTTCACTGGGTTGATTTGTTTTCTTTTTTTCCTTTAAAAATATTATTAGTTCTATGAGATAGCTCTCTGAGAATGGAAAGAAGAAGGATACTAGGGGAAATTTTGGTATTATAAAAATATAAGATATGTAAAAGCATATTTAATTTAAAAATTATTCTGAATGGTTACTCTTGACTCCAAAGAAGAGATAAGAGAAGTTTATTTCCATTTTTCTTTGCAGATATGGGGTATAATGGGTATATTTTTTCAAAGTATTGGCTGTTGGCTAGTTTTGCAGACCTTTTCTCTTCTGATTTACTTTTTGTTATAAGAGATATTTCTCTAGAAGTAGGAGGAGGAAGAGAAAAATTGGGAAATGCAGGTTGCCTAAAATTTAGAGATCAATATAAATTTATTATTTAAATGTTCTCCTAGGATTCTGTCCAGTTGTACTCTATAAATAATTTTTCTTGAAAGTCACATATAGTAGCATAAAAGAAGTCAATAGAAACGTAATGTTTGGTTTGCTGAACTTTCCTTTTAAAAGAACACTTTTTATTTTTTTCCTTGAACAGAGTAAACCAAATTAGGCTTACTTTTATTTATTTATTTATTTATTTGTTTGTTTGTTTGTTTGTTTTCATTGTAAGTTATTCATTTAGTCATAGAACTTTATTCCTTGGTTACAAGAATCATATTATTTTCCTCCCTCCCCTCCCCCTGCCCTTCCAATAACTGATGTGCAATTTCACTGGGTATTACATGTGTCCTTGATCAAAAACCATTTCCATGTTTTTGATGTTTTCATTAGGATGTTCATTTAGAGTCTACGTCCCCAATCATGTCCCCTCAACCCATGTATTCAAGCAGTTGTTTTTCTTCTGTGTTTCTACCCCCACAGTTTTTCCTCTGAATGTAGATAGTGTTCTTTCTTGTAGATCCCTCCAAGTTGTCCTGGGTCATTGCATTGCTGCTAGTAGAAAATTCCATTATATTCGATTGTACTACAGTGTATCAGTCTCTGGGTACAATGTTCTCCTGGTTCTGCTCCTTTCTCTCTGCATCGATTCCTAGAGATCATTCCATTTCCCGTGGAATTCCTCCAGTTTATTATTCCTTTGAGCACAACAGTATTCCATCAAAAGAACAATTTTTAAAGAATAGATTTGTAGAATACATTTTAATATAGAAGGAGAGGAGAGGACGTATACAAGAGATATTACAAAGGTAGAAAATGAGAGAACTTATTAAACGATTGGACATGGGGTAGTGAGGAGTCCAGGATGACATCTAGATTGTGAGTCTAGGTGACTTGGAGGAGGGTGGTGACTTTGACATTAATATTGTTTGGGAAGAAGTGAGGGTTTGAAAGGAAAGACACTAAGTTCAGTTCTAGACATGTTTCATTTAAAATAATTATAGGATATTCATTTCAAAGTGTCCTATAAGCAATTGGAGATATGACACTATAGGCTAGCAGAAAGATTTGAGAATCACTGACTTAGAGATGATGATTGAATGCATAAGAAAGCTTCCATGGAGAGCAATATCCAGGCTGGACCATCCAGAAACTTAGGGGTAGAAATAAGTAGCTTTGGAAACTGGACACAAATATATTTTAAATCACCAGAGCACAAGAGCCAATTATAGGTAGAAATGCTGGCTATTCCTCTATTGCCAACCTTCCTAATGATGCATTAAAACAATGATAGTGGTAATTGTCCATGTAGCAAGATGATGCTCATTGTTGGAATGCATATAGCATGTGCTTTGTGGGTAACTGCAACTCATTATAATATATTTTACCATGCTATGTTTCTTTATCCTCTGTACTTTTCTCCACATATATCCTATTTAGTGTTCTATCTACTAATGTTGTATGTGTCTATATTATGTTTGTATTTTCAATTTCTTCATGCAACCATGATATTTGATGCTATGATGTACTATTGCTTTAGATTTGTTTCAGATCTACACTAAGCAATATACTCCCATATGTTATCAATTACATGCTATGCAAACTATCTCTGCATGTCCTAATTCTTGCTGCATTCAAAGCCTATGTGAATACCATTAATAGATCATCTAAAAATCTAAATGTGTTCTGTACTGCACAGTCATTATGATTACAGATGATCAAGTCATTTAGAATATAACATGTTTAAACTGTAGTGAAATTTGAGTGACTTCCTAGTGTTCATTTTTCTGGGGAAATGATATGTAAGGAGTATACTTATAACTATTATCTGGAGTAAAATATAGTCAAGCCAATTGATGATTTCTCAGGATGAGTTTTGGTTGGATTTATAGACCTGGTAGGCATGACCCAGAATACGACGCAGTATGAATACTCTATACATGTAAGCCTGAATGTGAAAGTCAACAACTTAATGAAACACGATGGGATTGGCACCTGTTCTCTTGTGGTGCTCGTCATTACATCTGTAACAGTCAGGCGGCAGCCTGTGGGTTATTAGTGGGAGCCTTTGCAGTTGTGAGAAGTGAAACTTTTCAGTGTTCGAGTTGTAGAAACCAAAGGACCGTGATAGACTCTTGATCAGAATTCCTAAGGCCCTGAGGGGGGGGGTCTTGGACCCTACAGAAATGCTCCTAAAACTTTGTTTACTCACACAGGTTCAACCATGAAATCTACTGAAGTTGAGATATCACTCTACTCTTGTCATGGAGAGTCCCATTCCAGTATCACTGAGAAGCTGTTTCCTCTGTTTGTATAATACGGTGAAAAGATTCAAAAGAAAGGAAATGAACTCCAACTCAGAATGGGCTTCTGCCTTGGAAGGGACTCAATCCAATCAAAATGACATTTGCAGTTCATTTTTATGCAATTGCTGTTTTCACTATTATTGTACATAAATTAATTTATTTAAAGTATATATTTAAAATAGGATTCTCAATGAAAATGAATGAACAAAGCAATGCAAAATAACAGTAAAAGAAAAGCATGGTCAAGTATCTAGGGACCAAACCAGATTCTGACACATTCTTCTAGATAAAAACCCAGGATATAATGGTTATGGTGGTAGAATGGGCCAAAGTGCTGGGTGACTGACAGCTTTATGCCTTGGAGTTCTGACTGTTTACATGACCCAAACTGTTATACTTGTCACACATTTGTTCAATACATTTAGATATCTGAAATATATTTTTGTACTGTCTCTTAAGATTCTGCCAATCATTTTATTTTAGGTGACCTTGCCATCAAAATTACTTGTTCACACAATGAAGCATTTTAAAACATTTATTTTTCAATCAATGAATGAAGTTGCCCAAATCAATTTTTTTACTTTGTGAATAAAACTACATAATCAAAAAATTAAGAGTAGAATTTTATATTCTATGAAACTTTCAGTCAGTTTAATGTCTATAAGGATGTAATCTACTATAGAAAATTATTTATGAAAGTCTATCTCATTCCTTCTCATATTTTAAAGGATACTCTCAATATATGCTAGTTACTCTCATATTTTGTTAAGATAAGAAAATGCATGTATTAGTCAATAGTATTGATGTTCTCTGGATCAACCTTTTTGAACAAGAATGTCTAGTCTATGATTTTCTCTCTACCCCCATCCCAACCCCCCACATACTATCTTGATATCTTCCCTGAACATTTTGTAAAATGATCCCTCAGCACTTTGAAGATTATGTTGTATGTAGCCCAAATGGCATTAGTATTGATTTGGATTGGCCCACTTGCTCCACTTGACCTTGTCTTCTAGGGTACCATTTCTATTTCTGCATATAACCCATTAGAGGCTGAGATGACATAATACATGATAATTGGTGATAAAAATTAGATTATAAAAATTATAATTTCAAAATTATAAAAATGTTTATAGATCAGTTCACTTTCCTTCCATTCATTGTCCTTTCAATGCCATTTCTTAATAATCTTGGAATGATGTGGCTTGATCGGCTCTCAAACTGAGTTTTTTGTAAATTTTTTTCTTCTGCTACTTTGCACAATTTTTGATGTAAATATAAATGATAATCTTGCTTGAGGCTTCCAATATTATATTGATCAATCTGCCATTGAACAAAGCTTTCATATGTGGAGCACCTCCTGACAAGTTAATGTTTACAGATGGTCTAAAAATGATGTGATTTTTAGTAGACTCAACTCTTTTTCATACCTTCTTTGCCAAAGAAGGGGTCTGTATGTGACTAAGGGCCATTTAACTTTATTTTTCACTTAATGGCCAGATTCCTCAGTCCTTGGTCAAAAAATTTAGATCTTCCCTTGAAGCTTCCACAGCTGATGTATGCCTGGCATATACTGCATAAAACTATTTGTCTCTCCCCCGAAGAGATACCATAGTAAAATGTTGTGGAAGGTGTCTGATCATGACTTTAAATTATTTCAGCTTAAAACATATTTGCTCTTCCATAATTTGATGGATTTTTTAGGCCAGAGGTTCTTAACCCCCAACCTGCCCAAAGGAATCCACTGATAATTCAGGGAGTCTGTGAGGTGGGCTAGTAGAAAAATTATCTGTTTATTTTCACAAACCTGTGGTTTCCTTTTTAATCCCATGAATTTTATTTTATGTGATAATTACATCAGCTTCACTAAACTACCAAAGGAACCCAATGATACAGAAAGTAATGAAAATCTTTGCTTTAGACAGAACTTAATTACTCTAAGTAAGTCCTTCTCTGATGTCTCATTGTGTAGAGAGGACACAAATTTCTTAAAGGCTATATGACTCAAACACAAATTCTTAAAAAAAAAATTGAGTTCTCTTTCCAAGAAACCACCTACCTAAGTACTGAACAGCTTATTCTCAAAGTTAGTCACTAAATGATGAATTTCTTTGGGTCATAGAAACCCATGAAAATAAAAGAACCTACCACATTTTTTACTAAGAAAACCATTCTTCTCTACCAAGAACATCAAATCTCTTTCTTTCTGGGAAGTAAGAAATCACTTCCAAATTAGTTATTAGTTCTTTTAGGCTAACAGGGAATAATTTTGATTTCCCATTAGGACCTGATCCTTGGGGAAAAAATGATGAAGTTTATGCATTTGCTTTTGGCATCTTTGCTTTTTCCCTTTAGTTGAATCTCAAATCCATATCTACCCCAGACCTCTGTTCTGATCTCCAGACCTGCATTTCCTGCATAGGTGTAATAACATCTTAATTGGTCCTCAACAAAAATGGACTTCTGTCAATCTGCTCAAACAGAGCCTGTGCTGCCATGCCTCAGTGACCTTCACTATTATTGAGCCCTCTTCCTATAATCTCTTCCTTTCTCCTCTTGGACAATTAAATGCCTATCTATTCTCATTTTCAGGAAAACTCCACTTTAAAATTGCCAAAACTGAAGATCTGTCCTCATCTTTTCCATCTTTTTTGCAGTATTTGATACTATTGACTACCTACAGACAACTAGGTGGTATAGTGGATAGAGTGGATAGAGTACTAGAGTCAGGAAGACCTGAGTTCCAATTTTGCCTCAGACCCTAACTAGTCATGCAATCCAGAATCTATCTGACTCAGTTTCCTCAAAAGAAAATGGAAATAACAATAGCACCTACCTCTTAGAGTCATTGTGATGTGTAAATGAAATAATGCATAGATCATTTTGCTGCAAATAGTACTATGATTATCATGATAACTGTTAGGAAATCTCCTCCTGGATGTCCCTATGCCCTGAATGATGAACTAATCTCTCCTGGTTATCTTCCTGTTTGGTTACACATTGTCAATCTCCTTTGCTTGATTAACATACATGTGATTTCTCTTAGATATGGGTTAATTCTAGGATCCTATCCTGTGTCTTCTTTCTCTTGCTATGGTGTTAGTGACTTTATTGGCTTCCATGGATTCAGTCTTTATCTATATACAAATGTCTCTCAAATCTTTATAGTTTGCTCTAGTTTATTTCCTAAGTTTTAAACAAATACCACCAACTTTTGGACATTTCCAACCATATGACCCATAGAAATTGTAAACTCAAAATCGCAAACAAAAAATTAAAATATCTCAAATCTACATAAGAATGAAATCAAAGATGAGGTAAACAAAATTAAAAATAAAAATGATTTGCTGAATGAAATTCTGCTTTCCCTCAAACTACCAGCTACTTCCATATTTTTAAATTAGGAAAACCAAATTACTAAAATAAAAATTACAAAAGAGAAACTCTAGAAAAATTAAGAGGAAATACAGGAATTTTTGGAATTTTTGCTAAAAATAAGACTTAAAAATGTAAAAAAAAAAACAATTACTGGCTCTTAGACAATGATCCTGGCTCTTAGATATGAAAACAGGCAGTGGGCTAGATTCAGATGATGGGCAATAGCTTGTTGATGGTCCTCTGCTATAAAATAATCAAAGAATAATAATTTCATATGCCACACAAATCATTTGCAAGATTAGAGACAGAGAAACACTTTAATGAACTGCCTTTATGAAATAAATACAGCCCTAATATCAAACCTGGAAGAGATAGAGCATAGAAAGAAAACTATAAGCCAATCCCAACAATAATGATATCATTGCAAAAAATGGAAAAATATATTAGCAAATATATGTCATTATTCAAATATATTTCAAACTGAAATTGCTTCCTCCTTTTTGTTCTTGCATGACATCCAAAACATCACCATTGTCTTCACCCACATTCTGCAGGTAACTGTCTTCTATCTTTCAGACCAATCCATTTTGCTTCCTCATGGTCAAAGAAGAAAGCTTTTGATGATTGGAGTTCTCTTTCTCTCCTCATCTCCATCTCTTCAAAGTCCTAGATTTCCTTAAAAATCTTGGTTGAAATATATCACCTCTGTCTCTTACATGAGACTTTTCTTGATTCCTTAAATGCTTTTATTCCCCAATGAAATCTGTGTAGGCATATCTCAAAAATAATGCGATTTTGGTTCCAGATAATTAAATAAAGTGAATATCACAATTAAGTGGGCCATAAATTTTTGGTTTATTAGTGCATATAAAATTCATATCTATGTTGTATTCTTCTAAATGTACAGTAGTATTATAGCTAAAAAGAACAAAACACATCTTAACTTTAAAAAGACTTTATTGCTAAAAAATGCTAACCATCATCTGAACATTCTGTGAGTCATAATCTTTTTACTTATAGAGAATCTTGTCTCAGTGTTGATGGTTTCTAACTGAGTGGGATGGGGGTTGCTAAAGGTTAGTTGGCTGTGGAAATTTCTTAAAATAAGGCAGTAGTAAAGTTTGCCATATTGATTGACTTTTCCTTTCACTTTAACCTTGAGAGGTCATTGTAGACTAATTAACTAAGCCAATTTCAATATTTCTGTGTCTCAGGGAATAGAGAGCCCTGAGGAGAGGGAGAGAGATAGGGGAATGGACAATTGGCGGAGCAGTCAAGATATATACAACATTTATTGATTATGTTTGTCCTCTTATATTGGCAGGGTTCATGGAATCCCAAAGTAGTTATAGTAGTAACATCAAAGATTACTGATCACAGATCTCCACAACAGATATAATAATAATGAGAAAAATGGAAATGTAATGAGAATCACCAAAATGTGACACAGAGACAAGATGTGAGCATGTGCTACTGGAAAAATTATACCGATAGATTCACTCAGTGCAGGGTTGCCACAAATGTTAGATTTGTGAAAGAACAAACAAAAAATAGTATTTGCAAAGTGCAATAAAATGAAGTCTACTAGTATACATATATGCCTTAATTACAGTGTATACTTGAATGAATGGAGCATTGATTAAGGACTTACTATGTGTAGAATATAATAATAAGCATTGTAATTGGCATATGTAATATGGCATATGTAAATGGCATATATAGAAGGTATCAGCTGCAAGATGGAGAGGTCCCATGGTCCTTAAAGCATAGCAGTAAGGCAGTTATTAATATTTCTCTTTAGTTTCATTTCTACTGATAAAATCATGCGGCTTTGATGCTGAACATTGAGAGTGCCAAGGCCTTTTGGTTTCAAGAATTTCCTTTTTTGTGTCTTCAATACTTTGGCTGAATCACCACAGTTATTTCCCCAGAAAGTGACTCAAAGCCCTAGGTGGAAGCATGGCTACTCCAAAGGCTCTTGGGCTCAGAGTCTTTAGCTGATGCAATCAATATCTGAAGGGAGATAGTAGCGAAAGTGATAGTGATGCTGACTTGCCTCCACCTTCTCCCTCCTGTCTCTGTCTTTGGTGCTCTGATGCTTCACCTGGGCTATCTTGCTTCTCCTGTTTGTGACATTGGCTGGCACTTGGTAGGAGCAACGAGGCACTTCTCTGCAGAAACTGCTTCCCTGGATGACTGTTGGAAGGGTTAGGCTGCAAGCAAAAAGGGGGGATGCTGCCAGACCCAGAGTTCTTATGCCTGGTATTGACATCTGCTCAGCAATTGTTGGTGGTGATGAGAAAGCTGAGTACTTTCTCCACATTACTTTTTCTCCTGGGAGAAGGGGAGAACTTATATGTGTACATGCTGTGTCTCTTGGTAGGATTTAAGCTGTTCCAGGGCAGGAACTATGTCATTTTTGGTATTGTGTCCCCAGTATTATAAACTGACTCTTAGAAGACATTAAAAAAAAAAACTCGATTTTCTGTGAAACTAAGGAAAAAGTCTTTCACCTACAGTTTGACACTTAGCAACCAAATTTATTTCCTTTTAAACAGCCCATATTTGGGCACTCTCAATTTTGTAAATTTCTTCCTTGCTATTTAAGTTATTAATATGAGGAACTATTATATTTCTATATTTTAAAATAGAAACAAAAGGATATCCCAGGAATAAAAAATTGATCATCCTTACTTCAATACCCCAAAACCTGACTAAAATTGTAATTAAAGACCATGAAGCAAAATGCTTGCTATGTTCCATACAACCTGAGAGAGTCAAATAAACACGGCTTTTGTAAGAGAAAAAAATACCCTCCCCAATAATTATAATGGTGATTGATCAACAAAATGAATTCAGTGGGCCCAGCTTGATCACTGCCACTGCCAAACTATTTCCTAATTTTCTGCATCCTACCCAGTTTACAGACCTCCATACCCATCAATATAGTTTCCTTAAATTTTTTAAAAGTTTTTATAAAACAGTTTTTATGAGGTTATTTATTATGAGATTTTAAAAGACTTGGAATAGAATAACACTAATATTTTTATCTGTAGCTTTTCAGTTATTTTGGCTCCTCTTATACCATTCTGTACTGCCTAGAATACTGACTTCCCATCAAGTTTTTCTCTGTCAAGTCTGAGAAATACTGCTCAAATTTCCTTTAGTTTCACAATACCAAAATATGAGACATCATAATTTGACTTTTTTATCAATATTTTCTCCTTGTTAGATATATCTTTATCTCAAGGTCCCATAGTCAGTTGATATATTAAGGTGGTCTTTGAAAAAAATTGAGACCTTACTTCTCCTGTCTAGTTATCCCAATTCCTGTATTGCTATATTTAATGAATCCCATCAACTTCTTTGATGAATAGTATGATTCTGATGATTCTATTTGCCTTTTTATTTTAACAACATGCTTTCCTCACTATAAGCTTATGCCATATTTACAGAGGAGAAAACTTAGGACTCCAGAGTTTAAGTGGAACAAACTTCAAATTTGGAGTCAGAATAGATTTATTTTCCTTAAAAATAAGTTCTAAGAAAAAAAAGGTTTATTCTCCTTTCTCAGTGAAATGGAGCCTCATCTATAAAAGCTGTGGTCTCTTGACCACTTTCCTGGCACCTATTGAGTTATTTGCTCTTTCTCCCTAATTCT
The DNA here is from genome assembly GCF_027887165.1 of Monodelphis domestica. Lineage (NCBI taxonomy): Eukaryota > Metazoa > Chordata > Mammalia > Didelphimorphia > Didelphidae > Monodelphis > Monodelphis domestica. The sequence goes on from NC_077234.1 coordinate 180,223,305, forward strand.
TTCTACCCTCCTAATCCCAATTTCTACAGTTAGTTAATTCATAAAATGTAGAAATGACAGGCTCTCAGGAACCATCTAGTCCAAATTTCCTCATTATATAGAAGAAGAAGCTAAGGATCAATATCAAGTGACTTGCCTAATGTCACACAGTAAATTAGTAACAGACCCACAAGCAGAGACACTTTTGTATAGGAAAGGACAGAAAGGAGCAAACATTTTTATAGCACTTTACAAATATGATCACACTTGATGCTCATAAATAAACTGTAATGTGGGTGCTATTGTCCCTGTTTTCACAGTTTGAGGCAACTGAGGTGGACAGATCTTAAATGATTTACCCAGGATCATAGATTTAGTAAGTTCCTGAGGCTAGATTTTAATTCAGATCTTCCCTAAATCCAAGCCCAGTGCGCTATCCGCTGAGTCGCCTAACTGCCTCAAGACTTCTAATATAGGCATATATTGGAAATTATATATATATATATAATGATAGAAGTTCAAGACCCAGCAGAAATACTTAAAAATGAATAGAATCTTAGAGTTTAAAGGTCACCTTCTTTACCACAAACCCCATACACAATATCATAGATTTGCTGCTCAAGGAATTTTAGGGGACATTTAATCAAATATCCTCATTTTAGAACCCAAACACTTTCCAGTTCAACCACATTATTTTTCAGATAAGGAAACTTGGGTACAAAGATGCATATGACTTGCCCATGGTAGAGATAATAAGTGGCAGTCAGACCTTAAACCCAATTACTTTAACTCTAAAGCCAACAGTCTTCCCACTGTACTATGCTGCCTTTCATCTTGACTTTTCCCTTTTCTTTACCTACCTTACCTCAAGTACCTGTTAGTTTTGACTTTCCATTGCTTCTACCACTTATCCTTTCATTTCTCTTTCCATTGCTGCCAGTCAGAGGTACCTTCTAATCACTTCGTAACTCTCTTCTTCTTCTGATCTTAGAATCAGAGATGTTGAATAAAACAGTTCAAGTTAGGAAAGATTTTTTAAGTGCCTCCTATGCTCAAGGCACTGTGCTTATCTTTATGGATACAAACCCCCAAAATGAAATTGTTGAGGGTGATACAATATACATACAAGTAAGTTTAATATGAACTTTATAGATAATGTTGTAAAGTGATTTTAGGGAGAAGAGTGCTAATAATGTGGGGTGACCAAGAAAGGCTTTGTATAAGAGGTGGCATTAGAATTATGCTTTAAATGAATGTAGAGATTCTACAATGTGGTATTGAGAAGGGAAGGCCATTTAAGAGATGCTTCTCTTTAACAGCACAGAAGAAGAAACTGGACCATATGTGGAGAACAATTGACCAATTAAAGAATGGAAAGTATATGTGAATAGGAGTTAGTAAAATGTTATTATTAAAGAGGAATGGCTATTGAGGAAAATGTTAATATAATGAGATGAAGGTATAATTAAATGAAAACAATTCTATTTTACCCTGCTACTTATTATACAAATGCATTTTAATTAATGTCATATTTGGAAGAAATCAAATTAAATGAAAGAGTGTGGAATTGTAAATACATGGTTAGTTTTACAGTCAGGAAGATTTGAATAAGATATTGAAACTCTTGATATCTCAAGCACCTTTCTGAGACAAATAACTGTGGTTGATTTGCATATATGGAAGTTTTCATATACATATATTTCCATTAAATTAACAAAGGGTCCAAATTTATACACACACACACACAGATCCCATGTCTACTAGCATGGAATTCTGTTTAAAAAAAGTATTTAAAAATAAAAAAGTTGTATTTCTATCAATGTTTTCCCAACATTTTGATCTACTCATTTATTTGCCAGATACTACCAAACTTTTCTTCCACTTAATTAAGTTTAATCAATACACTTTCCACTCTGCCTCCTTTAGAGAACCATTTCTCCCAGCTTTGACTGACTCCAACCTCAGTTCATGCCCTTGATATCAATAAGCAAATCTTCAGTAGTTGTTTTTTCTATGGTATGATAGTTCTGGAAATATTGGGTAAAACAACTACAACAGGAAGATTTCCTGTATAATTAATAATTCCTGTATTTACTACTTAATTTCCTGGGAAAAAATTAAATTTTGAGAAATTATGTGCTCTCTAATGCAGCCCCAGATAATTATTTTAATGAGAAAAATATATCCTTAAATAGATGAGTGAGATGAAAGATATGTATTCAAAAAAGATTGAACTTTGGCAAGCTTAAGTTAGTCTATGGAGAAGAGCAAGACTAGAGAGCCTGATTGATTAATACGTCCAGAAGAGATTCCTGTGTCTCAAAGTATGGGGAACTATGAAAAAAAAAAAAGACTTCACATCATACTATCCTGAAGATGAGAGTTGCCTTGGTTTCATTTGTTCCATATATGTCCCTCTTGGTCACTGTACTCTATTCCTACCCCTTTGCAATGATACTGTGTATATTTGTTGGAGAATATACCACAGGTGGCTAGGGAATGTATTATAGCTGCTATTTTTACTACATCGCCACAATTAAGGGGAGGGGTAAAAGGGCTTTGAGCTTCTTTGTGTCTACTGGTTCTTTATTAAAGTTAAGTGAACGAGTAGGGGCTTCTGAATGTGTACTTTTTAAAATTTTATTTAATTAGTCAATTTAGAATAGTTTTCCATGGTTACAAGAATCGTGTTCTTTCCCTAGCTCTCCTCCCACCCCTTCCCATAGCCAACGTGAAATTCCACTGGGTTTTACATGTGTCCTTTATCAAAACCTAATTCCATATTATTGATGTTTGCACTAGGCTAATCATTTAGAGTCTACATTCCCAATCATATCCCCATAGACCCATGTGATCAAGCAATTGTTTTTTTTCTTCTGTTTCTACTCCCACTGTTTTTCCTCTGAATATAGATAGTGTTCCTTCTGATAAATCCCTCCAAATTGTTCTGGATCATTGAATTGCTACTAGTAGAGAAGTCCATTACATTTGATTCTACCACAGGGTATCAGTCTCTGTGTACAGTGTTCTTCTTTCACTCTGCATCAATTGCTAAAGGTCATTCCAGTTCCCATTGAATTCCTCCAGTTCATTATTACTTTGAGCACAATAGTATTCCATCACCAACATATACCACAATTTGTTCAGTCATTCCTCAATTGAAGGGCATCCCCTCATTTTCCAACTTATTGCCACAACAAACAGTGTAGCTATGAATATTCTTATACGTCTTTTTTCATTATTATCTCTTTGGGGTACAAACCCAGCAGAGCTATGGCTGGATCAAAGGGCAGACAGTCTTTTAGCATCATTTGGGCATAGTTCCAAATTGCCCTCCAGTATGGTTAGATCAAATCACAACTCCACCAGCAATGCATTAATATCCCAATTTTGCCACATCCCCTCCATCATTCATTACTTTCCTTTGCTGTGATGTTAGACAATCTGCTAGGTATGAGGTGATACCTCAGAGTTGTTTTGATTTGCATTTCTCTGATTATAAGAGATTTAGAGCATTTTTCATGTGCTTATTAATAGTTTTGATTTCTTTATCTGAAAATTGCCTATTCATGTCCCTTGCCCATTTATCAATTGGGGAATTGCTTGATTTTTTTGTACAATTGATTCAGCTCTTTATAAATTTGAGTAATTTAGACATTTGTCAAGGGTTTTTGTTATGAAATTGTTTCCCAATTTGTTGGTTCCCTTCTAATTTTTTTGTTAGTACAAAAAAAATTTAATTTAATATAATCAAAATTATTGATTTTACATTTTGTGATTTTTTCTAAGTCTTGCTTGGTCTTAAAGTCTTTCCATTCCCAAAGATCGGACAAATATACTATTCTGTGTTCACTTAATATACTTATAGTTTCCTTCTACTGATCCTCCTTTCTGTCTCTTAGCCAGTACCATATTGTTTTGATGATCACTGCTTTATAGATTAGTTTGATTTTTGGGACTTCAAGGCCACCCTCCTTCACATTTTTTTCATTATTTCCCTTCATATCCTTGATCATTTGTTCTTCCATATGAATTTTGGTATGTTTTTTTCTAATTCAGTAAAAAAGTTTTTTGGTAGTTCAATGGCTATGGCACTAAAGAAGTAAATTAATTTGGGTAGGATTGTCATTTTTATTATGTTTGCTTGTCCTACCCATGAGCAATTGATGTTTTTCCAACTGTTTAGATCTAATTTTAATTGTGTGAAGAGTGTTTTGTAGTTGTGTTCATATAGTTCCTGTGTTTGTCTCAGGAGATATATTACTAAGTATTTTATATTGTCTAGGGTAATTTTAATGGAATATCTCTTTCTAATTCTTCTTGCTGAGATGCAATGGAAATATATAGAAATGCTGATGACGTATGTGGGTTTATCTTGTATCCTGCAACTTTTCTAAAGTTATTGATTATTTCAACTAGCTTTTCAGTTGATTCTCTGGGATTCTTTAAGTAGACCACCATCTCATCTCCAAAGAGTGATAGCTTGGTCTCCTCATTGCCTATTTTGATACCTTCAATTTCTTTTTCTTCTCTAATTGCTACTGCTAGTGTTTCTAGTACAATGTTAAATAATAGAGGTGATAATGGGCATCCTAGTTTCACTCCTGATTTTACTGGGAAGGCTTCTAGTTTATCCCCATTGCAGATGATGTTTGTTGATGGTTTTAGATACATACTTTATTGTTTTTATTTATTTTTTATTATTTTTTATGTTTTATTATTTATTTATTTATGTTCATTATTTTTAGGAAAGATCCTTCTATTACTATGCTTTCTAGTGTTTTCAATAGGAATGAATGTTGCATTTTGTCAAAGACTTTTTCTGCATCTATTGAGATATTCATGTGATTTTTGTCAGTTTCCTTGTTAATATGGTCAATCATATGGATAGTTTTCTTAATATTGAACCATCATTGCATTCTTGGTATAAATCCCACCTGATCATAATGAATGACTCTCATGATCACTTGCTAGAGTCTTTTTGCTAGTATTCAATTTAAGATTTTTTTATCTATGTTCATTAAGGAGATTGGTCTATATTATTCCTTCTCTGTTTTTGACCTGCCTGGCTTTGGAATCAGTTCCATATTTGTGTTGTAAAAGGAATTTGGTAGAACTCCTTCTTTGCTTATTCTGTCAAATAGCTTGTATAATATTGGGATTAAGTGTACTTTGAATGTTTGATAGAGTTCATTTGTGAATCCATCTGGACCTGGGGATTTTTTCTTAGGGAGTTCTTTGATGACGTTCAATTTCTTTTTGTGATATGGGGTTGTTTAGGTATTCTATTTCTTCCTCTGTTGGTCTAGGTAATTTACATTTTTGTAAATATTCATCCATGTCACCTAGATTGCCATATTTAATGCCATTATAATTGGGAAAAATAATGTTTAATGATTGCATTAGTTTCCCTTTTCATCTTGGATACTGTCAATTTGGTTTTCTTCTTTCCTTTTTTTTTATTAGATTGACCATTACTTTGTCTATTTTATTTGTTTTTTCAAAGTACCAGATTCTAGTCTTACTTATTAAATCAATAATTCTTTGACTTTCAATTTTATTAATTTCTCCTTTGATTTTTAGGATCTCCAATTTAGTCTTCATCTGAGAATTTTTAATTTGTTCACTTTCTAGTTTTTTTTTAATTTGCATGCCCAATTCATTGACCTCTGCCCTCTCTAATTTGTTAATATATGAACTCAAGAAAATAAATTTCCCCCTGAGTACTGCTTTGGCTTATGTCCCATAGATTTTTATTTCAATGCACATAAGAATTATTTCCTGTCAACCAACCTCTTTATGGCTTTATGGCTTTATGTCTCTTCATGTCTTATCATTGTCATTTTCTTCAATGAAATTATTAATTGTTTCTATGATTTGTTCTTTAAATAACCAGTTTTGTGGAGAATTGTATTTTATAATTTCTAATTAATTTTTGATTTTCTCTCCATGTACCCTTACTAATCATTATTTTCATTGTATTATGATCTGAGAAGGTTGCATTTATTATTTCTGCTCTTTTGAACTTGTTTGCAATGTTTTTATGCAATAATATATGGTCAGTCTTTGTGAATGTACCATGTGCTACTGAAAAGAAGGTGTATTCCTTTTTATCCCTATTTATTTTTCTCCACATCTTTATTAACTCTAATTTTTCTAAGATTTCATTCAATTCTCTTAACTCTTTCTTATCTATTTTTTGGTTTGATTTATCTAGTTCTGATAGAGGAAGGTTCAGGACTCCCACTAGTATAGTTTTTCTATATATTTCATCCTTAAGCTCCACAATTTTCTCCTTCATAAATTTGGATTCTATACTATTTGGTGCATACATGTTGAGTATTGAAATTTCCTTATTGTCTATACTGCCTTTTATGAGGATGTAATTACCTTCCCTATCTCTTTTAAGCAGATCTATTTTTACTATGGTTTTGTCAGATATCATGATTGCCACTCTTGCCTTCTTTTTCTCAGTTGATGCACAATAGATTTTGCTCCAACTGCTTACTTTTATGCTGTGTGAATCTATCTTCCTCATGTGTATTTCTTGTAGACAATATATGGTAGGATTTTGGTTTCTGTTCCACTCTGTTATTTGCTTGTGTTTTGTGGGTGAGTTCATTCTGTTCACATTCAGAGTTATGATTTCCAAATGTGTATTTCCCAACATTTTGATTTCCACTTTTAGTTCTGCCCTTTCTTCTTTGACAATTTCCTTCGACTCCAGTATTTTGTTTTTAATCAGTCCCTCTAATTCCCACTCTTGTTTTGCTTCCATCCTCTCCTTTCTTATCCCCCTACATTTTTCTTTAGGGTCTTTTTAAAATACCCCTACTCTCTTTCTCCCTTGTATTACTTGCCTCCCCACCAGTCCATTTGTTACCCTTCTACTTCTCTATAGGGTACAAATTAGTTCTCTGCCCCAATGTATCTGATTGTTCTTCCCTCTTTCAGTCAATTTCAATGCACATAAGAAGTAAGTGTTTCCTGTCTCCAACCTCTTTACCCTTCCAGTGTTTAGGTTTTCTCATCTACTCCCACAATGTGCTTCTTTATGAAATATAAATTTATCCCATTTTGTTTCTTTTTTCCATTTCTCTTAGTAGTAAACTCTTTTTTTCCTCTAGTTTTATATACATATATATATATAGATAGATAGATAGATAGATAGATAGATAGATAGATAGATAGAATAATTATATATAGAGGGAACAATGCCAAGGCATTTGATCCTATACAGTTTGTTATTGTTCCCTCTATGTATAATTGATCTAGCTACCCAGTTTATAATAATAAATTTTTGAAATTACCAATATCCTCTTTTCTTATAGGGATCCAAATGATTTTTAACTCATTGGGCCCCTTAAAAGGGTTGTTTTCCCCCTTTCTTAATTACTTTTTGGTGATTCTCTTGGGTTCTGTGTTTGAACATCAAATATTCTACTTAAGTTTGGTATTTTCTTTATGAATGTTTGGAAGTCTTCTATTTTATTAAATTACCATACTCTCCCCTATAGGAATCTAGTCATTTTTTCTGGGCAGTTGATTCTTGGTTGTAGACATAGTTCCCTGCCTTTCCAGAATATCATATTCCATGCCTTTTGGTCCTTCAGTCTAGATACAGCCAGATCCTATATTATCCTCACTGTAGTTCCACAGTATCTGAATGATTTCTTTTTAGTAGCTTGTAATATTTTTTTCCTTTTTGTGCTAGTTCTTGAATTTGACTATAACATTCCTGGGTTTTGTCAGTTGGGGATTAAGTACAGGAGATTATCTGTGGATTCTTTCAATCTCCACTTTTCCCTCTTGTTCTAGAATATCAGGGCAGTTTTCTTGGAAAATTTCCTGTAGAATTATGTCCAGGATTTTCTTTTTGTCATGCTCTTCTGGTAGTCCAAATAATTCTTAAATTATCTCTCCTGACTCTGATTTCCATGTCTGTTATTTTGTGAATGAAATATTTCATATTTTCCTCAATTTTTTCATTCTTTTGATTTTGTTTTATAGATTCTTGCTGCCTGGTAACTTCATTTGCTTCTAGTTTTTGGATTCTAGTTTTTAGACTAAAATTTTCCCTGGCTTTTTGGTCATCCTTCTCCTTCTGACCTTTAATCTTTACCTCATTTTCAAGCTGGTAAATTTTGGCTTTCAAGACACTATTTTCTCATTTTAGTTCAAGTGCCTCTGTTTCCAGATAACTTATTTTGCTTTTTAAGTTATTTTCCCTGTTGTCTTCAGCCTCTCTTGATTGTTTTTTAATTGTATTTTGGTTCTTCCAAAGCCTATGTCCAATTCACTGGAGTTTCTGTGTTTTTGCTTAGTGTTACTTGATCCTCCTCTATTTCATTTGCTATTTGTTCATTGCCTGGATAGAAGTTGTCAATTGTAATTTCTTTTTTTTCTTTTTCTGTTGTTTAACTCAAATTTTTTCCTTCTTTCCCCCCCGTAATTGCCTATAATCATGCAGCTTTGGTTTTGACTGGATCTGTGGGTTTGGGCTATTCTGTCCTCAAGGGGCTTCTTTTGTGCTCTGCTGATTGGTCAGGTTGAGCTCGGATGTCAGATCTTCCCCAGCTGGCAGCAAAAACTGAAAAGGAGCTGGGGTTCCCACTTTGTTCTTAAGGTATTCTGTAGTAATTGCAGCTTTCCCCCTTGGAGTTTAGTCAGCAGGCTCTCAGATGAATCAGTAGTGGAGGGGTGTTGGAGCTTGAGCTTCCCTACTCTCTGAAAATTTCATATCTGCCCTATTGATAAGTTTAAGCCAGGGCAGAGTTGATCTTGCAGAGCTAAATGTGACCTGAGGCCAAAACCTCAGGAAGGGGGTGGGGGATGGGGCAAGATGGAGTGTCTTAGGTTCGATTGGATTGCCTTCTCTGAGATTCTCCTCCAGCTGCCTCCCTTCCACCTGTGTTCAACAGCATGAGCCTGGCACAGGTGTGCCAACAGGGTACTCCCTCTGGACTAGTGCCCTTGTCTGCCCAGAGAATGCAGCCAACACTGGAGGCTCAGTACGGTAGGTGGGGGAGGGGTCCTGGGACCTTCCTTCTTCTTTCCCCTTAAATCTGAGTGTTCTAGAATTCAGGCTTTTTGAGGAGCATACCTTTTAAGTTGAGTCCAGCAGGAGGGTTCCTTAGCTCTGTCCTGTTGTTAGATTTAGTTTTCAGTCCCCTTGAAGCATTTTATTTTTAATCAATGAGGAATGGTTTTCAGACTTCTGAACTTTCCCTGCCTCTATGCCACCATCTTGACCTGTATGTGTATTCTTTAGAGAGTTCAGATCAACAGAGTACCTTGGATGTGGAGTAATCACAACCCTGAACACTCTGAAAGTGTTAATTTGCTGAAAGTAGCTCCAGAGTGAATACTAAATCTAAACCTTTGTATAAAGCATTTAAAACATTTCCCAATCAGATGCAAGCTTATTGTACATTGCTACTATTCCCTCCACATTCTAGTCAAACTAGACTAATTGCTGAGCCCAATAAACTACTAGAAATAGGAACTCCCAGAAGGTTACAAATAAAATATAATGGAGAAGTAGCAATATCACAGACCACACCTTTGTCTCCTTTGATGGATCTTCCTTCAGGCCCCTTCCTTTAACAGAAGGTATCCCTCAAAGTTCTATCCTGGACCCTTTTCTCTTCTTCTATACTACTGCTCATCATATGCAAACAGATCTCATTAGCTTCTAGGAATTTAATTACTCTCTCTTCATTGATGATTCTCAGATTTACTTTTCCTGCTCCCATCTCTCTGCTGACCTCCTCCAACTGCTTTTCAGACAACTTTAATGGGATGTCTAGTAGACTTCTTAAACTCCATACATCCAAACTAGAATTTATTTCCCCATAAACTCTCTCCTGCCTCCTAACTGCTCTATTACTGTTTAAAGTAATATCTTCCTTCCAGCCCCCCTGGTTCACAATGTTGGAGGCATCATAGATTTTTTTTTTACTCTCCACCCTTCCACCCTCCAATCAAAGCTGTAGCCATGACCTGCCAACTTTACTTTTGTAAAATTACTTAAATATGCCTCATCTCTCCTTTGATACTGCCACATCTTTAGTGTAGTCTTTTGTTATCTTAATTGTTACAAAAACTTGCTAGTGGGTCTGCCAGCTTCAGGTCTCTGCTCATTCCAATCTATTCTTCAGTCACTAAAGAGATTTTCCTAAAATGAAGGTCTGATCATGTCACTCTGCCTACCCTGATACATTAAATACATTCCAGTTACTTCCTCTCCAAGTAACTACAAAATGTTCTGTTTGTTATTCATTTTCTCTGGAAATGCCCAGAGTTGAGAGGATTGTCTCATTCATGGGATAGCCAGATGGTCACTGTCACAGCATCAAACACTATATGTTGTAGAGTAAAGTGTAAGAAGATTTCATAGATAGGAGGGACTAAGTTAGAAAGGGCTTTGAATGACAAACAGAGCATTTTGTAGTTACTCAGAGAGGCAATAGGAAGTAATTGGATCCAAGGGGAAAAGGAGCATTAGCAAGAGCAGGGACCCTGGACACAGTTTCATGGTGGACTCAATACTTGTGGTCACTTACAGATGAGAGCATGGACCAGGAAAGCAATAATCATATCTCTCCTTAGATCATACAGTCTTGGAAGAACTGAAAACTAACAGACCTCCAGAATTAGCTCTGAAAAAAGAAGTACAAAAAACCAGAAACTTGCAACAGTAATTCCTCCACCCAGAAGCAGAGCCAAAACTTAACATAAAGCTAAAAGTAAAAAAATAAGCTGGGAAAAATAAGAAAACAATCACAACAAAAAAGAACCTGACCATAGAGAATTACCAATATGACAGGGAAGCTCAAAACACAAACTCAGAAGAAGGCAATGGTGTCAAAACATGCATGTCTAAAGTCTTAAAGAAAAATGTAAATTGGCCTTAGGCTCTGGAAAAAAAAACAAAAAAGGATTTTAAAAATCAAATAAGAGAGATGAAGGAAAATTTGGGAAAAGAAATGAGAGGGGCATCTAGAGTGGACAAAGCACCAGACTTAGAGATGGGAAGTCCCAAGTTCAGATCTGGTCTTAGACTCTTCCTATCTGTGTGACCCAATTGCCTAGAAATACCTTTTCTAGGTATGTATCTCAAAGAGATTTTTTTTAAACTAAAGACCCAATGTACTCTCAATATAGATAGAAGGATCCTTTTTCTTCAACTTTTTCTTTTTTTGTTCTGGGTTTTCTTTCTCAAAAAGACTAATATGGAAAAAAAATATTTTTTGCATGACTGCACTTGTTTAGCCTATCTCAAATTGCTTGCTTTCTCAGAAGTGGGAGGGAGAGAATTTGGAGCTCAACAATTTAGAAAATATATGTTTAAAATGTTTACATGTAATTTGAAAAAAATAAAATATTTTAAAAAGAAAGATTAGTTCTATGGATGTCCATGTGTGTGTGTGTGTGTGTGTGTGTGTGTGTGTGTGTGTGTGTGTGTTGTGCTGAATGATCATGGACAGGCTTCAGGAGGCAATACTTTAGAGAAGATGTGGAAATAGGGAAAGGCCAATAATTTGGAGGCATGGTCCCTGGAAAACAAATCTCTACTCTTTCTACCTCCTTTTCGTGGCAATCTAGTACTAGTAATGATGGAAAATTGAGGTAGTAGACCTCCCTCTGGAGGGTATCATAACCATTTTGAAATAATTCTGTAGCTATCCATTGCAACTAGGCATAGCACAGGCTATAACTTTTCTTAAAGTTGATTTCAACTGAGTCTACTACATAAAATTGGATTTTTCCCCACTTGTGCCCCAGTCTCTCATTACTTCCACACACACCCTCACTGAATTTTATTGCCTCATTACTGTGCATGTGCTTACAGTAAAGAGGACTGTTTAAACTTTAGTTCATTTCAAGGAACAACAGGTTACTCAAAGGCAATGTTTTTATAAGAAAGTAGGTCTCAGGGTCAGATACTATTACTGTACATACAGTACAGTCAAAGTGAATGGAAACCCCCAGGAGTCACTTACAATGCTTCAGTGGATCTGTAATCTTATCAATATGGTTCTTCCCTCCCTGATGGTGCAAATCAAACACGATCCTATGTTCTAACTCTGTATTACACTTGCCCATGCCCTTCCATCAATTTTCCCTAAGGACTCTGTTCAACATCCTGGGAATCTTCCACTAGATTTCTCAACTTGCACGGCTGAGGCTAACAATTTAGCCCATGGGATGTTCATTGCTTTCCCTCCAGGGCCAGCCCAACATGGCAATCCACAAGTATTTTCAGCAAGGTAGGCCACCCCAAAAAATTCCTATCTCAGAAGAAAAAAAAAACTCTACAGTTTTTAGTGTCTCGACCTCCCTTGAAAAATATTAAAATGCAGGTAAGAAAAAAACTTTTCTGGTGACGTACAGCCCTACATGGCTATAGTGTTATTATGTGTTACTTGAGTCATGGCTGACAGCTTGCCAGTATTACATTTGTTAGAGCAAACTTCTGTTAAATTTCTGTGCCATTATGTAACTGTGTTTTGACTTAAGGGATTGCTTGTACCCATAGAAGGGCAACCCCCACCATTACTACCACTATCCACTACCTTACAGTGCTAATATAATTATAGCAGCTCCAGTCATATGCACCAAGATTTCATATGGAAATGTAAACTGTACTTTAATTGAGGAAACTCATGGAAAACTCATACAAATGGACCCACGATTTAGACTCCCTTTTATTTATAGCTTTTAGGATCGTTTCTTTTGCACAGCATAAAGTTAACTCATTTCTCATGTTAGTTAAGCAGATGAAAGGTATCACCATATAATATAGATAATACAACTGTCCCTCTGTCTTTGGGGCTAAGCAAGGTCCTGGAGGCTGCCTTTCCTGACTCTCTCTGGCTATTCCCTTTGACACCCTTGGGAATACCAGTTTGGGAAGAGAGACGTGACAATTTGGCAGTGGTGGGAGCAAAGAAGACTGACAAGAAAGAAGCAAGAAGATCTTTTGTCGTTATCTCTGTAAGACAGCAGAGTGGGGACAAGGCTGGGAAGACATTTCTGGTTGACCAGACTCAACTTTGACTAGGCTGACAGTACAGCAGTGACTGAAGAGACAGTGTTTTTTAAGAAATATATATATATATATATATATATATATATATATATATATTCATAAGGATTTTAGAAATAGGTCATTTAGTTAGTATTTGGGGAACTAGATACATTAAGGAGTGTGAAAGCAGGTTTGGGAAACCAAACAGAAGCAGTTTTCATTAGGAAACCTTGAGTGGGGAGTGGGTATAAGTTAGAAATCCCCTTTTTAGACTTGGGGACCCCCTTATCTTTGAACCCTTATCAACTATCCTTTGATTTCTTTTACCTTTAAAATATTAAATAGAGTTTTTCGAATGTGTACATCTGTCTCTCAGACCCTTACTGCCAGCCACTTTTTCCTCGGTCCTAAAATCAACTGCTCAGCTCAGGTCACAAAACCAATTTCAACAGACAACCAGCTGGCCTTTTTACCAACAACTAAGAAGAAACTTTTAAATACAGTTTCCAAAATTATCATAACATGAGGCTCTATTTGGGCTATTCAGGAAGAACCATTATCAAGCACTTACAGGTTCACTGATAAGATTTCTTATGGGTTCTGTTGGGTGTTTATAGTGGGAAAAAAAGTTCATTTCATTTCAATAGTACTTATTAAACACTTGTGCTCCCAGAGTCAATAATATAGTATAGGCAGCATAATGTACTATTTAGTCATGGAGTTACGTTCAAATCCAGCCTCTGATACATAAATGCTATGTGTCTATAGGCAAATGTCCTAATCTCTCAATACACCCAAGAAAATCTTTTTAAGCATTATAATGAATGCTGAAAAAAATGAAGTATATGAGACATTGTTTACTAGAGCCAGAACGATCATGGAGTCATTGAGCCTTTTCCCTACAGCACTGTCATCTGGAGGAGAAGGATGTATGCTTCATCCTCTTAGTAGTTATGTTAGTGGTGTATAGAATGTTCAGGGAGGCCTGACACTTCTGATGTGAGAGCTTGCCAAGCCCTTTTCAGGGCTGCGCATCTGCCTTTGGGGTCCACCTTTCACCCAGCTCTTACCTCTTTCTCCAAGAATCTGGAGAATGCGTGGCCACAGCACAGTCAAATCATCTCAGTAAATGGCCTAAACAAGGTTGAGGATAACCAATTGGTCACAGACTTATTAGTGACCACATGAAGAGTTCCCCCCGAAAAAAAATGAACATATAAGAACAATTTGTTCTGAGAGTCATAGAAGCAGATTAAACAGGCACTGTAGAGTGCTGAGAACTTGGTCAGACATGGAAGATGAAGATCATCCATTGCATCCTGGGCCATCACCAGTCATCCTGGCTGGACGTTGCTACTGAACTTTGATGATTCTAGAGGAGGGAGTGAGGTTAACAATTTTGTACAACTTTGCCTCACTTAAATCCAATTTATGCACATGATGTCATTGGCCCTCTTTGAGAAGTAAAGGAACAACAACAGTTGTGCTAGGAGAAAGAGGTTCAAAGAACCGCTGTGGAAAAGAATTGTTTCCTCCCTCCTTGATATTGCTGTCCACAAGGAAAGAAGCACTAACTCTCCTCACCTTCAAGTCCAGGCTCTTGAGAGTCATATCAGAACTAGATCTCATTTCAGGACCACCTTCCCTCACTGCTATAGGGATACAACCATAATCAATCAGAGCAGAATAACTCTACTGCCTTGCCTGAGGACTTATGCATGCAGGATATCCACATTGGCAGTGATTGAAGTGATAAACTCTGAGTCCCAGAGCTCAAATAGCAAGCAACAAAGAAGTACACATAGGCTTATAGGTCAATATTTGATTCACAGATTTGGAAATCATCTTTATTCAAATGGAGCCCGAAGGCCCATGAGTGGTATGATAAATAATCAAGGAAACAGGTGGAGCAGAACAAAAGAAACCCTGGGCCAAATTTTGGACCTTAGACACAAAGGGGGAGCATCTAAAGGAAATACTAAAAACAAAACAAAACAAACAGTATAACATAGAATCTAGAGCTAGAAGAGACCTTAAAGACCATCTAGGCCAATCCTCTAATTTTCTAGATGAGAAAAATGAGATCTAAAGAGATTTAACCAAGGGCACATTGGTAGTAAGTAGTTGAGTCATTTACAAATCTAGTTTTTCCAATGTGTAGGGACAATACATAGGTTTGAAATTGGGGAATCTAGTGTTTGAATCTTATCTCTAATACTTATTACTGTTGTGACTAGTAGAGCCAAAACTTCATTGAAGTAAGAAATAAACACAGTTTAGGAGAAGTGACCCTTTTTGGTTGCCCTTTTTGTAGATGTTATTTTTAACTTTCATAACATAGGATGCATCATTAGCAAACAATTTGGAAGAATCACTGTTGGTGAGATAGATATGACCAAAGCCTTGGCAAGATAGATGTGACTAAAGCTACATTTTTCAATGTGTTATCCTAATTTTATTCCTTTTGATCATTGCAGTTAACACGTCACTAGATGCAAAGTGTTTCATGAGGCTTTTTTTTTTGAAGGTGCTCTTTTCTTTTAAATTATTTTTATTTTTCAACCAATTATTCAAGACAGTTTGGAGGACAATTTGTTATTATTGTTCAGTTGTTTCAGACATGTTCAACCCTTGATGACCTTATTTGCGTTTTCAGGGCAAAGATATTAGAGTGGTTTGCCATTTTTCTCCAGCTCATTTTGCAGATGAGGAACTGAGGCAAAGAAGGTTAACTGGCTTGTCCAGGATCACATAAACCCACAAAGAGGAGTCTTCCTGAATTTAATGCCAGCACTCTATTCACTTCACCACCTAGATGCTCCATTTATTTTTGCTGTAGAGAGGCAATTAAGCTAGAGGGCTTCTGAGATCCCTTGAAAATCCCATTCAATGTTCTGATAAAATTCTGAGCCCAAGATTTTTTCCTGTGCCATTTTGGTATGCTCAGAAAGGAATAAGGAAAAAGAGGGAAAGTACTGCAAAATAAAAGAAATGTCATATCAATTAATTAACAGACAGAGCTAAGGATAAGTTTAGAGTGATTAAGGAAGTTCAGTAGTTACTAGGACAATTTGTTTTTTTGATTATTTAGGACAAAGGATAATAGGAATGAACGGTTTATTCTTATAATTTGTGTGTGTCGAGAACAAAGATAAACCAGAAGGAATACTTTGAAAGACTTTTCATAGATGCATTATTGGGATTTTTTACATTATTTTCAAGTGTATTATTGCTTCAGCTCTTATGCACACAGTGGAATTTTGCTTTTTGGGTAGTATTGAATACAAATGCCAGATTAAGAAAGCTCATTTTGTATGCAGATTTTCTAATCTTATTCCATGAAATGGAAATAGTGGTTTACTAGATAGAGAACCATCCACGGGATCAGAAACACCTTGTTTTAAGACTTGACCTAGAGATAAAGTAAATGGTAGAACTATGGACAACTCAATTTGACTTCTCTGTAGGGGGAAAAAATGAAGGAAACAAATATTTGTTAAATACCTACTATGTACCAGGTACTGTGCTAAGAGCTTTACAAATATCTCATTTGATCCTCACAACAACCTGGAAGGTAGATGGAAGAAGGGAAGGGAAGGGAATAAGCATTTATCTTGCATCTACTTTGTGCCAGGTATTGTGCTAAGTGTTTTATAACTGTCATCTCATTTGATACTCACAACAACTCTATAGGGTAGATGCTATTATTATTACTATTCTGTTACTGTTCGTGATTAGTTGTGTCTGATTCTAAGAGACCCTAGAACTATATCTGTATGGTATTTTTCTGGGCCAAGATATTAGAATAATTTGCCATTTCCTTTTCTAGTGAGTACTCATTTTAAAGATGGAACTGGAGCAAACAGGTATTAAGTGAGTTGCATAGGTAAACATAAGTAGTAAGTATTGTAAGGATAAAAATAAGGAGTAAGAGAGAGAAAGGGGTATGTCAAGACAGAAACCAGAGCCTCAGCAGCCTGCCTACTCAAACCCCAATAAAGACTCCTCCTGACTTCTGGTCAAGATGGCGGCTTAGAGAAAGCTAAAGTTCAGACTTCTGGAAACCCTTCCTTACCAATCTCAAACTATATGCTCCTAGGGCACTGAAATTCAAAACGAACAACAGCATAGACCCTGGGAATCCTCCTCCTGGACCTGGATCAAAATGTACAGCCTCCCAAAAGCCAGATCCCAAGATCACTCGGACCTAAGGGGTAGTCAGAAGGAAGGTCCCAGGATCCATCCCCCCAAAACCAGAGTAAAGAGTCCGAGGCAGCAGAGGGAACCTCAGAGCCACAGGGCTGGCTATTATGAAGGCCTCTTCCTGAAAACAACCTGACTCAGTCGAGAGGGCACCCAACACAAACAACAGAGAAACAGAGAGGAAGGAGACCTGTAGCCCCCTGACTGGATCTTTCTATCCGAGTCTCATGGAAGGTCCCTGCCTCAGGGCATACTCAGTTCAACCCAGCAGAAGTTAATCCTATCAGGAGCCCTCAGAGCTCCAGGAAGCCCTGGCCTCTCCCCCCTCAGAGTCCTGTGTCTTCTGGTCAGCAAACTCATTGAAGCACCTCTGGGAGAGTGCCAAGCCAGGCTCAGAGCTTGGAAGTAAGGCAAAGGAGAAGCATAGGGAGGGAACTGAGGAGGGCAGTAACACCAAAACACCAGCAATTCCTGGCTTCCCCGGGAAGAGAGAATAGCTGCGGAGAACGGACAATTTGCCTAGGGCTGAAGCCTCTGAACATGAGACAGAGATAAGAAAAGCTAGTCCTCCCCACTCAGATAGAGATGGCAAACAGCACAGAAACACAAAAGCCTCAAATGTCCAAGAAAAACAAGAAGAAGGGGGCGACTTTGGACCTATTTTATGGAGCAAAAATATAAAATACAGAGGAGATAGAAGAGGAAACACAAGCAAATGCTCTGAAACCTTCCAAAGGAAATGGAAACTCTCCACAAACCTATGAAGAATTTGAATCGGAAATGATCGAAAAGATGGAAGACTTCTGGGAGGAAAAGTGGGAAATAAGGCAAAAGAAATTCACACATCTACAAAACTGGTTTGACCAAACTGAAAAGGAAAACCAGGTTTAAAGGTCAGAATTAGACAACTGGAAGACAACGAGCAAAAATTAATAAAGCAAAGCCAAAAGACTAAGAAATTAGAAGAGAACATAAAATATCTCACTGACAAGGTCATAGGCTTGGAAAATAGAGGGAGAAGAGACAATTTAAGAATAATTGGACTACCAGAAAATCCTGAAATAAACAACAAACTCGACATCATAATACAAGATATAATCAAAGAAAATTGCCCAGAGATCCTAGAACAAGAGGAAAGTACAGACACTGAAAGAGTTCACAGAATACCCTCTACAATAAATCCCCAAAAGACAACTCCCAGGAATGTAATTGCCAAATTCCAAAGCTTTCAAGCAAAAGAAAAAATCTTACAAGAAGCCAGAAAAAGACAATTTAGATATAAAGGAATGCCAATCAGGGTCACACAAGACCTTGCAAGTTCCACTCTGAATGACCGCAAGGCATGGAACATGATTTTCAGAAAGGCAAGAGAGCTGGGCCTTCAACCAAGAATCAGCTATCCATCAAAACTGACTATATACTTCCAAGGGAAAGTATGGGCATTCAACAAAATAGAAGATTTCCAAGTTTTTGCAAACAAAAGACTAGAGCTCTGTGGAAAGTTCGATATAGAAAAACAAAGAGCATGGAATACCTGAAAAGGTAAATATGAAGGAAAGGGAAAAGGAGAAAAATGTTATCTCTTTCTTTTACTCAAACTCTCTTCTGTAAGGACTACATTTATATCAATCTATGTATATTAACATGTGGGGAAAACATAATGTGTAAATACGGGGAAAAGAAAGACCAAACAGAATAATCTTTCTCACACAGAGATTCACACGGGAAGGGAAGGGGAAGAAAACTCCTATAAGAAGGAGAGGAAGAGAGTTTTTACTTAAAGCTTACTCTCAGGGAAATCAACTCTGAGAGGGAAAAACATCCAGATCCATTGGTATCTTGAATTCTATCTTACACAACAAGGGTAGGGAGAGGGAAAACCAAGGGGGATAGGAGGGAGGGAACACAAAAAGGGAGGGAAGAAGAGGGGGGAGAGGGAGGGAACAAAAAGGGAGGGAATAGAAAGGGAAACATATCAAGGGAGAGGGAAAGGGGGACTGATTTAAAGTAAATCACCGAATTAAAAGGTAGAGCTGAAGAAGAAAGGTTAGAATTAGGGAAGGATATCAAAATGCCAGGGAGTCCACAAGTGACAGTCATAACTTTGAACGTGAATGGGATGAACTCACCCATAAAATGTAGACGAATAGAAGAATGGATTAGAATCCAAAACCCTACCATATGTTGTCTTCAAGAAACACATATGAGGGGAGTAGAAACCCACAAGGTCAGAATTAAAGGATTGAGTAAGACCTTCTGGGCCTCAACTGACAGAAAGAAGGCAGGAGTGGCAATCATGATATCTGATAAAGCCAAAGCAAAAATAGAACTGATCAAAAGGAATAGGGAAGGTAATTATATTTTGTTAAAAGGGACTTTAGATGATGAGGAAATATCACTAATCAACATGTATGCACCAAATAATATAGCATGCAAATTCTAATGGAGAAACTAGGAGAATTGAAGGAAGAAATAGACAGTAAAACCATATTAGTGGGAGACATGATTCAACCATTATCAAATTTAGATAAATCAACTCAAAAAATAAATAAGAAAGAGGTAAAAGAAGTGAATGAAATCTTAGAAAAATTAGAATTAATAGACATATGGAGAAAAATAAATAGGGACAAAAAGGAATACACCTTCTTCTCAGCACCACATGGCACATTCACAAATATTGACCATACACTAGGTCACAGAAACATGGCATACAAATGCAGAAAAGCAGAAATAATAAATGCAGCCTTTTCAGATCACAAGGCAATAAAAATAATGATCAGTAATGGTACATGGAAAACCAAATAAAAAATTAATTGGAAATTAAATAATATGATACTCCAAAATCGGTTAGTTAGAGAAGAAATCATAGAAACAATTAATAATTTCATCGAAGAGAATGACCTTTCAAACCTTTTGGGATGCAGCCAAAGCAGTAATCAGAGATAAATTCATATCCCTGAGTGCATATATCAACAGACTAGGGAGAGCAGAGATCAATGAATTGGAAATGCAAATAAAAAAGCTCGAAAGTGATCAAATTAAAAAACCTCAGCAGAAAACCAAACTAGAAATCCTAAAAATTAAGGGAGAGATTAATAAAATCGAAAGTGATAGAACTATTGGTTTAATAAATAAGACAAGAAGCTGCTAATTTGACAAAACAAATAGACAAAGTACTGGTCAATCTAATTAAAAAAAGGAAAGAAAGAAACCAAATTGACAGTATCCAAGATGAAAAAGGAAACCTCACCTCTAATGAAGAAGAAATTAAGGCAATCATTAAAAACTACTTTGCCCAATTATATGGCAATAAATACACCAATCCAGGTGACATGGATGAATACATACAAAAATACAAACTGCCTAGACTAACAGAAGAAGAAATAGAATTCTTAAATAATCCCATATCAGAAAATGAAATCCATCAGGCCATCAAAGAACTTCCTAAGAAAAAATCCCCAGGGCCTGACGGATTCACCAGTGAATTCTATGAAACATTCATAGAACAACTAACCCCAATACTATACAAACTATTTGACATAATAAGCAAAGAGAGAGTTCTACCAAACTCCTTTTATGACACAAACATGGTGCTGATTCCAAAACCACGCAGGTCAAAAAAAGAGAAAGAAAACTATAGACCAATCTCCCTAATAAATAATGATGCAAAAATCTTAAATAGGATATTAGCAAAAAGACTCCAGCAAGTGATCAGAAGGGTCATCCACCATGATCAAGTAGGATTTATACCAGGGATGCAGGGCTGGTTCAATATTAGGAAAACCATCCACATAATCGACCATATCAACAAGCAAACCAACAAAAATCACATGATTATTTCAATAGATGCAGAAAAAGCATTTGATAAAATACAACATCCATTCCTATTAAAAACACTAGAAAGCATAGGAATAGGAGGGTCATTCATAAAAATAATAAACAGTATATATCTAAAACCATCAGCTAATATCATCTGCAATAGGGATAAACTAGATGCATTCGCATTAAGATCAGGAGTGAAACAAGGATGCCCATTATCACCTCTATTATTTGACATTGTACTAGAAACACGAGCAGTAGCAATTAGAGAAGAAAAAGAAATTGAAGGCATTAAAATAGGCAAGGAGGAGACCAAGTTATCACTCTTTGCAGATGACATGATGGTCTACTTAAAGAATCCTAGAGATTCAACCAAAAAGCTAATTGAAATAATCAACAACTTTAGCAAAGTTGCAGGATACAAAATAAACCCTCATAAGTCATCAGCATTTCTATACATCTCCAACAGAGCTCAGCAGCAAAAACTAGAAAGAGAAATCACATTCAAAATCACCTTAGACAAAATAAAATACCTAGGAATCTATCTCCCGAGACAAACACAGGAACTATATGAACACAACTACAAAACACTCTCCACACAACTAAAACTAGATTTGAGCAATTGGAAAAACATTAACTGCTCATGGGTAGGATGAGCCAATATAGTAAAAAATGACCATCCTACCCAAACTTACCTATCTATTTAGTGCCATACCCATGGAAATTCCAAAAAATTTCTTTACTGGTTTAGAAAAAACCATAACAAAGTTCATTTGGAATAACAAAGGATCAAGGATATCCAGGGAAACAATGAAAAAAAAATACAAAGGAAGGGGGCCTTGAAGTCCCAGATCTCAAATTATATTACAAAGCAGCAGTCATCAAAACAATTTGGTACTGGCTAAAAGACAGAAAGGAGGATCAGTGGAATAGACTTGGGGCAAGTGACCTCAGCAAGACAATATATGATAAACCCAAAGATCCCAGCTTTTGGGTCAAAAATCCACTATTCGATAAAAATTGCTGGGAAAATTGGAAGACAGTGTGGGAGAGATTAGGTTTGGATCAACACCTCACACCTTACACCAAGATAAATTCAAAATGGGTGAATGACTTGAACATAAAGAAGGAAACTGCAAGTAAATTAGGCAAACACAGAATAGTATACATGTCAGATCTTTGGGAAGGAAAAGACTTTAAAACCAAGCAAGACATAGAAAGAGTCACAAAATGTAAAATAATTTCGACTACATCAAATTAAAAAGCTTTTGTACAAACAAAACCAATGTAACTAAAATCAGAAGGAAGCAACAAATTGGGAAACAATCTTCATAAAAACCTCTGACAAAGGTTTACTTACTCAAATTTACAAAGAGCTTCATCAATTATACAAAAAAATCAAGCCATTCTCCAATTGATAAATGGGCAAGGGACATGAATAGGCAGTTTTCAGCCAAAGAAATCAAAACTATTAATAAGCACATGAAGAAGTGCTCCACATCTCTTATAATCAGAGAGATGCAAATCAAAACAACTCTGAGGTATCACCTCACACCTAGCAGATTGACTAACATGACAGCTATGGAAAGTAATGAATCCTTGAGGGGATGCGGCAAAGTAGGGACACCAATTCATTGCTGGTGGAGTTGTGAATTGATCCAACCATTCTGGAGGGCAATCTGGAACTATGCCCAAAGGGCGATAAAAGAATGTCTGCCCTTTGATCCAGCCATAGCACTGCTGGATTTGTACCCAAAGAGATAATAAGCAAAAAGTCTTGTACAAGAATATTCATAGCTGCACTCTTTGTGGTGGACAAAAATTGGAAAATGAGGGGATGCCCTTCAATTGGGGAATGGCTGAACAAATTGTGGTATCTGTTAGTGATGGAATATTATTGTGCTAAAAGGAATAATAAAGTGGAGGAGTTCCATGGTGTAAAAAATAGACTCTAATACAGGACTACAATCCCCACGAGCCTTTGCTCCACTTCCCCAGAATGCCTTGTAATCTCACCTGGGCCGAGATCGAGAAGGTTTTTAAGCTGATTCAAAAGCTTTTGAGGGGTTTGGCTGTTTTTGGACTTCCGTTTTGGAGCAGGCGGTCTCTTGCGTGATGTGAGGTTATTTTGTCTAGGCCTCTGGCCTAGGCACATGTTTCTTACTTGTATATTCTTTAATCTTTATCCTTTAATAAACCTCTAAAAAATATAATACTCCTTGCAGAGAGAAACTAATTTCTACCTGCCTCAGTCTCCCCGTCTCCCCTAAATTTTAATCTTTACAATGGAGACTGAAACAACCTCCAGGAAGTGATGCAGAGCGAAAGGAGCAGAACCAGTAGAACATTGTACACAGAGACTAATACACTGTGGTACAATCGAAGGTAATGGACTTTTCCATTAGGGTCTATGCAGTGTCCCAGAACAACTTGCAGGGATCTAAAAAAAAACTATCCACAAGCAGAGGATAAACTGTGGGAGTAAAAACACCGATGAAAAGCAACTGCTTGACTACAGGGGCTGAGGGGAAATGACTGAGGAGAGACTCTAAATGAACACTCTAGTGCAAATACCAACAACATGGAAATGGGTTCGAATCAAGAACACATGTGAAACCCAGTGGAATCACGTGTCGGCTATGGGGGTGGGGGGAGGAAAAGAAAACCATCTTTGTCTCTAATTAATAAGGCTTGGAAATGATCAAATAAAAATTATTTTTAAAAATAGCAAATAAATAAATAAATGAATGAATGAATGAATAAATAAATAAATGAATGAATAAATGAATAAATAAATAAAGACAGACTCCTCCTGGCATGGAATCAGCCCATTTATAACACAACCCAAGCTGGGAGGTAAGAAAGGAGAAGCCTGGGAAGAATAGAGAATGCTAGGTGATGCAGTCCCCTGGGTAAATTTTTCAAAAACACACAATCCCTCTGGGATCCATTGGGAAACCAGTTTCCTCAGTGGATCATTTTCAACATAAACAACTTATAATTTTGAAGATTTAAAGATACATACAATAGTGCAGTTTCTAAGGGAAAATTACAAGAATTTGGGGATGAGAGGGAAAGAATGAGAAAAAAGATCAAAACCATTATTAGGAAGTTCCCTTTAGCTTCGAAACAAATGCATTCAACCCCCCAAAGTTCAATTCTGCACATCCAAGAGTTCATCTCAGGATCTCTTGGAGCAGTATGTGGTCTCCTCAGGCATCTTCATGGCACCTTATGTAAGCAGTTCACTTTTCCAGATTCTGGGATATAGAATAAGTCTCTTATTCTAAAATTGCCCTCAAAAGAAATTAAAGTTTACAAAATAGGATAATAATACATTCCTCCCTGAGGAGGATATTGACAAACACAAAAATCACATAGGGATACATGGCCAAGGTATGAAGCATATGAATCATTGCCAAAGAAAAATATCAAAAACATCACAAAAATCCAAATAAAAGAGAAAAAAGTAACTACTGAATGAAATATAAAATATCTAAATCATATGTAAAAATCCAAAGTAAGGAAAACTAAAATTAAAACAAATCCTTGAATCAGGGCCCAATTAAAGGGATTTATGTCCAATAGACCTGTAATAGCAAATGCACGTACCCACTAAGCAAACAGAATAATAGTAAATTGCAACAGTATGAAAGACAGAAAAGGGACAATAGTTTTGAAGCAGATGAGAAATATCCCCTGGACTGATCTTTTTTCATCTCTCAGGGATAGGGGAACCAGAACAGCCAGTGTTAGGTACTTGACAGAAAGTATGGTATAATAAGTCTGGTACAAGGAGTCCTGTATCTAAAATATGTCAAACAGCTGCAACATTGAGTCTTACACAAGGTTCAAGTCCTCTTGTACTTGCTCAGAATCTCATCAATCCAGAGTCTTCTCCTTCTCCAGATCATAATCCCTTGGGGTTCCTCCCCTATTGAGGTGATCAAAATCACACACTCTTCAGACTGGCACTTTTTCTTTACTGTCAGCATCTGTCACACCACCACAAAGAGAGCAGCTATGAATATTGTTGGAAATGTCTTTTCCTTATTATTTCTTTAGAGTACAAACCCAGCAGTGCTATATCTGGATCAAAGGAAAGACAGTTCTTTAACACCCTTTGAGCATAGTTCCAAATTGCACTCAGATCAATTCACAACTCCACCAGCAATACATTAATATCCCAACTTTGCCACATCCCCTCCAGCATTCATTACTTTCCTTTGTTGTCATGTTAGTCAATTTGCTAGGTGTGAGGTGACACCTCAGAGGTGTTTTGATTTGCATCTCTCTGGTTATAAGAGATTTAGAACATTATTTCCTTTGCTTATTAATAACTTTGATTTCTTTTTCTGAAAATTGCCTATTCATGTCCCTTGCCCATTTATCAATGTGATAATGTCTTGATTTTTTGTACAATTGATTTAGCTCTTTATAAATTTAAATAATTAGACCTTTGTCAGAGGTTTTTTTTATGAAAATTGTTTCCCAACTTGTTGCTTCCCATCTAATTTTGGTTGCATTGGTTTTGTTTGTACAAAAGCTTTTTAATTTAATGTAATCAAAATTATTTTAAAACAGAACAGAGGAGGAGGGATCATCAAACAATAAATCAGAAATCAAAGCAAATTGGATACAGGCTTTGGAAGAACTCAAAAAGTAATTCAAAAGACAATTAAGAGAGGCTGAAGACAATTGCAAAAAAGAACTTAAAAACTAAGATAAGTCATCTGGAAACAGAAAATAGTGTCTTGAAAGCAAAAATCAACAAGCTTGAAAATGAGGCAAAGGAGATGAGAGATGAGGTAAAGAGAATGAAAGATGACCTCCAAAGAAAATCAGACCAGAAGGAGAAGGATAACCAAAAATCCAGGGATGAAATCCAGTCTATACAAACCAGAATACAACAACTAAAATTAAGTGACCTCAGAAGGCACCAGGACAATATAAAACAAAACCAAAAGAATGAAAAAATTGAGGAAAATATGAAGCATCTCATTCACAAAACAGAAGATTTAGAAAATCATTCAAGGAGAGACAATTTAAAAATAATTGGTCTACCAGAAGACCATGACAAAAGAGAAAGCCTAGACATAATACTACAGGAAATTACCCAAGAAAACTGCCCTGATATTCTAGAACAAGAGGGAAAAGTGGTAATTGAAAGAATCCACAGAACACCTCCTATACTTAATCCCCAACTGACAACAACCAGGAATGTTATATCCAAATTCAAGAACTATCAGACCAAAGGAAAAATATTACAAGCTTCCAAGAAGAAGTCATTCAGATACCATGGAACCACAATGAGGATAACACAGGATCTGGCTACACTGAAGGACCAAAAGGTATGGAATATAATATTCCAGAAAGCAAGGAAACTAGGTCTAAAACCAAGAATCAACTACCCAGAAAAACTGACTATATTCTTACAGGGGAAAGTATGGTCATTCGACAAAATTCCAAGAATTTGTAAAGAAAAGACCAGACCTGAACAGAAATTTTGATGTCCAAGCACAGGAATCAAGCGAATCATCAAAAGGTAATTTAAAAAGAGGGAAAAAAGAAAAATAAAAGCAAAAAAAAATAACCCTTTTTTAAAGAGACTCAATAAGTTAAAATGATATGTATCCCTATAAGAAAAAAGGTGATTGGTAACTCTTAAAAATTGTTATTATCACCTGGGCAGCTAGAAGAATTATACTTAGAGGGAACAGTGACCAACTGTATAGGATAAAATGACAAGACATAAATATGCATATAGATATATATATGCATAAATACATATAAATGTATATATAAGTAGATATATATACAACTAGAGCTAAAAAAAGAGGTTAATATTAAAAGAAATGGGAAATGAAACAAAAGGGGGTAAATTTATATGTAACAAAGAAGCTCATGGTGGGATGAGGGAGAACATTAATACACTGGAAGGGTAAAGAGGTTGGAGATAGGAAATACTCAACTCTTACATGCATTGAAATTAACCCAAGGAGGAAAGAACAATCCAATCCATTGGGGCAGAGAATACATTTGCGCCCTATAGGGGAGTAGAAGGGTAACAAATGGATTGGTGGGGAGGGAAACAGCACAAGGGAGGGAGAGGGTGGAGGTGGGGAGTAGTCTAAAAAAGACTCCAAAGAAAATAAGGGGGGAAGTAAGAAGGGAGGGGGGTAGAAAGGGAAGTAAAATAAGGGTGGGAACTAGAGACTGATTAAAAACAAACATTGCTGTAGAAAGAAATAGTGAAAGAAGAAAAGGCAATACTAGGAGTAGAAACCAAAATGCTGGGAAATACATAGCTGATAATCATAACTCTGAATGTTAATGGTATGATCTCACCCATAAAACCCAAGCAAATACCAGAGTGGATTAGAAACCAAAACCCTGTCAATATGCTGTCTACAAGAAACATACATGAGGAAGTTAGATACACATAGGGTGAAAGTAAGAGGATGGAGCAAAATCTATTGGGTGTCAACTGATAAAAAGAAGGCAGGAGTCACAATCATGATATCTGACAAAACCAAAATAAAAATAAATATAGATAAAAGAGATAGGGAAGGTAATTACATCCACATCAAAGGCAATATAGAAAATGAGGAAATATCAGTACTCAACATGTATGCACCAAATGGTATAGCATCCACATTTCTAAAGGAGAAACTAGTGGAGCTCAAGGATGAAATATATAGACAAACTATACCAGTGGGAGACCTGAAGCTTCCTCTATCAGAACTAGATAAATCAAACTAAATAAAAAAGATGTAAGAGAAGTGAATGAAATCTTAGAAAAAGTAGAGTTAATAGATATGTGGAGAAAAATAAATAGGGACAAAAAGGAATACGCCTTCTTTTCAGCAGCACATAGAACATTCACAAAAATTGACCATGTATTAGGGCATAAAAACATTGCAAAAAAGTAGAAAGGAGCAGAAATTATAAATGCAACCTTCTCATATCACAATGCAATGAAAATAATAATGAGTAAGGGTACATGGAGAAACAAATCAAAAATTAATTGTAAATTAAACAATACAATTTTCCAAAACTGGTTAAAGAACAAATCATAGAAACAATTAATAATGTCATTGAAGAAAATGACAATGGTGAGACATCCTTTAAAAACCTATGGGATGCAGCCAAAACATTACTCAGGGGGAAATTTATATCCTTGAGTTCATATATTAACAAATTAGGGAGGGCAAAGATCAATTAAATGGGCATGCAAATTAAAAAAACTAGAAAGTGAACAAATTAAAAATCCTCAGATGGAGACTAAATTAGAAATCCTAAAAATCGAAGGAGAAATTAATAAAATTTAAAGTCAAAGAACTATTAATTTGCTAAATAAGACTAGAAGCTGCACTTTTAAAAAACAAATAAAATGGACAAAGTACTGGTCAGTCTAATTTAAAAAAGGAGGGAATAAAACCAAATTGACAGTATCCAAGATGAAAAGGGAGACCTCACCTCTAATGGAAAGGCAATTAAAGCAATCATTAAAAATGATTATGCCCAATTATATGGCAAAAAATATGGCAATCTAGGTGATATGGATGAATACTAACAAAAATATAAATTGCCTAGACTAACAGAGGAAGAAATAGATTACTTAAACAACCCCATATCAGAAAAAGAAATTGAACAAGCCATCAAAGAACTCCCTAAGGGAAAAAAAAAAACAGGTCCTGATGGATTCAAAAATGAATTCTATCAAACATTCACAGAACAACTAATTCCAATATTATACAGACTTTTTAAGAGAATAAGCAAAGAAGGAGTTCCACCAAATTCATTTTATGACACAAATATGTACTGGTTCCAAAGCCAGGCAGGTCAAAAACAGAGAAAGAAAACTATAGACGAATCTCCTTAATGAACATAGATACAAAAATCTTAAATAGGATACTACCAAGAAGACTCCAGCAAGTGACCAGGAGGGTTATTCATCATGATTAGCTCAGATTCATACCAGGAATAGAAGGATGGTTCAAAATTAGTAAAACCATCCACACAATTGACCACATTTACAAGGAAACCGACAAAAATCAAATGATTATCTCAATAGATGCAGAAAAATATTTTGACAAAATACAACACCCATTCCTATTGAAAACATTAGAAAGCATAGGAATAGAAGGGTATTTCCTAAAAATAATAAATAGTATATATCTAAAACCATCAGCAAACATCATCTCCAATAGGGATAAGCTAGAAGCCTTCCCAATAAGATCAGGAGTAAAACAAGGATGCCCATTATCACCTCTATTATTTAATATTGTACTAGAAACACTAGCAGTAGCAATGAGAGAAGAAAAAGAAATTGAAGGTATTAAAATTGGAAATGAGGAGTCCAAGCTATCACTCTTTGCAGATGATATGATGGTCTACTTCAAGAATCATAGAAAATCAAACAAAAAGCTAGTCAAAATAATAAATTTTTCCTCCATTTTCCCATTTCCTTTTCATTATAAAAAAGGGATAGATTTAAGGCATCAATAGTTGTCAATGTTAAAATTAACTCAGGCCCTTCTAAGACCTCTAGCTTTGCAGTGGTATCTCTCTGGTCATTCCCCCTGGAAACAGGGTCAGCACCACATGTATGGGCAGGGCAATGACAGCTAGGACTTCA
Organism: Monodelphis domestica; assembly: GCF_027887165.1. Classification (NCBI taxonomy): domain Eukaryota; kingdom Metazoa; phylum Chordata; class Mammalia; order Didelphimorphia; family Didelphidae; genus Monodelphis; species Monodelphis domestica. The sequence continues at coordinate 180,252,980 of NC_077234.1, forward strand.
GAGAGCCAAAGGGCAGAAAGAACTTAATTAATAATTTCTGCATTAGCTACACATTTTTCAACTGACGTTAAAAATCCCCATTGAATCCAAAGCATGCCCACTTCATGACATATTTTGAATGCATATCTAGAGTCTGTATAAGTTGTTGCCTTCTTATCTTTGGCAATTATATGGGCATGTTTTAGATCTATCAGTTCTGTACCTTGAGGATTGACCTTGAAGCTGACCACAGAGTGGCAAATTCTATGACTATAGCAGCTCCAGTGTAGAGTATGTCTTTTTTTCATGAAAGAAGAACCAACAGTAAATAATATTAGATCTTGATTGTTTGAAGGAGTATCCAGTAAGTCATTTTGAGGTTTTTCAGCCATGGATACTAAAGATTCACAACTGTGCAAAGGTTCTCCTGAAACTGGTAAATCAGGAAGCAAGGTTACAGGATTTAGAGCTGCACCGTGTTTTAATGTAATATTTTCATTTTTCAACATGGTTACTGCATACCTTATAATTCTCTGATCAGAAAATGACTGTGTTCTATTACATAGCAACAATGCTCTGAATTCATGTGATTTATTCATGTGATTGTGACATTATGATTAAAGGGCATCCCAATACTAAATCAGCAGATTTAGTCACTAGCAAGGCTGTGGCAGCTATGCCTCTAAGACATGGTGGTGCTCTTGAACATACTGGGTCCAACTGGGCTGAATAATAAGCAACTGGGTGCCGAACAGGTCCCAAAGTTTGAGTTAAAACACCTGAATCTCCCTCTCTCCATTCATGTAAATACAAAGTAAATAGTTTGTTGCAATTTGGCATGTCTAGAGCAGGGGCAGACAGGATAGCCTGTTTTAATTGTGAAAGAACTGACATGTGTTCCACCTCTAATTTTAGTGGTTCAGGGACCAAATATTTTGTTAGTGCTATAAGGGATTTAGTGATTTCCCCATAGCAAGGGATCCACTGCTTATAAAACCCTATTGCTCCAAGAATTGCCCTCAATTGCTTCTTAGTGGAGAGTGTGCTCAAACTATTAGGCCAATTTGGACAGTTTGTGTTAAAATAATATTGGACAACTTTGCAACAGTCTTCTAATTTGCTAGAAATCTCTCTTTGGAAAGGTCAAGATCTATGTATCTCCAGGTCAATAAATCTATCGATAAACTGGAGGGGTGTTTCATCATCCAGTTGTTTAAGACTCTTAAACTTGGTCACTGTGCTTGGCCTATCAGAGCAATTTCTCATTGCTTTCAGCAATGCTTCTCTAGCACAAAATAGTTGTAAATAATTCTCCTTTATCATTTATATCCCATTTCAGGTCTTGCTCTGGCCAGTGAACTGCATTACTTCTCCAGGATTTATTAAAAATAGAAATAATTTTATTTTTCTTCCTTTCTGTCAAAAAATCTTGGAGCAATTTTCATACATCTTGGTATGCAGGATCATAGGTTTGAAATATATTGTCCAGGATCTTAATGACCACAATAGGTTTGTCCTCAAAGCAAGGAATATTTTACTTCAATTTCTTAATATCTTGGAGTGTAAAAGGTGTGTGGTGCTTTAAGGTTAATACTTTTCCATCCCTATTTAATGTGGGCACTTCCCTTAAGGGGAAAATACATTTAACTGAATCAGTTGTGTTTCTTTTCTTTTAGCTGGATGTCTGTGTTGATACATAGAAAGTAAGAGGGTGGATGGGGCAGGGGAAGGGGGTGGAGTAGAGGCTGTTAGAGGACAGGGTTGGTCTGTGGATGGACATGAATGATGGCTGGGACAAGAAATAGGAATGGGCAGGGCACTGGGAGAAGGGACAGGAGAAGGTGGGGTGGCCAGGAGCTATATAAAATGAGAGAGGAGAAATTCCATCTGAGGTATAGGTGGGAAGGATTCTTCCTTTTGCATCTGGAGACCAGGCAAGCATTTTTTAAAAATCATCCATTTGGGCCTACATTTGAAGCAGGCTAACCTTTTGTTGTTTAATGAGGCTAATGAAAAGAAAACCTCCTAGGAATATCAAAAGAAAGAACCCCTGAAGTTTTCCAATTGTATAAAACTCTTTGGGGACAAAAGACTTTCTTTTAAAGTTTCAAGCATGGTTTGCAACATCTTGTCTCCTTAGTTTTAATGGAATGGCAAAACAAAAAAAAAACAATTTATTTGAAGGCAAGGGTTTTTGTGGGGGGTGCAGATGGGGTTGGGCAGTGAGTGGAGTAGGAAATTGGAGATTTATACAGCTGGGGGTGGGGAGTGCACAAAGCTGGGGTTGAGGGAGAACAACCACAAGGGTTTGGGGAGGGATTGGCCATGGCCAGAAATAGGGGCAGTAGTAATGGGCACTCAGCTAGATGTACCAGGAAGATAGCTGATTGCTGGGAAGCTGGGAATGGCTTGGCTGGTACAGAGCATGAGAGGCACCTGTGGTGATGCAAGCAGTGAGTGTAGGAGGTGGCCAGTGAGAATGGGAGGCCTTGGGACCAGGTGGGAGGTAGGAACTCTGGGGAGGTGATGGGGGCCTTGGCTCAGTCCTTGAGTAGAGAGACTTAGCCAAAGCGAAATGAAAGGAGAGACAGTGAGGAAGAGAGAGGCAGTAGTAATGCTTCTCCCTCTGAGCTGTGAGGGATGGGGCAGAAGTGAAGTGAAGGTAGGTTGGAACAAGAGAGGAGCAAGAAGAGGGGAAAACTGGCAGAAAAAAAAGAAAAAAGTTAAGGGAAGAAGATGAAGAGCATAGGGTAGCTGGAGAAGCTGAACTAGAGGAGGGAAAGGGGAAGTGGAAAGAAGAGAGGGAGGAGGATATAGGAGGAAGACAAGGGAAGAAGAGGAGGAGGTAGAGCGGCAGAAGGAGCAAGAGCACAGAGAAGGAGTGGAAAGGCTGCTGCTAGAGACATGACTTCCTGGTTTTGTGTGTGTGTGTGTGTGTGTGTGTGTGTGTGTGTGTGTGTGTGTGTGTGTGTAGCTAGGAAGTTAACCCAGGAAACTCCAAAGAGAGTACCTGGGAGTAGGGTATTCTCTACTCACCTAAAGGGTCCTAAAATCCCTTCATGGTTGCCAAATTATGTAAGAGTAAAAATAAGGGGTGAGAGAGAAAGGGGTACAAGACAAGACAAGAGCCAGAGCTCCAGCAGCCTGCCTACTTGAGCCCCAGAAAAGACCCCTCCTGGCATGAGATCAGCCCATTTATAGCCCAACCCATGCCAGGACATAAGAAAAGGGAACCTTGGGAAGAATGGAGAATGCTGGGGGAATATAGTCCTTGGGGTACAATTTTTTTGAAACACAGTATTTAAGGCTGGATTTGAACTCAGATCTTCCCCACTCTAGACCCATTGCTCTATCCACTGTACCATCTCACTGTCCCATTATAAAGTTGAAGAAACTGAGGCAAAAAGAGTTTATTGACTTGTTAGGGTCCACACAGCTAGTAAACATCCAAAATCAGACTTGAACTCAGGTCTTCCTGACTCTAGAACTGTCCACTGTGCCATCCATGCAAGTCTATCTCTAAAATAGTAAGTTATTTGTATTAATGGAGGGAGTTTTTGTATTAAGAGTTCCACACATGGGTGAAACTGTAACTTCAAATAGCCATCCTTTCCCCCATTTCCCCCACCCACAAAAGAATACTTGTACCCATTCTACACTCCTGATTGCTCAGTTATTTTTGCAAAGAGATTATAAACAATAACAAAAAATAGGAATCACTTTAACCAGGCTTTAAAAAAATCAATGAATTTTAAAGCTGAAAATAACCTTGTAAGGATCACCATTTCTTCTTTTACTCATTTAAATGATCAGAAAGTTTCCTAATTTGCCCAAGGTCACAAATACCAAGTAGCAGAACCAACGTCTGCTGGATCCGTAGACAGGACTAGTCTGTCTACATCATATTCTAGCATAACAATTCCCACCATATTGGATATAATTCCATATGGATTTTATTCCAATTCATTCAATTAATAATATATTTCACATTAGAACAAAATATCAGTAGATACCAATCTCTTCTTTCTCTTTTAGAATGTGTCTATGTGACTCAATAATGTAAAAGATTTAGAGCAGGAAGTGATCTTAGAGATCATCTATTTCAGTCCTTTCATTTTACAAATGGGAAAACATTTGTTTTCTCAAGGTCAAATAGGTAGTAAGTAACCAAGCTAGGATCCTGACCTAGATCTACCTTGACTCTTGAATCCAGTGTTCTTTCCATTACAACATACTGTTTATTCTTTGTTTATTATTTCACCAATGCTTATTATCATCAGAAAAATGTAAAGAATGTGCATGTAGAAATCAAAATATACATTTTGACTATTAAATCATGAAAAGTAAATGTATTTGTTAATAACAGCTGTTGTACAAAAATATTTCCAAGAGAACTGAGAGTGGCCTATATGTAATGAAGTCTCAATAAAATTTTGTTGAATGAATGAAATCTATATGTTATCCTATGTCTTCTGGAGTCAATATTCAGCAGAAATATTATGGAGTGTGAATAGCTTTCCCATGCATGACCCTTCATGATTCTCCAGTTAATCTTCAACTCTGTACTAAAAAAAGGTCATTAGTTGATATGACAAATGTTATGACTTCAAACTAAGACAAAGAAAGATAACCTATATATTTAAAGGCATACCTTTGGTAGGATGAATCTTGAAAGAGGAAGGGAACATTTATGACACACATTCTATGTGCTAGAAATCTTGCTTAAGTACTTTGCAAAAACTGTATCATTTGATTGTCGCAATTCTTGGAGGTAGGTGGCTTTAATATATATTGAACATTTGAAGAAACTGAGGCAGATAGAGATTAAAAATGATTTTCTAGGGCATAGAACTAGTAAGTGTCTGAGATGAGATTTGAACTCATGTCCTCCTAACTATTTGTACACTATTCCTTGGAACTTTCCTTGTACCTTTCTTAAATGAAAAATAGAACTTTTATTTTGATATTACATATGAATTTATGGGGCAATGAGATGGTATAGTGGAGAGAGTATCAGGCCTGACATTAGGAAGACTCCTCTTGGCAAATTCAATTTAGCTAATCAGGTGACCATTAGCAAGTCACTTAACCCTATTTGCCTCAGTTTCCTCATCTGTAAAATGAGCTGGAGAAGGAAATAACAAACCATTCTAGTATCTTTGCCAAGAAAATCTTAGATGAGATTGTGAAGAGTCAAGCACACTTGAATAACAACAGCAAAAATGCATATGTATCTCTGGGATTTAATGTATATTTTATTGAAACTGTGATTTTTACTGATATGAGGAAATTCTGGAAGATTAGTGAAAGATATCATTATAGGTCAGCACCTACTGGAATATTTAAAATTTTATAGAGTAACTTGGAGAAGTGAGTGATTGATTATATGGCTACCTAGGATCAAAGTCAGTATGTGCCAGGTGCAAGATTTGAACCAGGGTCTTCTAGGCTCCAAGATCTCTATCCTTTATGCTATATTGTCTCTCTCAGTTGTTTTTAATAACTAGAATTTTTACATCTTTCCAAAAGACGGGGACAACAAGAATCCAGACCATCGTAAAAACAAAGAAAGTCAAAGGAATTTTAAAAAGTGATTCTCTTATTGAGGAACTAGGAAAGAAGTTCTACTCATAGGAGGTGGGATAGAAAAAGGAATAACTATCTCACTAGCCCAATACCCTTCACCATGAACATCATTAGCCAGATTAAAATATTTCCTATTGATCAACTATTAATGTCAATATATATGCAATTATATGGTGCTCTTAACTACAAAAACAATAGTTTTTAATATGCTTATGAGTCCAAATAAAGATTGATATACACAGGTATTATCCTATTTAGAAACAGATATTATTCTAAATACCCTGGCATCTTAGCATGAAAAGATAGTATTTAATTGGTAGAGCAGAAAATAAATTTAAATCCAATTAAGAAAGTCCATCTATTAAACAGAACCTGGTGTTATTTATCTCAGACAAATGAAATACTTTCTTATAATAGCATAAGATAATATAATAGAAAATATTGAAATAGAACATCTTTAAGTTCCAAATCATATGATCCTATGAAATCTATAGAATTAAATGCCATTAAGGAGTATTCAGTTAATGGAAAGCAGACTGGCAGAAATTAGGTAAAGACTATCATTCACACCAGATACTAATAAAAGCTCCAAATGTTTACATGATTTAGATATTAGAAATTAAAAGAATTTGCATTAAATAATGGCTTCCAATTGAGGGCTGTTGGTGTGGCTGATGCCAAATCCTGAAATCTATGAATGACATTATAATGGTGGAATTGAGAGAGGGGTCCTTCCCAATACTAGGAACAGGAAACCATCTGCTAAAGGGGATTAATTGAAGTGTAGCACTTCCTCCTTCCTTTACTAAGCTATGGAGTCTGGACCTGACCCAGAGTGAGTCAAACCCCTCCTAACTTTCTTCTGTATGACTTTTAATTTTTCCCTCCTATTACAAATTTCAGAGACAGTCTATGGCATACTAATTGGTTAATTTATTTCTATGGCAAAGAGATAAAATGGGGAAAAGGTAGGACAGAGAGATTGGGTAGACCCTGCCCCTATATTTTCTATATCTGTATTTAATGGGAGATCAAAACGTCTTTTCAAGAATGAAATGATGGTATAAGATGATTTTCAAAACAAAGCAGTAATACTACTTCAGCACAAGCAGATAGGAAAAGGTATATGGAAACCCAATTCTGTTCTCTAGCTCTGGACAGAGTCTCTGTTGAGAGAGTGAGAAGAGAAGTCAAAGAGAAGTGACCAGACCTCCTTCTGGCCAACAGTTTTCTCCTTTTGGAATCTTCCTTGGAATTCCATGGAATTCTTCCCCTGCTGGCTCCTGATGGTTCCATCTGCTTCTCTTGGGTCCATTTTCATTACCTTTCATATTTTCTCTGCTTTTTTACCATTTCTCTTGACTACAATTCCCCATTCTCTGTTGTCAATAAAAATGCCAACTGGCTTTTGTTCGCCTAATATGTATACTCACCTGAATCATATGCTAATATATTCTGTCTATTCTATGAGAAACTACCATTCTACATCTTCTACCACCCCCAAAATAAAAAATCTGAATCTATCTTCCCAATTCTAATCTATCTAAATCCTAATCTAACATTTGGGATTGTAGAAAAATGGGAGAGGTAGTGAAAAGCAAATTCCAATACTCAATTTGCATTGTGGTATCTTAGGTGGTATGCCTTCCCTGACCTCAATCCTAACAGGTGTAATTGATTTAATTCGACCCACATCATTTTGATGTTTTGCAAACACCTCCTGTGGTATATGTCGGTATGTCATACATAGAAGTCACAACTTGAATCTTTTCAGGTTCTTCCTCAAGTTGTTCTAAGTATAACAACAGATAGTGCTTCAGTGAATTCTTGGGTAAATGCAAATAACTTTTCCCAGATTTTTCACATCGTAGTGTTGCCTGTATCTTGCACAAAAAATCACATCCTAAAAGGTTGTCTGAGCACGATGAAATCAACAAGAAGGTATGCTCTATGGTAAGAGGACCCAATTTAACCATAGTGCTTTTGAGTTCAGGAACCTGTTGAATTTCTCCCATTGCTCCAGCTACAGAAACCATACCCCCTATGTCAGTTCCGTATCCCCTGGGCATGTCTTTAGGACAGATTTTGAAGCACCAGTATCTAAAAGAGCCTTGTAGTTTTTCTTTCCCACCTTAATCCACACATATGGTTATGGCCTGTGTGTAGCCAAAGAGTTTATTGCCACTAAATTACTACTCAAGTCTTTGCTACCCTCTGCCAGTTGCATATGTAACCCAGTTAATTCTTTTTGATTTGATCCATTTCCAACTACAGTGGAACATGAACCTTTGCTTTGACCAGATACCCTTTTGCCCCTAAGAATGTTGCATTCAACTGAATCCTTGGTTGTTACTAAGCCTGCCATTCCATCCTCCATTCCAAATTTAACTGATATGTCACTTCCACTACTTTTAATATGATTATTGTGTTCAAAAGTATTATCAGCTTCATTTTCAGTTAATTTTTCCCTATCTAAATCACTCCTTGCTGGATGGAAGGTTTCAGCTTCTGGATTCAAATTAGATGTCTTTTCTAAGGGTACCTGTGCCATAAAGCTATTTACAGAATTAACTAACTTTGGTGGGACTTCTTCTGTGAATGTTTTTAAAGCATTGTCATCTTTAGCAATAGTAACCTTTATGGAATTGAAATTATTTGTCTCTGTCTCTGTCACAAACTTTTTCTTGAGATCTTGTGACTCTTTTTTTCTTTTTCTTTTGCATAATTCAGTCCCATTATCTACTCTACACTGGAAAAAGTTCTCTAGGAAAGATTTTATTTCCTTTACAGACTTTTCCCTTTTAGTTACTATGCAACTCCTTTCAAAGTCTTTCATCTCATTTACTATTTGAGATGTTATTTCCATAATTTCTGCCTCTATTTCTTTAATCTGGCTCTGCCTTTATCTTGCTTTAATGCATGTATGATCATTCACAGATTCACTTTTTTTTTTAATAAACATTATTTTATTTGGTCATTTCCAAACATTATTCATTGGAAACAAAAATCATTTTCTTTTCCTCCCCCCCCCCACCTCTCCCTTAGCTGATTCCACTGGTTATCACATGTGTTCTTGACTCGAACCCATTTCCGTGTTGTTGGTATTTGCATTAGAGTGTTCATTTAGAGTCTCTCCTCAGTCATATCCCCTCCACCCCTGTAGGCAAGCAGTTGCTTTTCCTCAGTGTTTTTACTCCCACAGTTTATCTTCTGCTTGTGGATAGTGTTTATTAGATCCCTGCAGATTGTTCAGGGACATTGCATTGTCCCTAATGGAGAAGTACATTACGTTCTATTCTACCACAGTGTGTCAGTCTCTGTGTACAATGTTTTCCTGGTTCTGCTCCTCTCGCTCTGCATCACTTCCTGGAGGTTGTTCCAGACTCCATGGAATTCCTCCCCTTTATTATTCCTTTTAACACAATAGTATCCCATCACCAACATATACCACGATTTGTTCAGCCATTCCCCAATTGAAGGGCATCCCCTCATTTTCCAATTTTTGGCCACCACAAAGAGCGCAGCTATGAATATTCTTATACAAGTCTTTTTCCTTATTATCTCTTTGGGACACAAACTCAGCAGTGCTATGGCTGGCTCAAAGGGCAGACAGTCTTTTATCGCCCTTTGGGCATAGTTCCAAATTGCCCTCCAGAATGGTTGGATCAATTCACAACTCCACCAGCAATGAATTAGTGTCCCTATTTTGCCACATCCCCTCCAGCATTCATTACTTTCCATAGCTGTCATGTTAGCCAGTCTGCTACGTGTGAGGTTGTTGTTTTGATTTGCATCTCTCTGATTATAAGGGATGTAGAGCACTTTTTCATCTGCTTATTAATAGTTTTGATTTCTTTGGCTGAGAACTGCCTGTTCATGTCCCTTGCCCATTTATCAATTGGAGAATGGCTTGATTTTTCACAGATTCACTTTCTTGCACCAATTGTACACTATTTCCCAAGTTTTTTCTACTATTTTCAACTGCAGCCTCTTTCTCACTATGTCTTCTACCTCCAAGTGTCACACTATATATCATATGGGCCTGGCTTCATAACTGTCTTCTAACCATATCAGAATATTTAGGCTTAGCTCCAGTTTTTATAGCCAATTGCATTTCATTCAAGTCCAGAGCTTGCTGTGAGGACTTTAACTTGCATTGTGAACAAGAGGACTTCTTGTACCTAGTTTGTGCATTTTGTTTGTCTTTGTTATTACTCTCATGTTTCTTCTTTAAAAAAAACAGTTTCTAATCAAGTGACCTTTCCTCTGACAAAAGAAACATTCCTAGTCTCTCTTTGCACTGGTCTTGCCTTGTAACTCAGTATCTTTTGACTAGATGTTGTATAAGTCCTAAACGTGTTCAGATTTTTAATTTCCTCAATTTTCTTTTGTTTCAAATCATTCTCAGTCCTCTCTAGCTTATCTTTCAGGTCTTGAACTTCCTTGCTTTGGTCTGAATTGTTTTCAAATAGGTAACTTGCTGTGTCTCTCAACTCAATCAGGTAAACAGAGTCATACTTAGGGAAATAGTTTTTGAAAAATACTTTCAAATTAGGTGTGCATCCCCTTAGAAATTGTTTATGTACATGGCCAGCTGTCTCTTCAGTATCGGTTTCTAGACCTAAGATTGATTCTGCCAACTCTGACAGATGGTCTATGTATGTGGCAGGATGTTCCCCTTTATCCTTCCTGATCTTGTCAAACTTAGCCCATGCATTTGGCTTGGAAACAGTATAATTTAATGGCCTATAGCAAATCCTCTCTGCACCTTTTCAGGTAGGTCATGCAGGTGGGATTTGCAAAGTTCATGTCCACCCTGTTCTACTGTTTGGCCAGCTAGTCAAATTGCTGTCAGATCTAGTTTTCTCCAAAAATTGCCTCTGTTCTTGGGGGCTGAACAGTTCTGACAATAGGAACTCGACATCTTCAAAATCTGAATCAAAGATCCTGAATGCATGTTTCAGCTCCTTTTGGGATTTAAAAGGATTGTCCACAAATTTTGGGAAACGGAGCTTTATGGATTCCAGTTCCTGTGTGGAGAATTGTCTATGGGCTTTTGAGTGTCTCACACCAGCATTACTAGTTAGCTTAGTGACCTCCTTCAAAGGACAGATTTTCTTAGGATCACCAGCAGGCTGGTCCTCATTTTCATTGCCACCTTCAGGTTCCTGAGGTACATTCTCTGTTTGCCCATTGTCCTTGCCCATAACTAGATATAGTCCTTTTTCCTTGATCAATTTTTCAAATACAGCCTTAATCATGCCCTCTAGGTTGGTATCCATAGCCATAATCTTCTCTGCCTTAAGGGGTACTACAAATATGAATACTTTCTTCACTTGGGTTAGAGTCTGCAACACAGCCATAAAGAGTACATATACTTGTGCCAGGACTTGCCAGAGTACCAACTCATGTTGAAATGTCAATTATAAAACAGTCAGTGTAAAGTTACCTACATAATCCAGAGTTTCCACTACCATATGTGTGAGTTTGCTATATGAAATATGATATACCCCAAAACAGGCAATGACTGCCACAATCACAACTCAAAAACAATTTGTCTGAACATTTTCGTTTTTCTTCCTTTACTACCCTGCCTGAAGGAATGTGGGATTCGGTCAGACTTGAGGTACCAAATGAAATAGAAAGGGTAATCTGTTGACTATTTCTTGTTGTTGCAATGACTGATGTACTTGCTGGTAGGGGACACACCTGAGCGTTGCCTTGTTACAATGGTGGAGATCGAAGTACTACAGAGATAGAGAGAGATGCTGCCACAGGGGAATGCTCTGGGGTTTGCCTGTTGATAACTATTTGATGGCTAATGGATCAATATTTTCCTAATCTCCTTCTACCCTCTTCCTTCCTCACTCCCTCCCTTAACCACCCGCTTCTTGAAGCCTTTTGGCTTCCTCCCTCCCCCCTGAATGGACTATAAAATACTCTTGTTTTCTTTCTCAGGTAAGGGGTTTATTGGGAAACAACAAGATGGGAAACTGAGGAAAGAGAGTTGAGGTTTTCCCTAATTTATAATGAGAATTTGAGGGTTTGGGGAGCTCAGTCCAGTCACAACTGTGATGGGGGGACAGAGAGATGGATGGAGGACAACAGTTAAAATCTTCTTTCTTCTTCACAAAGCCACCAAGATTTCTCAGCCTAATTTCAGAAGCCCTCCCTCAAGGGTCCTTCAGACTTGGACAGAAGCTGCAAGAATCAGTTCAGCTTCTTCCCCCTACAGCCAGGCCTGCCTCCTTTCCTGGTCAGTCAAACCCCCAGAGAGACAGGACCCCCTGGCCAGCTTCAATTCCCAGAGCCAGAGAATCAGAATCAGTTCCTCCGTTGGTCAGAGCCCCAAAGCCAAGCCAGCCCCCTGAGGGTTCTTCAGCCAGCTTCAACTGCCTCCCTTCCTGGGAACATTCTGTTTGGAACCTTCTTCTTGATTGACAGACAGGTCCCCAGCCTTGTTTCTTGCATCTTGGTTTGTCCTGCAAAACCTCTCTCTCTTCAAGTCTCTATCACACAATACAGAAATATGTTTTTGAACACACATAACCAATTCAATAATCAAAACAGTTTTGCAACAAAGTAAACTTCCTTATCTCCATGAACTATAACATATTCTAAATAAGATCTTTTATACACACTATCAATTCCTAAGCTAACCATGTTTCTTAACTTATGATAAAATATAATATCAATCTGTCCCTAATCTACCTTGAGTCTCAGACTTCCCTAAACTATGCTTTTTTTCCCTGAGTGTTAGATGTTAGTAAATTTTAGTATCCTAAAATATTTTATTAGTAGGTTAAGTCATTAGTATTTTTTACAAATGTACATTGTTCTTTCTGTACAAACTTTACATATGTACATTATGATACATTTGCATATGAGTTCTGTTCAGAAGTCATTCAGACAAGAATTATTATGTAGTTTCCTGTCTGCCTGAGTCCTGCAGAAGCTCAATCAATATGTCAGTATGAATTATGTGTGTGCATTATTTATGAATTGTTACATATTTACCCCATCCATGAGTCCTAATTCATGTTATGCTTATGTCTGTATGTATGTATATGCATATACCTATATGTGAAGTTGACATGTATGACAAAATCTTACTGGACCCCTCATTATCAGTTCTAGATTTCAAAATTCTTTTGGTGTCCTCAGTGTTGATTTCATGAAAGGCCCTGAGCCTTCTCTGTACACCATTCACATGTTGTCTGTCATCTCACCTTGATTGAAGTCCTGTGTTCTCTGGTGATTTGACCATACTGGATCATGGGTATGTGTAAGATTATAGTATGCATGTGGGTAAGATTGACTTTTCTTCATGTGTACATATGCATGGAAGTAAGTGTGAATCCTTCGTGCATGCATGTCAATCTTCTATGGTTTGACATCTTCATGAGTGGATGTGTGTTCTCTATGATATGAAATCTTCATGTGTAGGTATAAGTAATGTATTTTACTCATTAGATTTATAAGTATGTCTTATAATGTGAAATGTTGATGTTTTTTAATCTGATGTCTAGTTTTATGGAATTCTGATTTCATGGAGATATGAATATTGGGAGATTTTTGATCTTTGAATCTTATTGGAGATAGAAACTTTCTTTTATCTTTAATTTATATTTTCTTGTTGGTATAAAGATTATTCGCAATGTTGTGTGTGGTTTTATCAGAGATATGTTTTCCTTGTTAATTAAATTTCTTTCATTATTATCAGAGATCTGCTCTTATCTGGAGTTATTTTCTTGATTCCTGGGACTATGTCATTGTTGTGCAGTGCCTTTATTCTGTCTTTTCTTGTACTCTTGTATCTCTCATTTGTGGGGACTATTGAAGTTATTATTGTTAGGATATTTGACAATACTTCAGAGTTTTTTCTATATTCTTTTTCATTCTATTCAGGTTGTTTACTCTAAATCTTCTATGGAGCTGTCAGTGTTATGATCATAATGTTATTCTCAATATTGTGTCCATAATGTTGTTTCTTGTGAGATGCCTGAAACTATTAGGTAATATCTTCATGGTGCACCCTCCCTCTATTTCTCCCCCTGGTAGAGATTTGTTTTTAGGTAAAGGACAAGAGATATGGGAAACCTATTTCAGTTTTCATCTATAAGTTGGTATTAAATACTTTTGATAACACTTTCATCCTGTATAGGTATGGTAATCCAATAGCATGCTAGATGCTTCCCATTCATCATCACTGTCCCCCTCAAGGTCAAATTTCTTTAGAAATTCTTCATAACTATTGACTCCAGCAATATCAAATATTTCTTCTACTGATAGAGTTCCCTATGTGAAACATTACTTCATCATCAGAATCATGTTCAGAAAAGTTTGTTTCTTCTGACTCCAGGTATTCACTATGACAATTTGTGTCCCATACATCCCAATCTTTTTGAACTTTCATAGAGCTTGATGTATTTATATGGTTCTCTGTTTTGGTCTACTATGATTGTACTATTTGGTATTGAATCATCTTGGTCTGAGTCTGACTCTTGATCACCGAATTCTATAATCCTTATGTTTTTCATTGGATTTTGTTCAGTGCCATGTCAACTTGTGCCATCTGTTGTTAACTCAGTAATTACGTCTTGGTTTGACCCTATTTCACTGGCTTTTATATTTTCCAATTCTTCTCCTAGTAGTTTCTCAGTGACAAGCTCTAGATCTGTGTTCTGTGGTGACAAACTTGATATCAGAGGTTTCACTGTTTCTTGCAGATATGCTATGCTGGTACTAAAGTGCATAGGTTCTACCATATCTTGTATCTCGATATTTTGTTCATGTGCCCCCCTCTTTTGAATCTGTGAAGGTAGAAACCTTTCCCTCTATGATGGTATCTTCTGGGAATGACCTTAGTACAGATGCATTTCCCCCTGTATCACTGGGATCTGTGCATTCATTCTCACCCACTTTATTCCATACATATGGTTCTGGTTTTTTAGATGTCAATGAATCAGTTGTCATTTTGTTATTTTGCACTGCACTTTCATCATCTGCTCACTGTATGGTTGGACCAATTAAAATTTCTTGGTTTAATTCATTTCCTGACTGATCTTTAGGTCTATGGTGTATTTCTCTGTCTTGGAACATGAACTCAAACCATAGCTAGCTGTCTGTTCATATTTTTTGACATGGTCAGATCCCCCCCCCCAACCCCACATTAAGAATCTTGGCTTCATGGAAGCTTTTTGAACCCTAGGCCATCATGGCAGTTGCTGAGCCCTGCATTCCATTTATATTTTCAAATTTAATAGTTGTTATATTTCCAATCTCATGAATTTGATTATCAATTTCAACTCCATTTGTAGATGTATAATCATTTAGATTTGAATTTTCCATGTTGTAACGTACAGGGTGAAAAATCTTAGCTTCAGGACTCAGGCCAGGTCTTTTTTCTACTGAAGTCTGCACCAAACAGCTAGTTGTACCTTTAATCAATCCAAGGGGGATTTGTTCATGTCTGTGAGAGTGTCCACATTGTATTTAGGTTTTAAAGATAAATTTACATTAGTAACCATAGTCTCTGCATTCACATAACTGTATTGGTTTAGGGAATTGAAATTTTGTTTCCTTTTTGTTTTTGTCAACTTATGATGTTTTTGGTGAAAGTTATCATAAGTTTTTCTTCTCTGATGAATCCCTGTACCCAATCTGCACCCAAAGAAAATTTCCAGATATTTTTTGATTTGTTCTTTGGTTTTCTCTTGACTGGTTACTATGCTCCCTCTGTATTTCCTACATCTTGTCTCATCTCTGCTACTTTGTTTCTGATCTCTAATTCTATCTCCTTAATTTGTCTCTGCTTTTTCCTCGTGTTTTGGTTTGAACCTTCATAGGAAACTCTCACAGAACCTATAAATTCCTTTTCGGGTACCACCCATGTAATCTCTTCCCCCTTTTTTGTAATTTAATTTCAATCCTTTTTGTTCCTTATTTTTTTTACACTCTTCCAATCCTTTCTCCCATTCCCACTCTTTTTCTCAATTAATTTAAGGTCCTGGCTTCATGATGAATATTTGTCTTTAGCTATCACATCTGAGTACCATAGCTTTGCTCCAAATTGAATACCCGCCTGCATACTTTTAAAATCTGGGGTTTCTGAATTATTTTTCAGGGAGCAATGATTACAGCAATTGTTATTGGACCTGTAGTAAGTTTTTCCTTGATTTCTTGTACTTCTATTGTTACCTTGCTCATATTTTTTCTTGAGGTAACAATATTTTACTATGTGGCCCACCTGGGTGAACAAAAAGCACTTTCATGTTTCTCTGGCCTCTCTATTGTTGATAAGAGGGTCTAGAGTATGTCTTTATCATAGTTAGATTCCTGATTTCATCAATTTCTTTCAGCTTTAAAGATTCCTGTGTGTGGAAAGGAAAACTAAAGCAAGTTCTGGACTTTCTGCCACTGAATTGGAACAAACAGCAGTTGGAGTGTTAGAAGATATCGACAAGACTGACAATTGGTGGGGGAAGGGGCAACTGGGAGTGGCAGTTGGTCTTGTGACTCATTCGCTTCCTAGCCCTGGAACTGGAAGGAGCCTCTCTCCCTGTCTCTGGATAGAAGAGCCTCTATTCCTGAATTTCCCAACCGTGTGCTCTACCAAGATCCTTGTGATTGTGTTAATCAGACAAAAGGACTTAAGGGAAGCAATTTAGACTGTAAGGCCGGTCTTTAGGGGCATCAGCCCAAAGAGACAGGCCCAACCAGCTCTGAAAGTCAGAACTTTCTTCCTTTTGCTGTCTACTGCTAAGACTTTGAACTTAAGAAAACTAGAACCGATTAGCATAGACAGGAATAACAGAAACCCTTCAAAAGCCTGTGAGACCTGGCCTCAACTCAAAAGCTGACAGAGACTCAAACCTCATCTAGGGAAGTCCCTCTTCCATCTTCCCTGATACCTTCCCAATCCAAACTTGTTATTAAAATTTATCTTTATTTGAATAAAAGGACTAACATTTCAGGGGACATAGAGGGAGTTGAACCTCAGGACAGCCATTCAACTATAAACGGTCCTTATTAGACCCCTGCTGGGCAACCTTTGTCTGGGGAGGCTTGTCCCTCAAGGAGGGTTTGAGCTTACCTGCTCTGGAGTATTTGCAACATCATTCTATAGAGAAGATGTTCCCTCAGGCTATCATAAGTGGCCCATTTCTCAGGAACCACATTTTTTAAAAATAGCCTCTTGGCAGGGGGCATCTCTCTCCTTTTACTTCACCGGCAACCATATTCCCTCTCTCCCTTCAACTTTTCCATTCCCTATAACAAAACCTTGAGTATCCCCTGTTCTTCAAATCCAACCCCATTTTCCCCTATAAATATTACATGTGTATGGTGTAACTTTTGTTTTAATTCCTTTTTTTTCCTGTTCTTGCTCCTATTGATTATCAGATTGATATGTTGCACTGTCCCTCAACTCTATAATTGAGATAGTATCATACTTTGGGGAAAAGTTCCTAAAAATATTCCTTAACTACATATTGTATCCCCATAAAAATTGTCTCCTTATATGTGCCACAGATTCTTGTGAGTCTTGATTTATGCCCATGATAGACTCAATGCTTTCAGATAATCTATCAATATATATAGCCAGGTGTCCATCTTTTTCTTGTGTCATTTTGTCAAATTTGCTCTATGCATTAGGCTTGGAACAAAAAGATTTGATAGCTTGCAGAAGATCTCTGCATTTTCTCAAATAGGCAAAGCTTGCTAGGCTAGCAAAATCAAAGTCCTCTCTTTGATTTGTCTTGGGCCAATCTATCAAAGGAACATCCGGTCTAGTCTTCTCTATAAATTGCCGGTGTTCATGGGGGCTAAATACTTCAGATAATATTAAATCTGTGTCATCAATTTCAGGCTCAAAGATTTTGAAAGCCATTTCAGTTTTTAGACACTTGCAGGGTTCATAGATAAATTTTGGGAACTGATGTTTCAAAGAGTCCAGGTCCTAGGTAGAAAAATATTCATGGACTTTTGAATGTGGTACCCCAGCCCCATCTATGATTTTAGCTATGTCTCCGAGAGTTAAGATTTTATGAATCCCTGTAACCTCATCTGTATCAGGTTTGTCTTTTTCCTCTGCCTTAGTAGTAACTTTGCCCTTTACCCTTGTCTCATTAGCTTTGTTTGTGTCTTTCTTAATATCTCTTCCAGTATTTTCTGTCCTCCACCATTTTTGCCTATATTTCATTCCCTTTTTTATTGGTTCCTTTTTCTTTGCTTGCTAGATATTCAGAGCACATTTTTTAACCATCAGTTCTAATTTGTCATCCAGAACTAATATTTGAGCTGTTTTCTTGGGTATTATTAGTTTGAAAATGTTTCTCATATAGGATAGGGTCTGAATCATGGCCATTAGATTAACAAAGATTTGTATAACCACTTGCCACATTACATTATTGGAAAATGGTATCATTGTTACAAACGACATTGAATTAGCCATACAGTTCATAGTATCCCACCTAACTCCAATAACTGTATTGTATATAACACAGTATATCCAACACATACCTATGACAGTGACTATAGATGCCCCAAATAACAATTGAAGTATCATGTTCTCTCATTCAAATACACCTCTTATTTAATCATTTTTTCAATAGCCTGGGGTGGATGCAAGTTTTCTAGGGGTGCCAACTTATAATGGTGGGATTGAGAGAGGGGTCCTTCCCAATACTAGGAACAGGAAACCATCTGCTAAAGGGGATTAATTGAAGTGTAGCACTTCCCCCTTCCTCTACTAAGCTATGGAATCTGGATCTGACCCAGAGTAAGTCAAACCCCTCCCAACTTTCTTCTGTATGACTTTTAATTTTTCCCTCCTATTACAAATTTCAGAGACAGTCTATGGCATACTAATTGGTTAATTTATTTCTATGGCAAAGAGATAAAATGGGGAAAAGGTAGGACAGAGAGATTGGGTAGACCCTGCCCCTATATTTTCTATATCTGTATTTAATGGGAGATCAAAACGTCTTTTCAAGAATGAAATGATGGTATAAGATGATCTTCAAAACAAAGCAGTAATACTTCTTCAGCACAAACCAGGTAGGAAAAGGTATATGGAAACCCAATTCTGTTCTCTAGCTCTGGACAGAGTCTCTGTTGAGAGAGTGAGAAGAGAAGTCAAAGAGAAGTGACCAGACCTCCTTCTGGCCAACAGTTTTCTCCTTTTTGAATCTTCCTTGGAATTCCATGGAATTCTTCCCCTGCTGGCTCCTGAAGGAAAGACATTTATGTATAAGGTGGAATTAGAAAACTGTTTATTTATAGATTTTGTTATCTATCACTTTCTCTTCTTCTTCAGGGCCAGAGAGCTATTCCTTTCATCCACCAATTTGAGATCAATGTTGGGCCTGAAGGAGGAAAAAATCTAATCCTTCTTCTATATGACAGCCATTAAATATTTGAGGACAGCTATCTTTTCCCCCCAAAATCACTGGGCTAACCATGCTCTCTACAACATCATATTATCTAAATTCATCTGGGCACTCACAGATGCATGGTCTGATAATGTTACTCTCTTAGAAAAATGAATACTATATAAACAGGTGATAATACATGTATAACCAAGTGGAATTGTTTGTCAACTCTGCAAGGGAGACGATATGAATCTTGTAACCTTGGAAAATTTATATGTAAGTTTTTCACTGGAGTAAAATAAAGGGGGGGAAATGTTGTTAACAATAAAAAAAATTACTTTAAGTGCATTGAAATCAAGCTAAATTCCTTTGACCAAAGTTAACAGTAATCCTAAGGAACATTTTTTAATACTTTTATATCTTGCAACTGATTTTCTTCTTCATTGCCAGAATCTTGCCTTTGAGTATGAATAGGTAGAGTGGGTCTGAGGGAATATGACAATGTCTGAAATAATGATTTCCATTCTTCTGCATAGAGTAAATGTTACTCTCACCCATGAGTCCCTCCTTGCATTGGCTTCTTCCTATCATTACATACTCTGCTGTCAACATATTCCCTGGTACCTGAAGCTTTTGCTTCCTCATGTTATTGTTTTAAATTGTTTAAAAATCCTTGACTATGTAAAAGTTGAAATGTTATTTCTCGATCTCTCTTTTTGAAGCTCTTACCTTCTGTTTTAGAATCAATGCTAAGTATTGATTCCAAAGCAGAAGAGTGGTAAGGGCTAAGCAATTGGGATTAAGTGACTTGCCCAGGGTCACACAGCCAGGAAATGTCTGAAGCCAGATATGAACCCAGGACCTTCTGATTCCAGACCTGGCTTTCTATCCCCTGAACCACCTGGTTGCCCCTCAATTCACTTTTTAAGGAACTAGAAATACCATCTATGGTAGAATTCAGAAAATACTAGATTTTAGTAAAATTATCCCACAACTACCAATCCAGGAAATCAGCACCAACATATTTAGACTTTCAAAAAAGTCTCTTATGCTACTCTTATGTAAAAGAGGGTAAATCATGATAGATGGTAATATAATCTTGTTGATTCAAAACAGTTTGAATGGCTGGAACCAAATAATAGTCTTTAATGATTCAATATCAAACTAGAAAGAATATTGGCAGTGAAGTGGTCCCCTACCCCCAATAACTTATCCTTGCTCCAATGATATTTAATCCTTACTAATGTCTTGAATGAAGTCATCTCTGGTCACAAGAGAGCCATGGAATCCTATAGCACTTTATAGGTTATAATGCTGGCCTAACCAATAAACTTGATATAATCACTAAACTTGGGTTTTTACCCCCAAATTAGTCTTCAAATAATTTTAATTATAACAGGGTTAAAATGGAGTCAGGATGCTTTGAATTGAAATCTTGTCTGAGATACTGTGTTACTCTGAATAATCTCTCATTGAACCTCTCTCAGGCACAGTTTGCTCATTTGTAAGATGGAGAAAATAACAGTACCTATTTCTCAGGGTTAGGGTGAGGATCAAATGAGTTCCTATTTATTAAGTACTTGTGAAACTTAAAGCTTGATATAAATGCCAATTATTCTATGTTATTATTATTATTATTATCAACTATAGGACCATGAACTTGGAGGTTTACACATTAATATAGGTTATAAAGAACTGATGGATCATCCATACTGGAGATGCAGAGAAGACAACTTCTATATCGGAAAGATCACAGAAGTCAGATCCAAGTGAAAATTGCAAAAATTCCTAGATCCTGAGTACCTGTTCTCTAAGTGCCTATTTCTAGCAACTGAGGCAGTGGCAGAAGCACACTATAAATGCATATCCTCTCAATCATGTGATTCTAAGAAAGGGAAATCTTAGAAGCAAGCAGTTGGAGTTCCTGAAGTTCAGTCTTCTAAAGAAAGAAAGGAAGTTCCTGAGCAGGACTAGTTCCAGTACCTGGTCATGTAGAGAGGGAAAGAAGGTGAGGATTTTCTGGACAAAGCTAAATTCTGTTATAGTTTGGAGACCCAGCCTTCTAGAAAGAAAGTAGGGAATGCCGGAAGAGTGACCTCTTTTTAGAAACAAAAGAATTTGAGACTCCAGCCTTCTAGGAAAAGGGCAGGATATTCCTGTACAGTAGCAGTCTCTTAGGGAGACAAAGACTGTCCATGTAACCCTGTAGGGAAGAATCAGATCCTGGACCATATATGACTGAGTAGAAGGCTTGGACTTTGTCTTCCACTATGAGTTATTTGAAATAGATCTGACAGGAAATGAATTATATCTTTAGAAACCACTATTACATTCTCCTCTCAAGGCAGTCTTAGTTTTTAGGATAGTACTAGAAGTATAATGCTGAAGACATATGTGTGTAGGTATATATACATATACATCTGTATGTATATATAAAATATAGCTATACACACATACTATATATACATATAGTTTGTTTTATGGTTGTTTTCAATAGTGCCAACTCTTCATAACCCCATTTGGGGTTTTCTTGACAAAGATATCAGAGTAGTTTGCATTTTCTCCTCCAGTTTATTTCATAAATGAGGAAACTGAGGCAAACTGGGATAAATTATTTGCCCAGGGTCATATAGCTAGTAAGCATCTGAAGTCAGATTTGAACTCAGGAAGATAAGTCTTCCAAACTCCAGGCCCAGCACTGTATCCACTGTGCTATCTAGCTGCTGTGAAGATTAAATTAACTCTCCCCTGACCATTTTTAGATTTAATTACCAAAACCATATATACCCCACTTACACTTGAGTGGGGGAGGTCTGTGACCCATGTGTGCAAAAGTGGTTGACGAATTAGAATCAACTGACTGCCCCTTGGGCAGTCCTAAGCAAAGCTTTAGCTGTAATTGGTACATGTAAAATGGAAGAAAGTCACAGGAAGTGATGAAAAGAAACGGTCTTCAAAAATGCCAAGCTCTTCCTGTGAACTCTTTCTTCTGTTTTTTGTCTTCAACTGACTTTGGAGGATCTGACTGAGGATCTCGGACTGCTTCTACTTTCCTTAAAACTACCACATTGGGTGAGTTTAAAAGACTGACTCCTTTTCCTGGATTTTCTGAAGGGACTAGCCTCAGGAGAGACCTACCCTTGTGAGAGAGGCTTCCGTCATCCCCTTGTCCTTGGCTTAAGGCTGAGGCCTCTCCAGCTAAGGACTAATTAGCCCTGCCTGGGTTTAACCAGAGGGCAAAACAGAATCCTTAGTGTGTAGGCTAGATATCTTACCTTATCCTCACTCTGATTTTCTTACTTTCACTCTTTCCATATTTTAGAAATAAATTGCTAAATAAATCTTTTTGGAATTAATTAAAATTCCTGGTGACCCTACTCTTGAATAATCCAGTCCAACTTTTTATATTAACCCTTCACATTTTCTAACCCTTATCCTGCTCATACCCATTATTCATCCATCTGTCCATCTATCCATACATTCAAATCCCCATAGATCATAGGTGTGTTTATGTATGTATATATATATTTACATATATTTATATTATATATGTAGGTACATGCATTTATATATGTATATGTGTGTGAATATGTTTTACCTAATCTTTATCTGTCAAATATCTCTCAGTCATCAATATACTTTATCTATAGCTATAATTCAAATATGTGTATGCATATTCATGCATGTATAGATACATGCATATGTGTGTATGTACATTCATATACATTATGCATATGTGCATATACATATATGTATATAGATATACAGAGAGAGGGGAAGTATATTGATTATTTATGGATTGGAGTCCTTTGCATGTTTTCTGAATTGGTTGAGGAGTGGGGTGAATTAAAGTTTATTTCCAGTATGCATTGTGCCTTGAGTTCTTAAGTTAAATGTAGTTTACCTCTGTAGAGAATTAAAAATGAACAATATTTGGGTTATATTTTGATATTTCCCAGAAGAAACTCTGGGTGAGGGAAAAATGAGTCAAATAGACATGATTAGGATGGGAGGGGGTTGAAGGGAGGGGAATTCCTCTAAAATTGAATCTAGTCTGTTCAAGACTAGAGCATGAAGTAATAGGCTATAAGTTTGTGAAGTCTTTTTTTTTTACACTTATGAATTTTATCAAATTGTCAAAAAATCTATTTGGGATCACTGATATGTGGCAGTAAGAATCCAAAAAGATCTTGACATATTAGAACATTGGAACAAATTGGATGAGATGGAATTTAATAGGAATGATATCTTTCAGTCAGGTTTCTTAAAAACACATTGCATAGCATAAAATAGGGAGGTATAACTGGAGAGTAGCTGGTTTATAAAAGATAAGAGAATTTCAGTAAGGTATAACCACAAAATTAGTTAACTGCTGTGGGGTGGGCCAGCCTCCCATAGGGGATAGAGTCTTGGAAGTTGGACGGTGTCAGCAAAATGATGGAGGGACACAGCTTTCACATTCAAACCACAGTACAGGTTTCACAGGATAAACTGCTCCGCCTTGGCTGAGGCCTGGCTTTATTTTATACCCTCATGATCACACATCTACTTGGCACACAGTGTCATTATCAACATACATGTTTCCATGGAACCTAATAACAGACAAGAAGCCTAGGGATATAGTCAATGAAACACTATTGCTAAGGTCAGGATCAGTGGGTAGAATCAACATGACCCAGATATAGGTTAGGGAATTCAGTGTATAGGTTTGCCAGAAGTTTTTATGCCTAGAAAAGAGGGTCCTATCTAAGTGGGTATCTAAGAATACTTAGGTTTAATTTTGTAAGTGGGCTCTCCTGGAAATATCCTGGGGGACAGAGTGGGACATCTATATTAACCATGCAAGCATGTTGCTCTCATCTATTTTTCCTGGTACTAAGTAAGAATAGTAATCATGGCAATTCCATTAATAAGGGGATGTTAATAATGAAAGTCACTTAGGGGAGTTTCAGTGGGTATTTCCATCCTTCCTGGGGGATACTTTGCAGTCCCCAGTTTCCACGTAGACTGTGTCAAACTATTGTGGGGTGCAGATGTGTACCCCTGGGGTTCAGGAAGGATATCTTTTCCAAGAATGCAAGACTCCAAATTTAGCTTAAAAGTAAAGAGAGATTTATTAGTAATGTTGCATTTTGGCAAGCAAGACAGCACAAGTGGAGAAACCTGGGAGGTTGCCCTCCAAATGCCTCAGTTCTGGGGTTTTTATATTCAATGAAGACTTGACTCTGGGGAAAGGGGCTAGGGAGGAGTTTTCCCTGAAGGCATGGGGGTGGTTCTCATGATTTGGATCAATAGGACAATCAAAGGAGGACAATCCTCTCAGGGTCAGATGTTTTGGGTTGGGAGTCAGAGGGTGTAAGGCAGCAAAGGGATTTCCCTGATAACAGTTGTCTGAGTTTCTGGGGGGTGCAATGCCCATGACATCTCCCCTCTCCCCTCCAAATATCTAAGGGGAAAAGGGGCTATGGTCTCAGTATTCTGTAGCTTCTTCAGAGCTGAGAATGGTTGTAGACCTGACCCTTCCTTTTGTCAGGAGAGAGAGGCATTGGCTATAGGCAATGTCCAGGAGTTCAGGCTGGGAAGGTTGCAGGGTTGTAATGGCATCTCAGTGACTCCAATGGGAGCTTTCACCCTACAAGCAACTAGAGAAGTAACAAGTTACAAATCAGAGAATTATCTGTCCAGCTGGCTAGACATGCATGATTAAAAAAGCAGGAAAAGACAGAAAGTGTAAGAAAAGGATAGTCATGGCTAGAGCAAGAGATATTTGAAATAACAAGGAGGAAGGGGATGGATAGAATGCCTGGATGGGGCTCCTCCCATTGAGGTGTTCGCTGGTTTGATCTGCTCCATGTTTTCTGATATACCAAATCTCCTGTTCGGGCTGGGTGGAAGGATTCCTCTTTATCTTCTCTTGAGGGCTTCAGAAGAATATGATTATTGTAGTCTCTCAGAACCTGGTGGATCAGGCCAAGTTACTTAGAAAGCCTAACAAGGCTGAGGATTTCTATATCTAAAAGAATATCAGAGGTTAGAAAAGCAGTCTCATACAACTTTTCAAATGGGCTCAGCCCTGGATTTGCCCCTACAGGGGCTATCCTGATTCTGGTTAGGGCAATTCTGAGAGCTTGGTATTTAGTGAGAAGGTCTCTAGTGATCCATGGGTGGCTTTTAGTCTCTAGAATACTCAGGACTCTATGTGGGGTCAGACTTTCTAGGGGTTGGCCTAGAATTATTTTAGATGCCTCTTCTGCCATTTGGGCTATAGCAGAAACTGATCTTAGGTATGGTGGCCACCCTTGACTAACCAGGTTTAATTTTTTTGAGAAGTAAGCCATGGGCCTTAGATTGGGTCCTAAGTACTGGGTTAAAACCCCCAGGGCAAATTGCTTTCTCTCATCCACAGATAAAAAGAAGGGATTTTCAAGGTCTGGAATTCCTAAGTCAGGGGAAGCAGAAGGCTTGGATTTTAGAAGTAAAAAGGCTCCTTTTCATTCACCCCCCTCCAAACTGGGGGTTCTGAGGCAGGCCCCTTCATGGCCTCATAGAGGGGTTTTGCAATGATCCCCAAATTGGGGATCCAAATGGGGAAATACCCTGCCATACCCAGAGAAATTCGGAGTTGTCTTTTGGTGGAGGGAACAGGTATGGATAGGATGGCTTGTTTCTTGTCTGTGGTCAGGGAGTGGGAATTTGGGGTTAGGTTGTGTCCCAAGTAAGTTACAGACTGGGACACCAGTGGGCTTTAGAGGCAGAGACCTTGTAGCCCTGTTCTCCTAGGAAAGGTGAGAGATCATGGGCTAGGGATTTATCAATGAGAGGTTGTGATCTTTTTCTGGCCTCTGGGGAAATGGGATATTGCTATGAGAATAAGGAGAATCAAGCTTGAGGTTTCTCATTAAGTGATTCTCATAAATGGCTTGTCCCAGTATGCCTAGATTCCAGACAACATGAGGTACTTTTCTCCCATATTTCTGATGAGATTGTTGGAGGCTTTTGCAGGGGAGTGGCTAGGGAAGTTAGAGTTGAGATAAGGGGGAATTGGGCACAGGCTAGGGGTGCCATTTCCCTACATCTAAGTATCCTACACCCAACTCCAAATGCCTGGTGCTGCAAAGGGATTGTAGGACCTTCATATGAGGTAATGACAGAATGAGTTGCCCCCTCATCTATGAGAAACTCAATCATCTTACTTTCTACCTGGAGATTAACCCTGGGTTCAGTCTTAGTGGTGGAAACTGCGAGCACCCCAGCCCCAGGGCGCCCCTCTTCCAAGTCTTCAGGAGACTGAAGAATGGGCGGGGCGGAATGCCTCCTGGGTCGATGGGGTCTATGTGTGGAGAGGCACTGGTGTTTCCAGTGTCCTCGCTGTCTGCAGATTGGGCATGGAGTTGAGGGTAGCCTTCTTTTGGAAGGACAACCCTTCGACCAATGCCCATTCTGTCTGTAGGTATAGCAAGAGCCCCCTGGCCTCTGCCCATGGGTCAGGGAGGCAAGGGCTGCTGCGAGCAGTTTCTCAGGGGTTTGTCCTTCCGTTTTCAGCTGGTCCCTGTTGTGAAAAACCTTAAAGGCAGCATCTACTAATTGGTTTATTAGAGTTTGGGGTCCCAGACCCAGCTTTTGCAGTTTTCGCCTGATGTCTGGGGCTAACTATCCTATAACATGGCAAAAATTGCCCCCTCCTCACTCTCTGGGTGGACATTTGTATACTGTTTCATGGCCTCTACTAATGGGGACAAGAATAAAACTGGATTATCCTCCTTTCCTTGAGTGAACTCTTTGAGCTTGTTATAATTTATTTGCCTCCTCATCCCTCTCTGCATGGCCTCCAGGAGATAGTCAATCATGTGATCTTGATGTTGTCTATGTCTTTCATTCATATAGTCCCACTTGGGGTCTTGTCTGGGGACAGTGGTGGTGCCAGGGACTCCTGCCCATGTGCTTTTTCTCATCTGGGGTGCAACAGGTGGAGATAATAATGAGCACATCTGTCCAGGACAGGCCAAACTGCAGTGTAAGGGATTTAAACCCATCAACGGATTTGGGGTGATTCTCTGAGTAGCAGTCTAATTTCTCCTTAATTTGGCCTAAATCTGTCACATAAAAAGGGACACGTACCCAAGTCAGCCCATCTGGTGCAGGCACCTCTCTCATAAGGAGGAGGTGGACCCTGTCACCATAATTCAGTCCCCTCCAGGGATGGAGAGGGCTTAGTTGGAGGATGGGTGAGGTAACATTATGGGACCTAGGTGGGTACAACAGGATATTATGGTTGGGAGTGGTTTGGGAGACAGGAATGGCCTCAGGCTCTGAGCCTAGAGAGTAAGGTAGGGGTTTTGGAGCAGAAAGTTGAGAAGAGGAAACAGTTGAACCTGGAGGGGATCCTGAAGTGAATGTTAGTTCTAAGGAGGTTGGGGGAGAGGAAGGCTGTGGTTGAACTTCAGGGTGGGGGAGCTGTTATCTCCCCTCATCTCTGAGTGACAAATTTCCCATTGAATGCTGAATCATCCA
The DNA here is from genome assembly GCF_027887165.1 of Monodelphis domestica. NCBI lineage: Eukaryota > Metazoa > Chordata > Mammalia > Didelphimorphia > Didelphidae > Monodelphis > Monodelphis domestica. Next base: position 180,280,429 of record NC_077234.1, read on the forward strand.
AATTTTCCTCTGGAGGGATTCTCCCGGTAGGGATTGGCAAGGGTGTCCTACGGTGTATATGGCAAGCCTGCCTAAGCTCAGGATTCAGACTGAATTTAGTAAATGCTGAAATATAGGGTTGTGCTATCTTTTTCCCTTTCTTCATGCAAAACAGGTATTTAGATGGTATTATAATTTAGGGTGCCATGGATAGGCTATGCTTCTTGCTTATCAAGAGCATAAAGTAGCCAATTAACATTACAAAAAGAAATTAGTGTCTCTTTTTTCAAGTTGTATAGATCTATTTTTTCCCAATTTACAAGTATACACTCCAAAGGGGAATCTCGGGGTATGCTCTGTCTCTGTCCCATTTTGATGTGGAATGACCAATTCCACACCAAGGATCAACAACTGTGTGTCCACAGAGGTTGCCCAACCTATAGCACCCATGTTAGTGAGGCAAGAGTCTCCCCTTCACCAGAACATCTTCTAGTATGAAAAAGGGGAGTCAATAGACCCCAGATCCAGCAGCCAGGCTGACTTGACTTCTGGGGTTGATGGGCATGAAAGCTCATGACTATGGATGTGGAATAGTCAATTCCACACTGAGGGTCAACAACTGTGCATCCACAGAGGTTGCCCAACCTAAAGCACTCACGTTAAGTGAGATGAGAGTCTCCCCTTCACCAGAATGTCTTCCAGTATGAAAATGGGGAGCCAATAGACCCCAGAGCCAGTGGCCAGACTAGACTGACTTCTGAGGCCAATGGGAGAGAGAATACATATATACATAAATATCTATATAAAAACACATGTAAATATTACATATATACATATATATATATATGTCTAAGTCCATTATATTAAGCTAGAAAAATAGAGTACTAAGTGCTTACTATATGCTATGTACTATGCTAAGTTCTGGAGATACAAAAATAAACAAGATTATTTCTCTACCTCCATGATTCAAATTCCAAAAGGGGAAGCCAACATATGAAAGAGGAACAGAAATTTGGAGAGGTGAAGAAGATTGGTTAATAAGGAGCAGAACAGGAAATGAAGTGAGCATGAATTGGTTGACTCATGAAATCTCATTAGGGACTCACCAATCAAGTGAGCATAAAGTAGATCACAAGTCTAGGTTAACTCAGTATACTTAATCTTTATGTGTCACCCACTTCTCACCTATCCATCTCTATCAATTTTTCTATATATGTATACACACACACACACACACACACACACACACACTTTAGGATAAAGGTATCTACAGGGTGAGAAAACTACTAGAGAAGAAAAAGAAAAAGTTTTTGTTAATTTTAAAAGTATAATGGTGGTATCTCAGCAATATAATTCTCTAAATGGCTTATTTGAAGCATACTAATGACTGTCCTTGAAAGATTTCTTAGAAATCACCCATATTTCTTAAAAATAGAGAACTTTTATGTGCATGAATTTGATAGCCATGGAGTTAACTAAGCCAATAAATAAGTTAGAATGCCTTAGAATTGCAAAATATTTCTGATGGGAGAGAGGTTAGGAAGAGAGAGGGAAAAGTAATTCTATATTCCATTGGTAACTTGCAAGATGTGTATTCTGATTTAGCAGAGGTTCCAATTGACATAAACACCTGTTTTCTGGGTTAATTAAGTGTTGATCTCTAAGTCACTCAAACAGCCCACACTTCTTCAGGGAGCAATAACAAGCCTCCCACTATCTTCAACTTTCTTTGCTCTCACTAGTAGTTTTGAAAAGACAATGTCTGAACTCCTTTAAATTCATTATTCACACCCACTGGTTTCAGAGCAGGAAAAGGAATATATCTGAAAGGCAAAAAATAAAATGCCCACCCTATCCCTGGAGCCAAACTTTCATTGGTGTGTTAAGAGTTTTGTGTTCAGAATCTGGGAGTGGTGCTGACAAATGAATCCCACCAAGAGCCACTGGGCAAAACATTATTCCAGGCTTGGCAGGAAGAATGAGAATTACAAAGGTAAAATATTGACAGAAATGAAATGAGCTCTGTCCTTCCAGCTGCAAAAAAAAAATAGAACTCTTCTCTCAAATTTAAATAACTTCTATTCCACCTCTACCCAGAGGTACTCAAAAATGGATTTTTGCATCCTGTGTGGCTTCCACATCAAAGGGAGACAGCAAGGTAGAGGAGTAGTAGTGTTGGAGGCAGGATAAATCTGAGGTCAAGTCCTAAATGACAATTTTGAGTTCTGTGCTTATGGGTAAGTCACTGAACCTTTGAGAGCCTCAGTTTCCTTAGCTATAAAACGAGGAACCTCAAGTACCAGTTACAGGGCTACAGAGAGGATTACATAGATAATATGGTATACCTTAGAGGCTTTGTAAACCTTAATGAGCTTCATAAAGGTTAGCTACAGGGACTGGTTCTCCAGAGTTTATGAGTTTAGGCAATTATGAGTATGATTTTGGAGAGGACAATACCCCTTATTGAGCACTGAGGACAATTGGGTATTGTCCGCATAATTTAAGATCATCTCAGGATTTTGTCTAAAAAGCCAGGAAATTAACACATCTTTCCCATTCAATTTGCCAGGAGGGACAGGGCCAGATTGGCCCAGATTTTGCCATGGATTAAAATAAACCAAATAAATGCACATGGACAGTTGATTGGAAAGGACAGAAAGTATCTGTTCTGAAGCTGATGAAAAGTGCTATCCAATAATGAAAATGCCAGAGTTGCAAACTCTGCTAATGTATTCTCAATATACAGTTTAGTTTAATAAATCTTTATGAAGCATTTACTATGTACAGGGCCCTCTGGTAGGTGCAGGAGAGGCAGATACAAAAATAATCTAGCCCTGCCCTCAAAGAGCTTCCAGTTCTTTGGAAATACTCAATACATAGACAGAGAAATAAAAGCAAGGAATATACAAAGTAAAGCAAGATAATTTCAAGAGAAAGAACAACAGGAACAATCAGGAAAGTTATCCCTAAGGCGATGCTTTGGAGGAATCTAGGGATTCTGTCAGGTAGCAATGAGTTGACTCCAGATTGGGGGCAGTATGGGGAGAGAGGGACGTCAGGAGAGACTGTAAAATTCAGAAGCAAGAAACAGAATTCTGTGGAAAGAGAGCAACCAGCAAACCAATTTGACAAAAGCCGAGAGTATATGAAAGGGAATCAAATGAAATAAGGCTGGAAAAATAGGTAGAAGCCAGATGGTGGAGGGCTTTAAATGCCTGACTAAAGATCCTATAATTTTATCCTAGAGTAAGTAGGTAGCTGTTGAAAGTTTTTAAAAGGAGAATGACATGATCTTATTTGTGTTTTAGGAATACTAATTGGGCAGCTATATGGAAGATGGCCCAGAGAAGGGAGAAATTTGGGAAAGGCTGACCAAATAAAAGGAAATTGCAATAATTCAGATTGGAAAGCCTTAATCAAGGCATGAATTAGGCTAGAAGCTGTGTGAGTGGAGAAATGAGACTGGACACAAGAGATGTTGTAAAACAGAAACAATGGCATTTGACAAGCAGAATGACTCCAAGGTTCCAGACATGTATTATTGGAGGGTAATAGTTCCTGCAATCCAAATAGGAAAGTTGGGAGGAGGGGTGGGTTTTGAAAATATAACAGCCCAGCATTGTTCTAGGCTGGCTGCAAAGAAATACTTTTCCTCAGAGCTGGGAGGAGAAAAGGGGGAAATGGAGAGAAGAGGAAGGTAAAAAGTGAATCAGTTTGCAGAAAGGACATTTACATCTGTCATCCCAGGGCAGCATTTCTATCACATTGTCCTTTGCTAACTCCATTAGGAGCTTCTGCCTTTCACAGCATTTCTCCAGCTGGTTAATCATGAACTCCTCAGTGCAATCAAGGCTTCTTCACACACTGCTCAGCCACTCAATGTCTCCTAATATGCTCTAGCTGGAAAGGGACCCAAGTCCAACCCCAGAGGATATTTTCCATTCAATTTCAAATCATAAATGATTTTCTTTTAACTTATCCATCCAGTTTTAAAAGGTATTTGGTGTCTTCTATAAAAATGATTTGGGAAAGGATATAAATGGATGTTTGCAGGGAGAGAGAGAGAGAGAGAGAGAGAGAGAGAGAGAGAGAGAGAGAGAGAGAGAGAGAGAGAGAGAGAGAGAGAGAGAGGAGAGAGAGAGTGAGAGAGACAGAGAGAGAGAGAGAGAGACAGAAGAGAGAGAGAGAGAGAGAGAGAGAAAGAGAGAGAGAGAGAGAGAGAGAGAGAGAGAGAGAGAGAGAGAGAGAGAGAGAGAGAGAGAGAGAGAGAGAGAGAATCGGAATTTTGCAGAGGCATTAAGTTAAAAGCAATAAATCAGTTTTATACCATGGCTTTATGACTGACTGCTTCAGTCAGAATAAAGCAGAAGAATCAAGTTATCACATAAAATAAAATTTGTCACATTAGCTCAGGTTAAATTAGTAAGGTGGTATTATGTGGCTACAAAATTTGCTTGGTTGGCTACAGAACTATTCTGTGCATTTTGAATTCTCTGTATTTGTAATTCTACCACTTTGGTATGAGCAGAGAGTAAGATTTCTTCATATTAAAAAAAACAAAAGTGGAGAAGGAATACCCAATATGGCGTACATAGGACAATAAAATGTAGAGGTGGAAGGGACGTAAAGATCATCACTTAGCCTAAATCCCTGATATTAAAGATAGAAGAATTTAAGCTTAAAGAGGATAAGATAGTTACTGGAGGTGAAATCAGTTCAATTCAGTTTAATTCAACAAACATAGATTAAGGGTTTACTATAAGCCAGGTATTATGTTAGGTTAGATATAAAGGAAAAAAATAGTCCTTTCCCTTGAGGGATTCTACTAGAAACATCCAAACAACAGAGCTGCAATGGAGATAAAATCAAACACAGGTCCTTCAGAGTCTGCTGGGTGAAAGATGAGTTAAGAGAAGAAGAATTTGATTCAGAAGAAGTTGCCATAAGGGTAAAGGCCCTCATCTTTAACAAAAAAAAAAAAATCATGCCCCTGCATTCTTTACCTAATTTTTTTTAAGTGTAACAACTTTAGGAAATGATTTGGGAGTAAAGATGTCAACTCCCCTTCTCCCTTGTCAATAAGTAAATCGGGATCTTTAAGTAATGGGCAATAAGATATTTGACCAGTATAACTCAAATAAATAACTTGGATCAAGAAAGAGAGATAAATATTTAAATAAAATTTATAAGCAAATTGGGAGCAAATTTCTGACCCTAATAAAATATATCTATCAATCAAAGATAATTACTACTAAAGTTAATGCTAAAGTACAGACACACATGCATTTCTTTTTTTTTTTTAAACCCTTACCTTCTGTCTTGGAGTCAATACTGTGTATTGGCTCCAAGGCAGAAGAGTGGTAAGGGCTAGGCAATGGGGGTCAAGTGACTTGCCCAGGGTCACACAGCTAGGAAGTGGCTGAGGCCAGATTTGAACCTAGGACCTCCCATCTCTAGGCCTGGCTCTCAATCCACTGAGCTATCCAGCTGCCCTCCACACATGCATTTCTTAAGGTATGGAACAGTGGGCAAATAGGTGGCTCAGTGGATTGAGTCAGGCCTAGAGATAGGAGGTCCTGGGTTCAAATTTGACCTCATACACTTAGTAGCCATGAGACCCTGGGCAAATTACTTCACATTTGTTTGTCTCCATTTCTTCACTGATAAAATACAAATAATAATAGCACTCAACTTTCAGAATTGTTATGAAGATCAAATGAGATAGTATTTGTAAAAATTGTGGAGAAGAGTGAAGGAGTATACCATTGAGTGTGTTTGCTGAGGGCCTGGGGCCCCATTAACTATGGTCATTCTCAGGAGAGCACAGTCCTTGGTTGTTGTCACAGGGACTGACTCTTGGACTTGCAATAGCAGAACTGCCCACCAACTCAAATTGGAGTACTTGAGGTCACTCACCCTTGACTCAGACTTGAGCTGGAGACTGGGAGAGCATTCAACTCTGGATTACAAAAATTGGAATAACCATTTAGGACCCTGGAAAAAAACAAGCATTAAAAAAAATCCTGAAACCTGAGATAATACCCATTAACTAATTAGGAACTCCAGAAAAAATGTTGATAACTAAGTCTATTGGCTTGGTCACTAAAACTAACTAAATAAATAAAAATGAATAAGCAAAGGGAAAAGAACCCAACTATTGATAGCTATTATGGGGACAGAAAAGATTTTGGCTGAAATTCAGAGGACAGTGAAGTAAAAACACATACTTCAAAAACAGCAAAGAAATACAACAAATGGCTAGAAGTTGGCTTAAAAAAAACCATAAAGAGGCCTTAAAAACCAAATTAGAATGATTGAAGAAAAATTAGATACAAAAATGAGCAATGCAAGAAAATCAAGAAAATATGAAAGAAAGGTCATCCAAATGGAAGAAGACATCCAGAAACTTACAGAAGAAAATAATGTATTAAGAATTATAATTGGACAAGGAGAACCTGATTTCCTAATTCAAAAAGAAATAATAAAAGCAAAATAATGAGATAATAGAAGATAATATGAAATTTCTTATCACAAATACAACTGACATGGAAAACAGATTAAAAAAAGAGACCATATAAAAATAGTTGGACTCCTGGAAAAAAAGAGGTAAGACATCATATCATAAGAAATTATGAAAAAAATTATGCAGAAATTTTAGAAACAGAAAGTAAAATATATATTAAAAAACTCTACCAATCATCACCTCAAAGAGCCTGAAAGATGAAAATGCACAGGAACATCATTGCTAAGTTCCATAGCCACAGGTTAAGGAGAAACTACAACAAGCAACAAGGAAAAGCCATTCAAAAACTATTGAGCTACAATCACAATAACACATGACTTAGCAGCCTCAACATTCAAAGATTCCAGGACATGGAACAGTGAATTGGGCAGAGCAAAAGAACTGGGTTTACGAACAAGAACAAAGTATCCAACAAATACGAGCATGATTATAAAAGGTAAACAATGACTGTTTCGTGAACTAAAAGTGTTTCAATTATTCCAGGAGAAAACTCCAGAACTCAGCAGAAAATTTGATCTATAAGAAATAGGGCTGGAGCAGAATATACTATGAAACCAGAGAAGAGAAGTTAGCAGTCTTAATCATGAACAGAGTTGGTACTAAAATGGATATCATTGGAAGGGATGAACAGGAAATCCATTTTATATTGGGGGGATTACTATGGATAATGAAACATTATCAATATTAGACTTGTATGTATCAAGTGTCATAGTAACCAGATACTACCAGTATCATTATTATACTTATTATATCCATTTTTATAGATGAGTCATCTGAGGCTAAAATATTAAGTAATTGCCCATGGTCACACAGCTATTAAGGATCCAAGGCAAGATTTGAATCTAGTTCTTCCTGGAATCAAGGAACTCTACTACAATATTCCTTCAGGATACAACTTTGTTAATGACCAATCTCTGGCATCAAGTAGAAATTTAGACTGGAAAAGAGTACACAGACCATCATCCAAGGTTTTCTAGCTTCCCAGCTTTTTTTTTTTTAATTTTTTAGGTTATTGGAAGGGTCTATTACTACTTTCTGCTTCTTTTATTGTTTAGTAACCTGTTCCAAAAACTAGAGCCCCTTAAAATAATACTATTCAATTAAGACCTTTCAAAATATGAATGAATTTTTCAAGTCAATTAAATTATATTTTGAGCATCAGTGAACAGGATAGAGCACATCAATTTCCAAAGGAAATATATTCATTCTATTCATTGTTTTATTTTATTTATTAATGTCCTTGATCCCCCGCCCCTTTCCCTGTCAATTAGGAAATAAGATACAACCAATATGTTATAATGGAAAAATCCTGTTCTGGAAGACACAAAACTTGAGTTTCTTGTGTGACTACAGTCATATTTGAATTTAGATTTAAAATCCTAGGGAAGAACTATGACTTTAAAGAATTAGGAGACACTGGTAATGAGGAGACAAGGTCTGCTCATCTGGTGCTTCTCAAAACACCTGAATTCTAGTCCTATAGGGCAGCTAAGTGGCATAGTGGTTGGAGTTCAGAGACTGAATTCAGGATGATGTTAGTTTAAATCTGACCTCAGATACTTATTAGTTATGTGAACCTGGGAAAATTACTTAACTTCTCTCTCCTTCAATTTCTTCATCTGTAAAATGGGGATAATAATAGCACCTGTCCCTCTTGAATCAAATGAAATATTTACAAAGTCCTTAACATCAATGCCTGGCACAGAGTAGGAGCTTTATAGATATTTTTTTCTTTTCTTATTTTCTTCTAATCCTAGATCTTTCATTATCATTTAAGTTGTTTTGGACAAGTCAATCTTTCTTGACCTAAGTCTGAATATTTGTGAAAAAAATATTGTTGAATTAGATGATCTGTAAGGTCCCTTCTAGATCTGATTCTTTTAATCTAATATCTCATCTTAAAGAGGGACAGCTTCTACATCAGTATAACACTTTTGACTAACTAGGTATGAGAATAATAACTTTCCATGCAAAGCAGAATCTTGGCTCCGAAAGCTTTAGTGAAAATTTGGAGAATTTTTTTTTCTAAATGGTTTCCTAGAAACTTATTGAATTCTCAAAACTATGCAAACACATTATGAAAAAATTTTAGGATCTTCTAATGTGTTCTTTTGAAAAGAAATTGGTTTTCCCTAGAAGAAATAGCCTTTTCTTATCAATGTTAATATATTTAGGAATGAGTACAGTGGAATTCAAATTTTTTCCTTAAATTTCCTCAAATTTCTTCCATTTAAAATCTTTGCAAACAGGAGCATTTTACATTTTTCAACAATTAACAATTTACACAATACTTTTTTTTAAAACCCTCACCTTCCGTCTTGGAGTCAATACTGTGTATTGGTTCCAAGGCAGAAGAGTGGTAAGGGCTAAGCAATGGGGGTCAAGTGACTTGCCCAGCGTCTGGGAAGTGTCTGAGGTCATATTTGAACCCAGGACCTTCCATCTCTAGGACTGACTCTCAATCCACTGAGCCACCCAGCTGCCCCCTTACACAATACTTTTACAAATAAATAAAGAAATAATAAAGTTTTTATTTCCATTTTACAGATGAAGAAATTGAGACTAGAAACGCCAAGTGATTTGCTCCAAAACAAGTAGTTGACCTGGGACCAAAATTTCACTTTCTTGATTCTTACTGCAATGGAAAAGTGAAGAGGAAAAAACCTGGTGCTGGAGTTAGAAGATTTAGAATAAAATCTGCTTCTGGTACTTACTACATGTGTGATCTTTACCAAGTCACTAAATCTATTTGGGTATCAGTTCTTCATCTGGAAAATGAGGCAATTGGACTAGACTGCCTCTGAGGGACTTTCCAGCTGTAGATTTATGTTAATATGACATAGGATTACTTAGACATATATGTTTAAACCAATGGGGCATAAGGTACTTGGCCACAGTTACATGCCTGCTTTTTTTTTTTTAACAAAGCTAGAAATTCATAATTTCATTCATCAAAGACACTCAATTTGTGCTTAAAGGTCAATAGGAAACCCTTTTCATAAAAGAATAATATCTTGTGCAGGTTGTACTAGAAATTTAGTCCCTCACCATATGGCTTTTCAGCAAATTCCAGCATGGATTCCTACTCCTGGATTTCTGGTGACAGTCTCTCCTGACCTCTAAAAGCTTACAAGATTACAGCTATCTCCAATCTCCTTTACCCAAAAAAGAACATTATAGATACTACAGAGAATGAAATGATAATAGGAACATGAACCTGGGGGCCAAGCCTGGTGGGGAGATAGAGACCTAAGACTTCTCTTTCCCTCAAAGGCTTAGTCCAGTGATGGTGAACCTTTAGAGATTGAGTGCCCACACCTCAACCCTCATGCAGCATGTAAGCCACCTGCCATATCCCAGAAAGGGGAGGAAGGAAGCACTCTCATTGGGCTGCTGGGCAGAGGGGCAGTTCATGTAAGAGATGTCCTCAGGAATGTGGAGAGGGGGAAAGGAGCAGCCCCTTCTAGCATGCTCCAGCACACATGCCATAGGTTTACCAACACAGGCTTAGTCTTCTCCTCACTCAAACATAGCCAAGCAGGAATGAAGACTCATTTCAGCTCCATCTTTCAAGGGAAACCTAAGTGACCATCAAACTCAAATGATAGGGTTAAGCTTCTTTTTAAATTTTAATTATTTATTTCTTTGTTGTATTAAAATACTAGGTAACTCTCTTCCTCCCTCCCCTTCCTCCATTATAGAAAAGGCATCATTCAACAGAAAAATATGTATATATAAAATTATATCTCATTTATTTCTGTTTATCAGTTTTTCCTCTGGAAGTGGACATACACAAGTCATTCTCCAAACAATATTTTTGTTGCCATGTATAATGTTCTCTTGTAAAAAAAAAATAAAAATAAATAATGTTCTCTTGTTTCTGCTCATTTTAATAATAATTTCAGGTAGAATTTTTCTTTTTTTTTTAATTAACCTGCTCATGATAGGGTTATACTTTGTAGAGCTAGGAGGTACTCAATAAAACTAAACTATGACTATACGGTCTCAGTAAAATTGTTTTCAGAACCACAGTCCTAGTATAAATTAATCTGCAAAATGCATAAATTCTTAGAGCCATCCGTTCATATTCACTTTGACTTTAAGTAATAATATACTTGCAAAGGGAATGAACTCATTTATTAAAAAAGAGAGAATCAGACTTGCAAAGTATCATTTTTGAGGAGATAGAACAGCAGGATATTGCTTCAGCTCTACCTAAATAAAAGGAGGTAGCAGAGAAAAGCAAGAGTTTGGGGGAGGGAGTGTGGATCAGAGATGCCAAACAACTTGGCTTCACAGCCAGGAAGAGATTGAGGGAGTGAAGAATGAAAAATTTACCAGGTCCTAGCAGTGTACATTCAGAAAAATAGTCACTTCTGTCTAGGAAGATTACTCCTGAAGTTGATCAGTAAGCCTGATGAGATTTCCCCAAACAAAAGTGAGGATCTTCTTCCTTATCACTTAACATGGGGTCTGGCACATAGCAAATGGTTAATAAGTACTCATAGACTAAGCAACTAAGTGACTAACTAATGAGTATATTCAATTCAGGCTAGTAGCAGCCTTCATTTGCAATCAGTTCCAGCCATTGGTCTAGATATCAATCCCTCTGCAGCCTCAGATACCCAAGATGCTCTCTGATTGGAATGCAAATTAAGTTGAGCAATAAACTAAGTGAAGAAGGAAAGAATTACTTCCTTATTTCTTAGGACACATCCCTGCCTTTATTATAGATAGATACCTATATGGAAAAATGTATGCATGTGTGTTATATGTGTATGTATAGTTGTGTACATATACATAAACTTATACATGCACATATATCACATATGTAAATATATGTGGGTGTGTGTTTACATGTCTGCCTGTGTAAATATATATATATATATATATGAATAATAGGCAGTAACTGAAAAAAATAAGCCTGCTTCTACACTATATTCTGACCGGTGAAAAAGCTTATTTCTCCTCACATAAATCTGAAGTCTTTAAATCCATCTAGCCGACACTTAGGACATTTCAAATCATAAAATAATAAAAGTCTAACAGTCATGCTACAACAGTGTCAACCAGCTGTGGAATTGTCTCTTGCTTCCTTACTTGTCATTCTGTATTTGATCAAAGATGAAAGCATCTCCTTTTGAAATAAAAGTGCATTAAGCCATCTGTTTTCGGGAACATATGAAAACAGCAGTCTTTCAGAGATCAAGGAGAAAGTGGGTTTGGAAGGCTTATCAGTTAACATAACCAGAAAAAGAGGTTTTCATCTGTAGGAGGTGAAATATCTTGTTTTTGGCAGGAAATATGTAGAAAATGAGTTTCGTTATACCTATACAAATGTGAATCTACTGGTGTTTGTGGGCATAATAAAAAGATCTATTTTTGGAATGACTATGGAATAGGAATAAAATTAAGCTGCTGTCTGGATTTCTCTATAATTGGCTAAAATGGCCTTTAGGATTATTATTATTATATTATTATATCATTATATCATAAGGCTATGCAGTGGTCTTTACACAATGATTCCAAACAATAATGGGAAGAAAAATAAAGATCTGTACATGATGCTTAGGTGTAGAGAAGGAAATTAGTTTTCAACTGTATTCATTGAAAGAATCTCTTTAAGACTTCCTTTCTTTAGTTCTGTTCAGGAAAGGGAGAAAAAAACAACAATATGTTATCTAGTCTATTATTCTAGTTCAAAATGATCTTACTTAGACTTACATGTCTTGTTCAGAGAGTTTTTATTAATTTCTCCCTTTTTATATTTAGGAGAAAAAGGAGCAATAATATTTTTCAGTAAGAGACTGTGCAGGTTGTCAGTTAAAGACCCCTTGCTGTGCAGGTTTGTCAGTTAAAGACCCCTGTTGTGCAGTTTTTCAGTTAGTGACAGTTAGAAGGGTGTGGCCAATTGTGGTTAGTTAGTTGCCCACTGTTGGAAAGGGTTTTTTGATCTCTGGGTCTCCTGGGGAGAGGGTGTGTAGTTTGCTCTCTCCAGGTAGAGACAGAGACACAGAATTAAGACCTAAACAGCCTTATTGATTATTGGTTAACTTGGATAGTTAAGGTACATAGACTGTGGTTATATTATTAGATATTGAGAGTAGGAGAGTAGGCGAGGGCTTTAGCCTAGCAGAAGATACTGCCCTCTGAGGCAGATAGATTTGGGTTTTCTAGAAAAAATTAGAATTAGGATCTTGGGTATAGTTATAATCTATTATAAGATTTCTTTCACTTTCCTCCTTCCTATTTCCTATCCGTATTTCCTAATAATAAACTAAGTGTTTTATGTTTAATAAACTGTGCACTGGCTTTTGATCAAACTCCTGCTCCCCCCCCCAATTTAACCCTTCACAGTCTAAAAGTGAGAACATTATAAAATAACTGTTTAGTGATTCAGAAATGAACAGCTCCAATAATGTAATCCTTGTTCCTTTTTTTTTTAAACCCTTACCTTCTGTCTTGGAGTCAATACTGTGTATTGGTTCCAAGGCAGAAGAGTGGTAAGGGCTAGGCAATGGGGGTCAAGTGACTTGCCCAGGGTCACACAGTGTAATCCTTATTCTTATGGAAATGTTGGAGGGTACAATAATAAGGGTGATGAAATCAATGGAATACCTTCTTGTCAAATGTTTTCTTCTCCCAGAGGCAAAGAGAAGCTTTCGGGCACCTCTATAGTGGAGAGAAGGAATGGCCCCAAAGTAAATAAAGCCACATTTGTATGCAACTGCTAATTTATCCGCTTTTAGATATTTTTTCTTGTTTTCTTGATTGCAACCACTGAGTGATTTATGGAATCTATAGTGAAAAGGCACTGGGAATCAGGGGGAGGTAGGAGTGAAGAAGGAGAGGATTTCATTGCCAAATTAATTTTGAAATTTAGTCTATGACTTTAAGAGGTTGGATTATTTTTATCTCAACAGGATGAATGACTTGGATGTCATCAACATGAAACCTTCTTTGAGTTGCAGACCTCCAGTTTTCAAAGGATATAATCAATAAACAACAAGATCTATACTAAATTATGAGATCCAAAGTATTCTAGTTATGATATGCTATTATTTCAAGGTGTAAATTACCCCTAACTTTATATGTGTAGTCCTAATATCTCCATTGACCTTAAGTCCTATATCACTAACTGCCTTTTTGAAAATTTCAAATTGGTTGGCCCTTAGCCATCTTTATTTATTTACAGATTGCCTCTCTCATTAGAATGTAAGCTCTTTAAGGGTGGGGTCTTTCCCTCAAATACACCTATCTTCTATATTTACCCATATCTAATGAAGTCACCAACATTCTTCCTCTTAGTCTCCCCAGTTTATAATCTTATAATTATCCATCATAATATAAATATATTTATATTGGTAAAAATAATATAATAATATCACTCTCCATCACCCTACATATTCAAATAGTTGTCAAATTTATTTTGTTGTTCACACAGTCATTACCTTAGTTCCAGTTCTCATCACCTCTTACTTAGGTTATTACAATAGCTTCCTAATGGGACTCCCTGACTCGTCTCTCTTGCTTAAGGCTAACACAACCGGAGAAATTATCTCCCGTAAATATGGTACTAATCAAATCATTCTCCTATTTAAAAAAAATTGTAATATCTCCCTATTCCCTTTGGGATAAAAGATTAACCTCTTGTTTTTAAAGTCCTTCACAAATAGATTCAACCTATTTTTTTCCAGATTTGTCCATCATTCCTCTTCTGTGCTCTACAGTAAAGCTAAAGTCACTTTATTTCTGCTTTCCATCTATAACTCTTACTCTCCATCTCCATGTCCTTGTATTAATAGTCTTTCATGCCTGGAATGTGTTCCCTCCTTGCCTTCAAATAATAGAATTTCTCTCTTCCTCAAAAAGTACTTTCTATATGAACCCTCTCTTGATCTCCCCATCTGCTAGTGTTAACTCTTTCTAATTATTTCCTAATTTGGTATTTAGTTGTATTTATTTAGGATATATTTATATATGCACTTGTCTCCTCTGTGAGAACACAAGCTCTCTGAAAGTAAATATTGTGAAATTCTTTGTATTTTTATTCAATGCCTAGAACAATGCCTGGCATAAAGCAGGGAGTTAGTAAAAGATTGATTGATAAAATATAGACTATTCTTATTTTGGGGATAGTATAAATTTGTGTGTGTGTCACTTGTATGTGTGTGTTCCCTTTAATTAGAAAGTTAGAAAATTTCTCATGTTGAATGGATGGTATTTAATTTTTATTTTTCCAAGGTGCCAGTACAGGTAAAGTAAATGCAAAGCACATCAACCAATGTCTTACCAGAGACATTCTAATAGCTGAAAGCAAACGCAGAGTGTCTGGCATTTTTCAGAGAACTTTCCATCTATAACCAGCTTTGAAGGGGACCATATGATTAATGAATAAATATTAACATTATAAATGGATATCAATAAATATGATCTCTGAGTGATTCATCATAAAGCAATGAAAATAATGACGGGACATTTTTCTGGAGCAGACAGATGTATGAGTCAGAAAATAATAAAAATATAGGAGCCTGGTCATTATTAAAACCTATAGAACTGGAGTTCTTTCCAACAAAATCTTTTCTAGTCTCTTTATTAATTTTCTAGAAGTTCTAAAGGGTAAGTGAAGATGCAGCATATCTCAACATCAAGTATCAATTTGCTTTAGTTGTTCAGGCCTTGACAAATTATTTGAGGTCCATTCAGTTCAATTCAAGAAATAGTTATTAAGTTCTTATGATTTGCAAAACATTTTCCTCAAGATATAAAGATAGAATAACTTCTGACCTAGTCTCAAGGAGTTTATAATAGAGGAGGAAAAGCATATGAATAAACCAAAGTAAAAGGGAAAGTTAAATCTGCAACCTAAGAAAATTACTATGAGAAAATTAGAAAAGTGGTCACAATTTCACTTAAGGGCTGTGTGATAAATGATGGAAAGCAAATGTTTTTGTTTGTTTGTTTGTTTGTTTGTTTTAAACATAAAAATCTACTTCATTGTTTTGGAAGGGAAAGGAATAAGGGCTTAGAGATTTACTTATGTTTATTCTTATTTTTTAAAAAACTAACTAACTATGCTAACTAGGTTATTAAACTAAAACTTAACCAAGTTCTCAAATCTTACTCAGAAGGGGTCCAAAAATCAGTTAGAGCCAGGATCTGTGGTTGTTAGATGTCTAAGCAAGTCCTGATATCCAAGTGAGACTGAATGCTGCCAGCAGCTAGATACAGGAACCCTTCCTCAGTTCAACATAGGGAAAAGATCCCTCTTCAGATCTTCCTCTTGACTTCCTCAGGAGACCAGAAGAAAAAGTCCATTGGGGCAAGATGGAGTCTTCCCAGATCCTCCAGCTCAGGCTCCCATGTGACCCTTGGTCACATGCCACTGTCAATCATACCTAGGTTTGCACTTTTCAGTTCTTGCACAGTTTTGCAAATTTCAGACCTTTCCATCCTTTATCACAGCTGTTAGGAAAAACTTCAGGGTAGAGGTGTTATCCTTGTTGGACCTTGAAGGACTTGAGGAAGAGGTGAGGAAAAGGGACTTGACCCAGGCTTGGTAGGTAGAGTGAGCCAAGTCAATGTCATGAGAGAGGGTGTAATGAAAGCAGGACTATGAGATTCGGTCAGATATTTACATTTTATCCAGAAGGCAATGATAAACTAGTGATAGCTTTTAGTAAAAGAATAACATAATCTTGAAGACCATAAAAGAGACCTAAAATATTGTCAATTTAGTTGCTTCAGCAATTGTTAAAAACCAAATCTGATTGATTGATTGATTGCTACTCTTCCATTTCAGTGCATAATTGCATGATGGACCTTTCAGTGATTGATTCATTCAGTCAACAATAATTTATGGAGGGCAGAGCTAAGATGGCAGAGTACAGAGACCCAACTGAGCTCTCCCAATAGTCCCCTCCAAATAACTTTAAAATAATGTCTCAAATAAAACGTTGGAGTGCCAAAGACAACAAAAGGTCAGGGGGAGAGTTTTTCCAATGAAAGACAGCTTAAGATTTGGGCCCAAGAGGTCTGTGACATCTGGGTGGATACTGGCCTGAAGCAAAATGATGACAGCATCAATAGTGGGTTTTGACAATGCCTGTTATAGCTGTGCAGTAGCAACAGCAACAGATTCAGGATCTCTCAGCCCAGAATGGGTAAGAGAATTGGATAGAGCTGGTCAAAGAGAGACTACAGGCAATCCTTTGCTGGCATTCAGTGCATATAGTGCTAACTGGCAATTCTATTACTTGTACACAGTTCTCAGTTTTAATTCCAGAGCAGAGAGGAATGATGTGGTGGTTATTTACAAAGAAGCAAGGGACCTAGTCCCAGTTCACAGTGGAGAAGAGCACTATACTTTGTGATCAAAGCAGAGCAGGAGATCTGATTCTAGTTAGAGAACCAAAAGGAATGCTACAGGAGACCTTTCAGGGGAGACCAGAGCAAAGACCAAGAGAAAAGTGATTGCATGTTTCCCCAGTTCATTCTACTGGAAGCTCCAAAAACTTTCAGAACTCCAGAATTAACTTTTAAAACAGCAGAGCCCAACTGTAACATAAAGTTTAGAGTCAATAATAAGTTAGAAAACTGTAAACAACAACAACAGCAAAAGGAACTTGACCATAAAGAGCTACTAGGCAGGGAAGAAAAAGACATAAACCCAGAAGACAACAATGTCAAACAGATACAAACAAAGTCTCAAAGGAAAATGATAATTGGATATAAGTCCAAAAAGAATCCCTGAAAGAATTAAAGATATAATAGGGGTAGAGAAAAAATTGGGGAAAGAAATGGAAGTAATGCAAGAAAATTATAAAAATAGAATTAACCATTTGCTAATAAAGACATAACTGGAAAACACCTTAAAGAACAAGATTTGCCTAATGATAAAAAGAGGCACAAAAACACACTGAAAAAGAACCTCTTAAAAAGCAGATTGGCCAAATGAGCAAAAGAGATAAAGAAGCTTACTGAAGGATATAATTCCTTAAAACTTAGAATTGGGTAAGTAGAAGCTAATGACTCCATAACAATAAAATGAAAACAAAATAAGAAAATGTGAACTATCTAATTAGAAATACAACTAACCTGGAAAATAGATTGAAGAAGGATGATTCAAGAATTATTGAACAGTTCAATAACTATGATTTAACAAAAGAATTCACATAGCATATTTCAAGAAATTATGAGAGAAAACTGACCCAGTATCAGATCCAGAGGATAAAATAGGAATTTAATAAATCCACCAATCACTTCCTGAAAGAGATCTCAAAATGAAAACTGCCAGAATATTATAAAGGTGATATTATAGCCATCTCTCATGACCAGGAGAAAAATAATCCAAGGATCTAAAAAAAAAAAAACATTTGAAATATGGTGGAGTCACAGTAAGGATCTCACAAGACTTAGCAGCTTCCATATTAAAGAAGTGGAGGGCTCAGAAAATAGTATTCCAGAAGACAAAGGAGCTAAATTACAAGTAATAAAACCTACAGACAAAATTGAGTAAAATCCTTCAAGGGGAAAAATGAATATTTAATGAAATAGAGGACTTTTAATCATTCCTTATGAAAAGATCAGAACTGAATTGAAAATATGACATTCAAACACAAGACTCAAAAGAAGAATAAAAATGTAAACACAAAAGAGAAACCATAAAGCACTCAAAGTTAACTGTTTGAATTCCCCTATGGATATATTATATATGTAATTCCTAAAAACTATGTTATTATTGGGGCAAATAGAAGGAGTCTATATAGACAAAGGGCATATGTGAGTTGATTATGTTGGAATAATCTCAAAAAAGTAATGAGAAAGAAAAGTACACAAGAAGGAGGGAGAAGTAGAATGGGGGATTTTTTTTCACATAAAAGAGATAAATAAGGAAGAGATTTTACACTACAGAGGAAAATGGGAAGATAATGTTTGAACTGTACTCTCATCAGAATTTGTTCAGAGGGAAGAATATGTACACACAACCAGAGGAAAGGTGACAAAAGGGAAAACAGATTAAGGGAAGCAGTGGTCAGAAGCAAAACAGACTTTTGAGGATGGAAAGGACGAAAAGAGAAAAGGGTAATTAGAAGAAAACAGAAGGGAGAGAAATATATAATATAATAATTATAACCACATGTACAGATGGGATGAGCTCATCTATAAAGAAGTAGAATAGATTAGAAACCAGCCAACAATATATTGTTTACAAGAGACACTTGAAACAGAAAGACACAGAATTAACAAAAAAAAAGGTCTAGAACAGAATCTATTATGTTTTAGCTAAAGTAGGAAAGGTAAGAGTAGCGATTATGATCTCAGATAAAACAAAAACAAAAATAGCCCTAAATAGACAATCAGGGAAATTATATTTTAATAAAAAAATTCATAGGCAATAAAGTAATATAAAAAAATTTTACAGTAAATTTGTCTCGAATAAAGGCCTCATTTCTCAAATATATAAGGGAAATGAGTTTAGTTTTTAAAAATGAGTCATTTCCCAAATGATAAATGGTCAAAGGATATGAATAAGCAATCTTCAGAAGAAATCAGCTATCTATAGTTATATGATAAAATGCCCTAAATCACTATTGATTAGGGAAAAAAGCAATTTAAAACAGTCCTCAGACTTCATGGCGGCCAAACATAATTAGTTTTTATAGCTAGTATTACACTGAGTTAAATGGTGACCTTCTATGTAGAATCATTAGCAGACTGCAACAAAACACACCTCACCTCCCTCCAAATTTCCTGTTGTACAGGTGCCTAAATGTTTCCACCATCCAAGTTGTTAAAAGATTTTTAGGTAGGATAATCCATTAGTTGTAGAGGCAGCAAGACATGACAAAAATAGTCCTAGACTTGGTATTGGGAAACCCTGGATTTAAATTCTTCTTCTGATATTATCTAGCTATGGGATCCTGGACTAGTCACTGAATCTCTGTGTGTCTAATGCCTGAGTTATCTACTAACAAGGAATTCCCAATGCTGATGAAATTACTATCCTTCAAATATTCCCATTCTACATTAGCTTGCAAACAAGTAAACTTATTAAGATTTTGAAAGATTTTTAGCATAGGACTGGTAAAGGAGCTAGAGAGAAGCTACTTAATGTGATGGACTTCCTAGCTAGCAGGTAGCCAAAGGGAAGCCTAAAGGCTTAGATCAATTGGCACAGAGTACCAAATGAGGACAGGAGATCATGGAAGAAGGAGTAAATGACCAGCTTCACCATTTTGTCTAGGTTTGGGAATAGGAAAGGAAGGGAACAATATTTATTAAGTGCTTCCTATGTATCAGGCACTACACTAAATACTTTACAAATATTATCTTGGTTAATACAACAATTATGCAAAGTAAGTGATATTATTATATGTTTTACATATGTATATTATATATATATATACAGAGAGAGCTCATTTGTGTATATATGTTTTTATGGATAGTTCATTTTAAAGCTGAGGAAACTGAGGCAGAGAAGGGTTAAATGCCTTGCCTAGAACCACACACTTAATAAGTATCTAAATCCAGATTTGAACTCAGGTCTTCTGTCTCCAGAACTATTGTTCTATCAATTTTGACACCTAGATGGTTAGAACTTCTGTCATATTGGTTAGGATTTTTCTAGTTTTGTCCAACTCCCTTCATGACTCCTATCTGGGTTTTCTTGGCGAAGACACTGTAATGGCTTGAAATTTCCTTCTTCAACTCATTTTTCAGATAAAGAAACAGAGGCAAACAGTGTTAAATAATTTCTCCATGGTTATACTGCTAATAAAAGTCTGAGGAGGGATTTGAACTCAGGAAGAGGAATCTTCTTAACTCCAGGCCAAGTACTTTCTCCACTTGCCATCAAAATAACACAGCTAGAAATTAGACTCTGCTAAAAGGAAGGGTTCCACAAAATTGCTTCTATTGCTGCTTACAAAACCAGGCCAAAGATCAATCTTGTGACCCAGAATCAGAAAGGTAAGAGAGGGAAATCGAAGCTAACAGAACATTTCACAGGTGTTATCAGTGTTGTCTTTAAGACTTTCCTACAATTTCTTTATTTGGTATATTTGCAAGAGTACCATTTAATACTTTAAGAAACCACAAATGATCCTGACTCTAATAATGAATTTCTGACAATGAAGGTAAAGAATAAGAGGAAATGAAAAGAAACTATTAAAGACTGGGAAGAAAAACGAATTGTGCTAAAGAAAAGAAAGCTTACTGACTCCCTGACCAACAAGAGACCACCCCCTACTGGCAAACAGATGCAGATGGATGTAGGGGGACAAAGTGGCTGCTGGAAAGAGTCAGAAGGATGTTTTCAGAATCACAATCACATTGGCTGAGACCAAGCAGCCTCAGCAGAATGAGAATGAGGACTTTAAACCTGTGCTCTAATTGAGAAGAAGAACAGCAAAACCTTGAGTGTTCAAATCAATCTTTTAAATTGCCAGGAAACCTATAATTCTTTCATAGATCTATACATCTCTATTAGCTAAACACATCACATCAAACCTCCTCTCCCAGGCTTGAGCATCTCTTCCAAGCTAGGATCCTAATGATATGACAAGCCATCAGTGATAATCATTTACATCCTAGACTCCCTTCATGTCTTGCAGAACAATCAGAGCTGCTTCTCATGTATCCTGTTCACTCCACACAGATGAGAATTAGACTGCACACCCTATTAAAATGCCGGTAGATCTACATTTGATGAATGGGTCTCCCTAGTATATATTTATGGATTTCACGAATGTCAGAGTTTAATAATTAGCTTAAACCACTGAATATTTATTGGAAAAGGCAGTAGATCATATTATGTTTTATGTTATCAATGAAAGTACTCATCTAATAGACTGACCTTATTCCATCACAAACTTTATTTATTTCAGGAATTAGCATTATTCCCTACATTAATACAGCAAGCATCTGTAATTCCAACAATGTGGAACCACACTCTCCTAAAACAATGACCCTCAATTTCCTCAGCAGACAATATTTAGGAAAAGGGCCCAACTGGTATGGAAGCAGGCAGGGATGATCCCTTCAAACCTTAAGACTCAGTGGAAAGACTTGATGTGAGCAGTGTGTAAGAAACAAATGTATCAGGTGGATACTATGGAAGAGAGCCGTCAGGTAGCAATGATTTGCCATTTACCTACATAGAACTGAATATTTAAGAGTTGCTATGGCCAAAAAAAATTTTTTTATCATGTTATGGTGATGTTTCTCCTGTCTTATTTATGCACCAGAAGAAGAACGGTGTCTAACCATCTCCAAGTAGCAAGCATATGAAGTTTATGGTTATGGGACCAAGTACTAAAGAAGACTTAAGAATATAAAAAATATAAACATTTTATATAATTAGTTTTGTGGCTATTAAAAAACACTTTTTGGTGAGGTCCTTTTACTGTCCAGATCAATAACATGTGCCCCAACTTCTAAGGGAATGCTGAGGAACAAACTCTGTCTAGAGAAAAAAGAACAAAGTGACAGAAGCTGTCAAGTCAGCAAGCATTTATAAAATGCCTACTGTGTTCCAACACTGTGCTAAGTGTTGAAAATAAAAATGTAAGAAAACATCAGAACAGCCTCTGAAGCTTACATTCTAATGCTGGGGGGTGGGGTGGGGGTGGGACTAGCACAAAAAAATGAACGTGCAAAGGGTGGGAGAAGAAAAGGTGCCCAGATGGAGGCAAGGTGAAGAAAAGTGTAGAGAAACAGAAATGAAACCCAGAGAGGAACAGAGGAGTGAACATGGATGTCCTGGGCACCTTTCCTTAAAAATGGAGATTTTGAGAGGAACTGGCTGATTAAAGGAAGGGTCTACATAGGTAGAGGAACTTTCCAGGGTGAAAAGGCTGCTGGGTCATTGTGGAGAAAGACCATGACTCGGAAATGGAGCCTGAGAGGAATGGGAAAAATTGGAAAGCATTGATAGCCACCTTCTGGGGGCAAGTAGAGCTCAAAAACTGTAAAGGGCAACAACCTGACTCAAGAGAAATAAAAGGTTAACAGAACAAGATTGAATGACTAGAATCAGGAGCTATACAGGGAAGCACCAAGGAGAAGATGAGTGTCATTTGCTAGGAGCTGGGGATGTTCTAGGGAGAGGTGAAGGATGGCAACAAATGGGAGCATCATTTGGGAGCAGAGATGATTAATACCTGCTAAGAGCAAGAGAAGCCAGAACTTCAGGAAGCAAGCAACAAAGTACAAACAAGGGATCTATGAAAGAGGGGGCTGACATTGGGGGATAAAATTTAAGCAACAGTCAATAGGACAACAGTCAGGTTATATTCTAAATTCCAGACATTGTACAGGTCTCTGACAGAGTTGTTTTCTGGCACTTTCCATGTGTCCAGATGCAAAACCTGTTTCCATTAACTTATCATATTTAGAGCTTGGTAAACCTCTGTTCTTGTTAGGGAAGCTGTTGAGTGTGCTTAGAGGAACTTTAGATAATGAAGTTCTTTTTTTTTTTCTTTTTTTAAGATAAATCCTTACCTTCTGTCTTGGAGTCAATACTGTGTATTGGCTCCAAGGCATTAGAGTGGTAAGGGCTAGGGCTAGGCAATGGGGGTCAAGTGACTTGCCCAGGGTCACACAGCTGGGAAGTCGCTGAGGCCAGATTTAAACCTAGGACCTCCCACCTCTAGGCCTGACTCTCAATCCACTGAGCCATCCAGCTGCCCCCTGATAATGAAGTTCTCATAGGACTTGAGTAGGAAAAACAATCCAGTGTAGGGAAAGATTCCCAAAATGTATCCAATGCTTTTGACAGAAGGAAGTCTCTTAAACAAAGGTTATCCTTTAGAGCCTTTCTAGGCTTTTATGTGCCAGGCACTATGTTAAACACTTTACAAATAAATATTCTCTCAGCTGATTCTCACAACAACCCTGCTATGTAAGTGATAGTCCTTCCTGGGCTTATGCTGTGCTGGCATAGCCTTCAAGACCCCCAGATCACCTCCTATTCCATGGTAAGGCATTTAGGGAGTAGATTAGTGGGGAAAAAATTACAGCAAGTTATATTTACATAAAACTTTGAGGTTTACAAAACTCTTTTCTTATAACCGCCAATGATTATTCTTTCTACTATTACAATGAGAAAATTGATACCCAGAGAGATAAATTAAATTTCCCAAGGTCACACAGGAAATATGAAGCAGAGGGAAGAATTCACACTCAGGTCCTTAGAAACTGAATCTAGAGCTCTTTCCTTATATTATGCTAGTTTACTCCCTTCACCATGTCTATTGGCATAATCTTTCCTTTCCTTCAAAGCTCAGGTGTAATCTTCTCCATGGAACTTTCCCTAATTTTCCAGACAAAGTGAACTTGCCTGCCTTAAATTGTCTTGGAGAATTTTGATTTTTCCTTTGCCTCTATAATACTCAATTTTTTCCCATGCTTATGTGTCTCTATTCATTGTTTGAAGACATTTTCAGGTAGTGACTTTCATTTTTATAATCTGAATCTCCATGTATTCATTACCATTACAATGTTTCTTTCAATGGACAAATTTCTCTGATCTAGCCAGAATGGAATTCTCCAAGGGCACTGATGGAAAGAAGGGTGATCCCAAATCATCTGAATCTTTTGTGTTTTCAGGATCCTTCTCTGCCCAGAAAGGAGTAGAAGAAAGAAAGGCACTTGACCATAGACAAAACTAAGGCTTCTCATTCCTCTTCCCCTAACACTTCCTTCTCTGGGGGAGTTAGATGGAATACTACATTCATCCCAATTTTTAGTAGGCTCTAAGTTGTCTGATAACAGTGAATTCAGGGATGTCATTAAGTTTTCACTTTGGCTTATTCAAACATGATTCTTGTGCTATGTCACTTTATTTTAAAGGACTTTTCACACATCCTAAAGCCTACTGTTGATTAATTAATTTACTTCTAGTGGACATCTCGAATTGTGTGTCTCATATTCATCTGAAATTCATGATGTCTAAAATCAAACTTCTTATCTCACACACACACACACAAAAGAAAAAAAAGGCCTATTTCTATCAAGGGTACTATCTTCCTTTCTTCATTGTTGATAATTTCAGCATCATCTTTGAGAAGTAACTCTCCCTCATCTCCCACCTCCTGTCTGTTGTCATGACATCAGTTGCATTGCCATGATATCTATCAAATCTGTTGCCTCCTCTCCCCCTATGTGACCCACAACTTCAGTTCAGTTTTTCATTTTTTATTGCTTATACTATAAGAATAGCCTCCTATTTGAACTCCTGGCCTCATCTCTCCTCTCTCTAATTTCTCTTTCATACAATTCCCAAAACATCATTCTTACAATGCAAAATATTCTCAAAGTGCTTTCATTCGCCTGTATATTCAGTGGCTTCCTAATGTCTCAGGGATAAAATATAAACTCTTCTCTTTGGTTATCTAGCTCCAGCCTAGGTGAATTATAAATTACTTTCTGCACATTCTACAGTCTGGGCACAGGGGCCTGTTTGTGTTTCCTAAATTTACATTTCATTTCCAATGTCATGGAAGAAGCATAGTATGCATGCCATTCTTGCCTTCATTTCATATGATTTCAAATTTTAATCTAAGCTCTTCTCATGTGCCCCCTCTAAAAGGAAGCCTTTTCTGTTTCCCTTAGATGTTGCTATGTTCTCCCCTCCAAGTGTGATGTGAATGCATGTCAATTTATTTGTTGTAGACATTAAAGAGTGTAATAAGCTCCTTACAAGTGAAGGTTAGTATTTTTTAAATTTTTATTTAATTGATTAATTCAATTTTTCCATGGTTATATGATTTATGTTCTTTCCCTCCTGTCCTCCCACCCCACTCCTGTAGCCAACAAGCTATGCCACTGGGTTTTATATGTTTCATTGATCAAGACCCATTTCCATATTATTAATATTTACTCTAGGGTAATCATTTAGAGTCTACATTCCCAATCATATCCCCATCAACCCTTGTGATCAAGCAGTTTTTTTCTTCTGTGTTTCTACTTTGACAGCTCTTTCTCTGGATGTGGATAGAGTTTTTCCGCATAAGTCCCTCAGAAATGTCTTGGATCATTGCATTGTTGCTAGTGGAGAAGTCCATTACATCCAATTATGCCACAGTGTATCTATCTTTGTGTACAATGTTCTCCTGGTTCTGTTCCTTTCACTCTTCATCAATTCCTGGAGCTCATTCCAGTTCACATGGAATTCCTCCAGTTCATTATTCCTTTTAGCACAATAGTATTCCATCACCAACTGATACAACAATTTGTTCAGTCATTCCCCAATCAAAGGGCATCCTTCCGTTTTCCAATTTTTGGCCACCACAAAGAGTGCAGCTATAAATATTTTTGTACAAACCTTTTTCCTTATTATCTCTTTGGGGTATAAACCAGTAGTGCTATGGCTGGATCAAAGGGCAGGCAGTCTTTTAGTGTTCTTTGGGCATAGTTCCAAATTGACATCCAGAATGGTTGGATCAATTCACAACTCCACCAGCAATGCATTAATGTCAGACTTTGCCACATTCCCTCCAGCATTCATTACTTTCCTTTGATTTGTCTCTCCATTTTAGTCAATATGCTGGGTGTGAAGTGGTACCTCACAGTTGTTTTGATTTTCATTTCTCTAATTATAAGAGATTTAAAATACTTTTTCATGTGCTTATTGATAGTTTTGATTTCTTTATCTGAAAATTGCCTATTCATGTCCCTTGCCCATTTATCAATTGGGGAATAGCTTGATTTTTTGTACAATTGATTCAGTTCCTTATATATTTGAGTAATTAGACCTTTGTCAGAGGTTTTTGGTATAAAGATTTTTTTCTCAATTTGTTGTTTCCCTTCTAATTTTGGTTGCATTGCTTTTGTTTGTACAAAACCTTTTTAATTTTATGTAGTCAAAATTATTTACTTTACATGTTGTAATTTTTTCTAACTCTTGCTTGATCTTAAAATCTTTCCTTTCCAATAGATCTGACAGGTATATTATTCCATGCTCATCTAATGTATTTTCCTTCTTTATATTCAACTCATTCACCCATTCTGAATTGATCTTGGTGTAGGGTTTTATCATACACTGTCTTACTGAGGTTATTTACGCCAAGTCTATTCCACTGTTCCTCTCTTCTGCCTCATAACCAGTACCATATTATTTTGATGGCCACTGCTTTATCATACAATTTAAGATCTGGTGCCACTAGACCACTCCCCCCCCCTTCACATTTTTCTTTTCATTATTTCCTTTGGTATTCTTGATCTTTTATTCTTCCAAATGAACTTTGTTATGTTTTTTTTTTCTAATTCAGTAAAAAAGTTTCTTGGTAGTTTGATGGATATGGCACTAAATAAGTAAATTAATTTGGGTAGGATTGTCATTTTTATTATGTTATCTTGTCCTACCCATGAGCAATTAATGTTTTTCAAATTGTTTAGATCTAGTTTTAATTGTGTGTAAAGTGTTTTGTAGTTGTGTTCATATAATTACTGTGTTTGTCTTGGCAGATATATTCCTAAGTATTTTATATTGTCTAGGATGATTTTAAATGGAATTTCTCTTTCTAATTCTTTCTTTGATTATTTTGTCAAATAGTTTGTGTAGTATTGGGATGAATTGTATTTTAAATGTTTGATAGAATTCAATGGTGAATCCATCTGGCCCTGAGGATTTTTTTCTTAGGTAGTTTGTTGATGGCTTATTCAATTTCTTTTTCTGATATGGGATTATTTAAGTATTCTTTTTCTTCTTCTATTAATCTAGACAATTTATATTTTTTGTAAATATTCATCCATATCACCTAGATTGCCATATTTATTGCCATGTAATTGGGCAAAATAGTTTTTAATAATTGCCTTAATTTCCTCTTCATTAGAGGTTAAGGTATATCTTTTCATTTTGGATACTGTTAATTTGGTTTTCTTATTTCATTTTTTTTAATTAGATTAACCAGTATTTTGCCTATTTTATTTGTTTTTTTAAAGTACCACCTTCTAGCCTTCTTATTAATTCAATAGTTCTTTCACTTTCAATTTTGTCAATTTCTCCTTTAATTTTTAGAATTTCTAATTCAGTTTTTATATAGGAATTTTTAATTTTTTTCTTTCTAGTTTTTTAATTTGAATGCCCAATTCATTGACCACTCCCCTCCCTAAGTTGCTAAAATATGCACTCAAGTATATAAATTTCCCCCTGAGTACTGCTTTGGCTGCATCCCATAGATTTTGATAGGATGTCTCATCATTTTCATTCTCTTCAATGAAATTATTGGTTGTTTCTATGATTTGTTCTTTAACTGATTTTGGAGAATCATATTATTTAATTTTCAATTAATTTTTGATTTGTCTCTACATTTATTATTATTATTATTGCATTTTGATCTGAAAAGGTTGCATTTATTATTTCTGCTTTTTTGTACTTGTTTGTCATGTTTTTATGCCCTTGTACATGGTCAGTCTTTGTGAATGTACTATGTGCTGCTGAAAATAAGGTGTATTCCTTTTTGTCCCTATTTTTTTTCTGCACATATCTATTAACTCTAATTTTTCTAAGATTGCATTCACATCTCTTACCTCTTTCTTATTTGATTTTTATTTGATTTATCTAGATCTATCTGATAGAAGAAGTTTCAGATCTCCCACTAGTATAGTTTTTCTATCTATTTCTTCCTTAAGCTCCACTAGTTTTTCCTTTAGAAATTTGGATGCTATCCCATTTGGTGCATACATGTTGAGTACTGTATCTAAGGAGTTGTTTAGTTTAACAGAGGGGTTCACTCTTTCAGTATAGAGAGGAGAAGAGTGGAGAACCTCACTTCTCAAAGCAGGGTTCAGCCAGCTGATGTTTAGGGTTGGCTCAGAGAGAGAAAAGAGAGTTTAAAGATTTTCCCTCTTCTGCCTTCCCTCTTTAGCTAAAGCTGATCTCCCAGGTTCACTCTTGTCCCTCTTGTTCCACTTCCACTACTCAAGATCAAAGGGTCTTCCCTTGATCTGTTCACTCACACAAAGCTTGGGGAAAAGATAACTATTTTAATGTTAACTCAATCAGTGTAATACAAAGGAATAACTAGCAGGGAAAGAATAGGAGAGGAAAGTGGGGGAAAGTAGGTCCCTGTCTCTATCTATATACCTTTTTCCTCCTTCCTCAAGTTTGGGCAGAACTCATGCCTTGGCAGTCTGAGCCCCCTGAGAAAAAGTCAGGTTGACTCATCCTGTTTGGCACCTTGGCCACAGATCAGACTTGGGGCAACAGGAGCTGAAATAAAATCTGACAGAATTTTAAAATGTCTTTCTCAGGTTTCCTCTTCAATAGTCCTTTTAATTGGGAAATTGGGGGGGGGGAAGATTTCCAGTCACCAGAAGGAAAAGTGGGTAACCCTCAGGGGAAAATCTTTTTCCACCTTCTCTTTTTGGTTTCTCAAAACAGAGAGCAACTCCTCTACCAGCCAGAGTCTCCTCCTCCTCTATATTCCCACCTCCTGTGGCCCCTCCCCTGTCAATGTGTCCAGTTCCACACAATCTTCAGTCTGACACTTTTCTTATGTGCCAGACTCTGTCACAGTACTGATATTTCCTCATTGTCCATACTGCCTTTTATCAGGATGTAATTACCTTCCCTATTTCTTTTAACTAGATCTATTTTTACTTTGACTTTGATACCATGATTGCAATGATTGCAATTCCTGCCTTCTTTTTCTCAGTTGATGTCCAATAAATTTTGCTCCAGCCTTCTAACTTTATCCTGTGTCTGTCTACCTACCTCGTGTGTTTCTTGTAGACAAAATATGGTAGGAATTGAGTTTCTAGTACACTTTGCTATTTGCTTCTGTTTTATAGGTAAGTTCATTCCATTCACATTCAGAATTGTGATTACCACCTGTTTATTCCCCAACATTTTGATTTTATCTACTTGTTCTTCCCTTTTTCCTTTCACTATTTCCTTCTACAGCAGTGGTTTGCTTTCAATCAGCCCCCCTAAGCCCCACCCTTATTTTACTTCCCTTTCTTCCCTCTTCCTTTTTATTCCCCTCTTATTTTTTATGATCTATTAAATTCCCTTCTCCCTCTCTTTCCCTCCCTTTTTGTACTCCCTGTCCTATTCCTCTCTTTGTTTTTTTCCCCTCTCAACTTCCATGTAGGGTAAGATAGAATTCAATACCCCCAGTGTATCTAGATGCTCTTCCCTCTCAGAACTGATTCCACTGAGAGTAAGGTTTGAGTATTACCTATTAGCACTCTTCCTCTCCTTCTTATAATAGTATTCTTCCCCTTCCCATCCCATGAGATTCTTTATGTAGTATGGGTTATCCTATTTTTCTTATTCCTTCAAGTTTCTCTTGGTCCTAGTCCCCCCTTTTCTTTTTTTTGCATATCATCTTAAACCAATTAGTACCTCAAACTCTACCTATGAATAATTCTTCTAACTACTATAATGGTGAATATAATTTTTGTGAGTTACAAATAACATTTTTCCATATAGGAATATAAAAAATTTAACCTTATTGAAGCCCTTAAAAATTAAAATTAAAATCAAAAATTTCCCCCTCTTTCTTATTTACCTTTTCATGCTTCTCTTGATTTTTGTATTTGGATATCACATTTTCCATTTAGTTCTGGTCTTTTCTTTACAAATATTTGGAAATATTCTATTTTGTTGAATGCCCATACTTTCCTCTGAAGCTATATAGTCAATTTTGATGGGTGGGTGATCCTTGATTGTAGACCCAATTCTCTTGCCTTTCTGAATATCATATTCTAAGCCTTGTGTTCCTTTAATGTGGAGGCTGCCAATCCTGTAT
The DNA here is from genome assembly GCF_027887165.1 of Monodelphis domestica. NCBI lineage: Eukaryota > Metazoa > Chordata > Mammalia > Didelphimorphia > Didelphidae > Monodelphis > Monodelphis domestica. The sequence goes on from NC_077234.1 coordinate 180,310,690, forward strand.
AATGCTGATTGGTGCTCCTTGATATCTGAATAGCCTTTTTCAGGCTTCTTGCAATATTTTTTCCTTAGGTTGGAAGCTCTTGAATTTGGCAATTATATTCCTGGGGGTTTTCTTTTGAGGTTTTAATGTAGAGGGTGTACTATGTATGAATACTATGTATTCAATGTCTATTTTTGCCTTCTTGTTGAAGGACATCAGGGCAGTTTTCATGGATAATTTCTTGTAGTATGATGTCAAGATTTCTGTTTATTTCTGAATTTTCAGGTAGACCAATGATTCTAAAATTGTCTCTTCTAGATTGGTTTTCCATGTCCATCATTTTCTCAGTGAGATATTTCAGGTTGCCTTCTATTTTGTCATTCTTTTGACTTTGCTTTATTAATTCTTGCTGTCCTGTGAGACCATTAGCTTCTACTTGCCCAATTCTGGTCTTTAAACACTGGCTTTCAGCTATGATTTTTTTTTTAATTGTCCTTTTCAGTTTGGTCTATCCTGCTTTTCATGGATTCCAGCAGGTCATTTCTGATCTTCAATTTGATTATCATTTCATTTTATTTCTGGGCTCCTTTTTGCAAGTATGAGATTCTGTCTTTTAAACTATTATTTTCTTTTTGAAATATTTCACACTTTTCTTGCCAAGTTTCTCTTTTCTTTTTAACATGGTTCTCAGATTCCAGCCTGATTTCTTGCAGATTTTGTGACCAATTTCCTTTTTTTTTTAAAGTTTGGAAGTGTTTGCTTGTTTGTCATCCTCTGTTGACTGCTCTGTAGTCTGTTGTTTCTCTAAGTAGAAATTACCCAGAATCAAAGGCTTTTCATTATCTTTTTTTTTTTTTGGTAGTTACAGATTGTAGTTCTTGGGTGTTATTGGCCATTGCTTTGTTGGTTTTTCCTTCCCTTCCCAGTCAGGAGTCTGAGTGTGGAGGGCAGGTTCTCTGTGTATTGAGCTATGGAGTGGTTTTTCCCCTGAGGCTATTTTTTGAATCTCTGAAGCATCTGATGTGTACTGCCCCCTCTTTGCTCTATCTCTGCCCCCAAGGTCCATGTTCCTCAACCTCATGGGGTCCCAAGTCTCACTGCTCTTAGGGGTAAGTCTGTGGTGTCCTCAGTCAGCCTTCCCAGAACCTAGAGGTTGCCCCATGCTGGCTCTGACTCTGGCACTGTAGGTGTAGTGGGGGAGGGATGATGAGCTTACATTTTGGTGGGAATAAATTTTCCCCCCTTTTAGCATGGAAATGGCCAAAACTCTACCTATCTTCAATGTTGTGCCCTACAGTAGAGCCCCTTAGATCATTTTTTGTACTTTTGTTTTGTTTTGTTTTTCTTTTTTCCCTCTTTTTTAATTACCTTTTGATTATTCTCTTGAGTTCTGTGCTTAGACATCAACTTTTCTGTTCAGGTCAGGTCTTTACTTTACAAATGCTTAGAATTCTTCTATTTTGTTGAATGACCATACTTTCCCCTGTAAGAATATAGTCAGTTTTGCTGAGTAGTTGATTCTTGGTTGTAGAACTAGTTCCCTTCCTTTCTGGAATATCATATTCCATGCCTTTCAGTCCTTCAGTGTAGATGCAGCCAGATTCTGTGTTATCCTCACTGTGATTCCATGGTATCTGAATGAATTCTTCTTGGCAGCTTGTAATATTTTTTCTTTGGTCTGCTAGTTCTTCAATTTGGCTATAACATTCCTGGGTCTTGTCAGTTGGGGATTAAGTACAGGAGGTGATCTATGCATTCTTTCAATCTCCACTTTTCCCTCTTATTCTAGAATATTGGGGTAGTTTTCTTGGATAATTTCCTATAGTATTATGTCCAGACTTTTTCTTCTGGTAGACCAATGATTCTTAAATTGTCTCTCCTTGAATGATTTTCTAAATCCTCTGTTTTGTGAATGAGATGCTTCATATTTTCCTCAATTTTTTCATTCTTTTGGTTTTGTTTTATAGTGTTCTGCTGCCTTGTGAAATCACTTAATTCTAGTTGTTGTATTCTGGTTCTTAAAGACTGGATTTCATTCCTGGCTTTTTGGTCATCCTTCTCCTTCTGGTCTGATTTCCTTTGGAGGTCATCTTTCATCCTCTTTACATAATCTCACATCTCCTTTGCCTCATCTTTAATCTCCTTTGCCTCATTTTGAAGCTAGTTGATTTTGGCTTTCAAGACACTATTTTCTGTTTTTAGATGACTTATCTTAGTTTTTAAGTTCTTTTCCCAATTGTCTTCAGCCTCTCTTAATTGTGTTTTGAATTGCATTTTGAGTTTTTCCAAAGCCTGTATCCAATTTGCTGGGATTGCTGATTTATTGTTTGATGATCCCTCCTCCTCTGTTCCATTTGCTCTCTGTTCATTGCCTGTATAGAAGCTGTCTATTGTAATTTCTTTCTTCTTTTTCTGCTGTTTGCTCATATTTACACCCTTCTTTACTCCCTGTATTTGTCTGTGCTCTTGCTCCTCTCATTTTTTTGGTTTTGGGGATTTCTGTCAGTCTCCCTTCTTGGAGCTTTGACAGAAGATCTCTCTGTGCAGTCTGTGGGGGAGGGGTGTTGGAGCTTGGGCTTCCCTGAGCTCTGAAGACTTTTGATGGGATTAAGTTCAGCTGGGTTGGGCTGGATGTGCTCTGAGACTAAAACCTCCTGGAAGGCTGGAGCAATATGGAGGGTCTCTGCCTCTGCAACAAGGCTGCCTACTCTTCGCTCCCTCTCCAGCTCCTTTCCCACCACCTGTGTTTGACGCTCTGGGCCTGGCACAGACCTGCCTTCAAGGTACACCTGCCAGACAAGTGCCTTTGCCTGCCCAGAGGTACTGCTGCTTCTGTAGGCTTAGCATTCTACTTGGGGGGTGGGGGGGTCCTGGGACCTTCCTTCTGCCTTCCCCTTAAGCCTGAGTAGTCTAGGATTCTGACTTTTGGGGGGCGTACCTTTTGGATTGAGTCCAGCAGGTGGGTTCCTTTGCTCTGTCTTGTTGTTAGGTTTGATTTTTAGTCCCCTAGGAGCATTCAGTTTGTGATTGGTAAGGAAGGGTTTTCAGAGGTCTGAACTTTTGCTGCTTCTTCACAGTCATCTTGACTCCACCTCCCACCCTTCTGTCCTGTTTTGTACTTTTGAGGCACTTTTTATAGGTCAGTGGAGAGGAGAGGAAGAATCTTGCTTCTACTCTGGGGCCATTTTAACCCCATTTTTTGTTTTTAATTTGGGGGCATCCTAATCTTAGTGCCAAACAGAATGCCTTGCACACAATGAGTCCTTAATAAATTCTCACTGGGCTAGATAATATTGTAATTTACTAGATGATCTCCCTAAGGGATAGCTTCTGCTACTTGTGCTTGGATCCCATTTCACTGTCTCCCTTTCATTATCACTAACAACCAAAATAGGGGTATTTTTCTTTTCTCTTTTCCCAGGGATTGAAGTTACTGGTAATGTCTCAAAGTAGATTCATAGATTGGTTTTATAAAAAGAGAAAGAAGAGTGATATGTGTTTAAGCATGTGAGTGTATGTATACACAGATAGATAGATAGATATACAACTATCACCTCTTCTAACATACATACAAATATATTACATATTTACTATATTTAATAATCTAGGCAAATTCTGTTTGAGGACAGGGAAGAGAGCATTTAAGACTCTATTTGACTTTGCTGAATTGTTTCTGTATAAAAATAGGAAAATATTTTCTCTCCACTTTTTTTGGTGACTGGATATTATTATTTATTATGTATTTATATGATATAATTAACTATACTCTTACTGATGATGATTAAGATTCTAACATATCATAATAAATACATTAATATTAGAAGCCACATACTGTGATTTAGAATATGCACATTCTATTTCTTTTTTAATTTAATTTAACTTTCAGTTCTAAATCATGCAATAAATTCTCATCATTTTACAGATGAAGAATTAAAACTCTGAAAGTTTAAGTGACTTATTTCAGGTGATACAAGCAGCTAAGTTACAGACTCAGGATTTGAATCCAAGACCACAAATCATGCCCTCTTTTCACTGCTAGTGAACCACAGGCTTTGTCAAGTTCAACCATGCTGGAAAGATTTTGAATATCACAGTCTCAGCTACAGACTTTGTACCTCTTAAAGGATACAAAGGATATGATACCTAAATTCAAAAATATATTTCACCTATTTGACCAACCCCTTAGCAATAATGCTTTACCATTGTAATCCATGATACAAAAAAAAAGGCAATGTCTCTCAGTCCCAGGAAATCAGAGGATTCTGAGAATGTTTTGGGAAATTCTCTATTGTGCAAGCAATGTTTGTTATTGTAGAAACAAGTAGTTTTCAGGATGTACAATATCCTTCTACTCTCTACACATCCCCAACAAGAAGAAGTCTAAGAGAGTTAAGTGATTCATGACTCTGAGATGGAGAAGTTACTAGATCCTTCCTTGAGAAGAATTTTTTCTCTGACTTCTACTTTCTTCTCCCCATTTCCCAGCTACAATACAAAAGCACTATTAGAATTACTATAGGGCAGGGGTATAACAAAGTTGGGATAACGGAGTTCTGGATCATAGTACCAAATGTAGGGGATGCTGATAGTAATTCTAGTCCTTCAGCTGCATAGAAATAAGTGAGTCTTGCATCAAATTAGCAAGAAATAGTTAAACTAGAAAGTTATGAGATGGACAATGGGGGTGAATTTCTCTCCTATCTTTCTCAATTCTCCCAGATTCCCCTCTTCTACACCTCATTTAAGGCACATTTCATGCTATTTGCCCCATGAAATATTTGTAGCACTTGTCCTAAGCACAAAAATTCCTACTTACAGCTCTTCAAAGTGGAAAAGAATTCAGTAATTTGATTTAAAATGTTATCGTACTTAGTAAATAGAAGTTTTATTACTGATTCTCCACTTTTAATAATCATTTGAGCCCATACAGTCTGACATCTTCTCAGTTCTCCATTCTGTTTAAACCATCCTACCTAGCCCTAAATTCCCCCAGATCTGCTACAATGCCACTTGGACATGCTGAGTCTCCCACCAGGCTCATGCCCTGGAGCATCCAAAAGCTCATGCTTGCCAGGTACATATTACCATCTAAAGACATTGTTGATGTATCTATCCATCTTGACTCTGGCTGTGTTGTGTTCCTTTATTTGCCACATTGCTATGTACAACCTCCCAAACATTATTTCTGTTGATAGCTCACATTTATACAGCTCTTGAAGGCATACAAAATATTTTTTTTTTTCTCAAAAGAGTCCTGTCAGGTATTTAGTCCTAGATTGTTATCTCCATTTCACAGATAAGGAAACAGTTTCAGAGAGTTCAAGTGAGATTCAGAAAACCCCTCAGAATTCCCAACAGTCATCTCTCCTATCAGTCATCTGCTGTCCTTACTAACCTCTGAGGAAGAGAGTTTTTGTATAAAACCTCATAATATCCCTGTAAATTAAAGGGGGGAAGGGAAGTTCCTCCCATTTTGGATGTGGGAAATTAGAATGGGCGTCTGGCATTCACGACTTCCTGGAATGGAGACAGGGCTTCGCAGCAAGATGCACTTATGCCAGAGGCCCCTTAGGGCTTCTCAGAAACTACAGGCAGGAGTCAGACTTATTCCTAGGTCTGTCACTTTCTATTTCACTTAATAGCCTTTCATTTCCTATATCCTGGCTTGTTTGTGCTTACAGATGAGGCCTGATTGTAAGACACAGTCTGTACTGGGCTGTATTTTCACCTGCTTGATTTGATTGCCTGATTTAAGTGTCCCAGAATACTGTCATAGCCTTCAATTACTTTGGGTCCATGCACCATTCTTTTTAATACACTAACTGAACAGGGTTCAGAGGCCATTTTCTCAATGAGTCCCATTACCCACTTTCACCAGGTTCACAACACATTGAAATCCATGGAGGTCACATTGTAGCTAGCTCTAGATTATATAATAAACTTGAGGAGTGATACTGGGTTTCAGTACCATATTGGAAACTTGTATACATAGAGAGAAAGAGAGGGGGAAGAAGAGAAGGGAAGGGAAGGGAAGGGAAGGGAAGGGAAGGGAAGGGAAGGGAAGGGAAGGGAAGGGAAGGGAAGGGAAGGGAAGGGAAGGGAAGGGAAGGGAAGGGAAGGGAAGAAAAAGAAGGGGAGGGAGGGAGGGGAGGGGAGGGAAGGGGAGGGGAAGAGAGAGAGAGAGAGAGAGAGAGAGAGAGAGAGAGAGAGAGAGACAGAGACAGAGACAGAGACAGAGACAGAGACAGATAGAGAATGAGAATGCCAAAGGTAGACTTTGAGCACAAATATAAATAAAATAGATGATATTCCATATTACAAAAGTTTCTAAATGCATGATAATTTTTAAAATAGATAATTCCCCTAAGAGTATATTCAAATTATGATTCATTTGATCAAAATTCAATTTGGACCCAGCTTTTCAGAAGAAAAAAAGAACCCAATAGCATAAAGTGAGACATACCTGACTGATGGCCAGATATGTAGTTCAAGTCAGCACATGAGTGACAAAATAACAAATTGTGAATTCTATTACCTATTTGAAAAGGTATGAAGAAAATACCATGACCAGAACCTAAATTTCAAGGTTAAATCTGTCACTGAGGTTCCTAGGGAAAGAGGCACAAATTCTTATACTAGTAAACCTATCCTGCAACTAGAGAAACACCCTAAACAGGATACTGGAGAGATTTTATTAGATGGTGTGGGGAATTCCTATATTTCTCAATTATTTGAAGAGAGATTAGGCTTGTTCCACTTGCCCCTAAAGGGTAGAATTGGGGGTAGTGGGTAGAAGTTGCAGAGAAGTACATTTAGGTTTCATGTATAAAAGAAAAAAATTATTATTCAGTCATGTCTGACTCTTTACGACCCTATTTTGGGGTTTTCTTGTCAAGGATACTGGAATAGATTGCCATTTCCTAACTCAGGTCATGTTACAGATGAGGAAACTGAGGCAAAGAAGGTTATGTGACTTGCCCAGGTCACACAGCTACTAAGTGCTGGAGTCTATATTTGAGCCTGGTCTTACTGACTCCAGACCTTCTCTATCCATTGTGTCACCTAGCTGTCCTCAACAACAACAACAACAAATAAGGGAAAACATATTAGAACTATAAAAAAGTCCCTGGACGTATTCAGGAAGAGGCAAGTTAGTTGGTCACGTGTCTGGGGTTTTATAAATAGAATTCCTATTCAAATATAGGTTAGAATTGATAATTTATGTAGTCTCTTCCAATTCAAAAATTTGGGGATTCTGTAAGCTTTGTGTGAGGCATAGAATCAGAGTTATGGCAAAGGACTTGCCTGGTCATTTCTTCTATACTCTTTAAACTCCCTAATAAAAACAAATGAAATAGAAATTTTGTTGATTGTGAGTTTCATCATTTTGGTGATCGTCATGATGTCTCCCAGAGCAGTGACAGAATCTTTGATAGAATATGTAGACACTGGGTCCTTAGGGATTCTGTATCAAATAAAGGAAAAGATCAGAGATCTTTCTACAGAATGATTTTAGCAGTTATTTGAAATCAATTTATTGGAGTCACAAGTGGCAATTTTGGTGTCTGAGCTAAGGTGGGATTGAGGAAGCTGTTGGACAGAAATGTATTCTGAAGAATTGTGAGATTTCTGTTATTGAAGAACTAAGTACTGCTGGGAAGACAGAGGAAGAGATTCTAATTGAATACCAGAAATATGGTCATAAAAAAAGAAAGTTTGCACTAGGACCCTTCTGCCCTGATAGAGCATAAGATGTGTGGCTACAATAAGTGGAGGAAGCATAGCCCCAGCATGGTATTGTTGATAGCCTATAAATTCCAATGTCCCGAGTCAACGTCTCATTCACTCTGTCTTAGTTACACCTCCATGGGCTCTATTCCAGAGTCAAGAACCAAGGGATGGATCAGGAATCCACATCAGGTTTAAAGCCAGGGTCTGAACATAGATATGGGGAGGGGTAGCTTTTCTGGGAAGTGTAATGTGTTGTTCATCCATACCTGAGGAGGACCTATAACATCATGATGTTTGGGTCAGAGTACAGTGTTTTCAACTGTGTCTGATCAGTCCAATACAAGCTTGGAAGGCTCTATAGACCACAGATTTGGCACAAATAGTCCATTAGATTACTGGGGATAGAAATATCTAGATTCGCACATCTCATAGTTCCTTCATGTGTGTTCTTTAATAAAATATTCTAGAAAATTTCCAGAAAACAAAGTCAAGTACAGACTTTAGCTTACAGGGGCAGCCCCCTTCCCCTTTTGGAAATCAGAAAATTTGGCCTTTTCCATTTCTGCAGCATTTTCCCCATTTTCCCACATCCTTTCAAAGGTTATTAATAGCAATCCCTCAAGCATATCCACCAGTCTTTTTAGCCCCCTGGGATAGCAGCTCAATCTAGGTTTGCTGACTTGAACATTTTGAGGACATAGGAACTGTCTTCTTCTCACTATAAGCATCTTATTCTCTAGAGTCTCCCAATCACTTGCATTGTTGGAGAAAATACAGGCCAAATAATCGCAGAGGCAAATTTCCTTCCCTTTTTGGAGTTCAAATCTAGTCTCAGACAAATAAAAGTTGTGTGACCCTAGGCAAGTCACTTAATTCTACACCATATGTAAAATGTTATTAACATTAGCACCACTCTCCCAGGATTGTTGTGAGGATAAATAATTATGGAGATTGTAAAGTATTTGCAAAGCTATTGCTATTATGATTTTTCTTTGTGATAACTCTACCTTCCCTTTCTATGTCCCTTGTTGCCCTGCTATGTTGCCTATGCTCTCCACTTTCCACAACCCCTCTTCCAATCTAACTTCCCCTCCTCACTTGACCCAGAACCATTCACTAAGGATCCTGAAACAAGGCCTCTGCTCCAAAAATATTCTACCCTCCTCCCTAACTCATTGTCATTGTTCTTTTTTTTACTATTTCAAAGTAGAGAGATGTGATAAATTCATTCTCCACTATAACAGCTGACAACAATTCATATGTTCACATGACTATACACAAATCTAGGAATACATCCTGACAAAGGAAGTAATCTCTAATAATGGAATTTTAGGCTCTTTAGAGGTCTGGTGGGAAAGCTATTTTTGAGTGACCTTCTTAGCACCCCTCCAATTACACTGAGCATTTAATTATCTCTTTTAAGGGATTCAGGGCTTAAAACTGCTGTCTTGAGATGACAATATTAAAGTATTAGACTATGAATTCCATGAGAACAAGAACTCTATTCCATATATTTTTGGATCTCCCATAACCCTTAGCATAAAGCGTGGCACCAAACAGACACACGGTAAATATTTGCTGAATGATGAACGAGGCCAACCCTTGGACGAAAGACCCTCTCTCCCATTCCTTCAGAAAAACAACTGCCGGAGGCAGTGCATAGCTAACTGCTTTCTGGGTCTTGGTGGGTGTGAAAGTAAGTAAATGAGCACCAAGGTAAAAGGCATTTGAAGTATTTGTTACTGGCTTATGCCCAGAAGTGTACAAATAACTGGGGGAAACTCTTCAATGATGTGGGAGGAGAGACTCTCAAAACAGGCAAATGCAATTAATATGGGGCACGGAGCTCTAGAGGCCTCACTTGAATTGGAAGTGTTTTTCACAGTGTTTATTTTTTGCCAATATTTTTAGTAAAAGTGGGGTGCCATGTGTGTGAGTATAAGCGAGTGTTTCTCCTGGAGCTCTGCTGTGAAAAAAATGAAAAACAGTGAGGCAGGCTCACAGATTATTTTAGAGAGATAAAAATGAGAAACGAATTAAGATGGCAATTTTCATAGGACAGCAAAGCCATGTTATAAACTGAGAAGAAACTGTTCTTTTGTGCAACTCGGGGGTCTATGAGGACCTCAACCATTCAGGAGTGGCGATGAAATTGTCTTTACCACTAGAAAAACACTCGATTCTCAGCAGGATCTAAGTTGACTAATATCACTGGTTCAATTTTACCTTCTGGGTCTGGGATATTCAAATGCTACTGTTTTTAGTTAAGCTCTGCTGTGTAAATTAGCATAAGGCCATTGGCTCAGAGCCTAAAAGAAATTAGGCCAGGCCTGAGAGAAATCACACTATAGACAAATTAAAATTCAGAGCATGTCTGGCTGAAGGAGCATCCCCAGCTAAATAAATAGCTTTTTTGTCCTCTTAAAAAGTGGGTGAATAAAGACCTTATAAATAAGTGCTGAGAGGCAGCTATAGCCTAGTGGAGAGAGAACTAGAATCAGAATCAGGAGGAACTGGGTTCAAGTCCAACTTCTGGCATCCTGGCTGTGTGATTCTGATCAAGAAACATCAACTTCTCAGTACTCTAAGTAACAGGATATAAATTGCAGTGCAGACACAAATCTGCATTTATAGATATTTTTAAAGTGATAAATATGTAAATTTGTTACTGGAATCAAATAAAGAAAAAATTTTTAAATAAAATAAAGAGTGATAAATATCATTTAAAAAAGCCATGAGTGTGTTTTTATTTAGCCCATCTATCCAAGGAAGAGTATAAATAGAATCAGTCATTTCGCCTCCCCTAGCATTCATTGTTAGTGGCTCTGGGAAAGTGGCTATTTATTTACTACCTGAACCCCCAAAGCTTCTACTCCTTCGGTGACTGAAATATCAAGGGTCATTAGTCCTTCGAGAACACATCATAAATTCTCAGAGACGGTATGGGAACCATTCTTCCGAGGGAGGCAGAGCGTTCCCAGCTAGGAAACCGTTCTTTTGGGAAAGGAGAATGGGGTTGTCGCCACAACGATCTTCCAAGTCGTGTCTCTAAAAGTTAATCTAAGCCGCAGAAGCGCCTCAGTTGCTCATTAACCTGAAAGAACACCTCCGGGTTACACATGTCCCTCGACATTTGATCTCTCCTTAATTACCTGGTTTGAAATTGAGGCAGCAGGAGGTACCGTACTGTGTCCTTTTAATTCAATCGCTAAAAAAAGGGTGCTGTGCTTTGGAGGCTAAGACGGATGCCTGGGTATATTTCAATCTCCATCTTCCCCAGCACTTCCTGCTCCCTTGCAGTGACATATTTCTGTTTAAAAATGGAACGTTGAGTTTCAAAATATGCCAACCGGAATCCTTAATGTTTTAGCTGACCTTTTCCAAGACGTTTCTGTTAGCAAGCTTCACCAGCTCTGGTAAATACAAAATGTTTGCAGTCCCCGAAAGTTCGGAGTCGACTAGCTTTGCCTTCTCAGGTGAGAGATAAAGAGATGGAACCTGGGAGGGGACAGCTCATCGAAGAGCAAACCAGAACGGAGATGAATCCTCTTTTTTTGCTTATAAGATTTGCTTGGAACGGAATGGGCGCAGCTCTGATTATCTATCCCAGACGCTCATTTAGTTCAGGGGGGATTTAAAAGGTCATCCTGCTCAAAGAATCAAGAGGAAATTTCTTGTTAAATTCCGAAATAATGTAGTCGCAGGGATGGCAGATTGAATCACTCATTCAATACGGGAGCCTTCCCACTGTGAGTGAGACTCACCCACTCTATGACTCTCACCTCAGCTCCCTTCCATTCTAAAAATGGGCCTCTTAGCCCACTTAGAGATTAGAAAATAACACCTTTTAAAGGCTGGGAAGTATTTTGAAAGAAAAGATTGCTGTGAGTCAGATGTTTATTTAGCACGAGTTAGATTTTTCTTGCTTATTTTAGGCCTTCCCTGGGATCAGTATCCTTTTTGGAGGGAACTTGAATACTTGAATTTTTAGAAAACAAATGGAGGTTACCTTTGGGGGAAACCAAAAGGGTCTAGAAGTCTGTGACATCCTCCCTAATGAAAACATCTGCTAAAATAAGCCAAATTCATCTCCAATGTGGTTGCCTAGGGATACTCGTTGGTCCTAAGCACATGATTATCTGAAACCTAAATAAAACTCAGGCCTCACCTGGATTTTCAGATGCTCTGTAATATAGCCAAGAAACCCAGAAACACTACACAGCATGTCTGTTTTTCAGTCCCTCTGAAGAGGTGTTGATGGAGGAAAAGAAAGGCAAAGAACCAATCTCATCCCAGAGGAAGAAGTTAGGATAACAAGCTTTGAGGAATGCTGATTCCCAATAGATAGTTAATGGAATTTAAGAATTTTCAAGCATTCCTGATGAAAAGACCAGAGTTGAATAGAAAATGTTATTTTCAAATAGAAGAATCAAAAGAAGCATAAAAAGCTAAACAGGAACAAGAACGTAAAGGATTCAATAAGGATAAACTGTTTGTATTTCTACATGGGAAGATGATACTTGTGACTCTTTTTAAAAATACATTTTATTTATTCCAATTATATGTAAAATAACTGTTAACAATTGTTTAACCTTGAATTCCAAATCCTCTCTCTTTTCATCTCTCCTCTTCCTCCTTCCTCATAGAGTTAGCAACTTGATAAAGATTTTATATATGCAATCCTGTAAAGCATTTGACATTTGTAACTCTTAAGAACTTAACTAGTAGAGCAGTTAGGGGAGAATAAAATACAGAGTGTAGGAGTAAGCTGACTCTGATAGGATGATACTCTAAAAGAAAAACAAAATTAAGGCATGAGAGAGGATTGCACTGGAAAAGAGGGAAGATAAAGGTCGAATGGGGAGTAAATTATCAGTGGGCTTTATACGTAAGTAGATAAACTAGAAGATTTCCCACTAAGATCAGTAGGGAAGCAAGGTTGCCCATTACTACCACTATTATTCAACATAGCAGTAAAAATGTTAGCTATAGCAATGAGAAGAAAAAGAAATTGAAGAAATTAGAATAAGCAGGGGAGAAACTAAACTATCACACTTTGTAGATGATATGATGATATACATAGAGAATCAACTAAATAACTAGTTGAAATGATTAGCAAAAATCTTAATAATCTAACCAAGTTTCAGAATATAAAATAAATCCACATAAAGCATCATCATTTCTAGAGATTACCAACAAAATCCAACAGCAAGAGATAGAAAGAGATATTCCATTTGAAATAACTGCAGACAACACAAAATACTTCGGAGTTTATTTGACAAGACAAACCCAGGATCAAACTTACAAAACACTTTTCCCACAAATAAAGTCAGTTCTAAACAACTAGAAAAGTGTTTATTGCTCATGGCTAGACAAAACTAATGCAATAAAACAACAGCCCTACTTAAATTAATTTACGTATTCTATGCCATGCAAATCAAATTACCAAAAAAAATTATTTTATGGAGCTTGAAAAATTAATTACAAAATTCAACTAGTAGAACTAAATATCAAGAATATAAAAGAAATTAATAAAAAAATGTAAAGAAAGATGATCTAGTTGTGTCAAATCTCCAACTGTATTTAAAAGCAGTAATCAAAACTATGTGCTACTGGCTAACAATAATGTCAGATCAGTTGAATTGATCAAGTACATAGCATACAGTAGTAAATAATCATAGTAATCTAACATTGGTCATCTCAAAGATCCTAGCTTTGGGGCAAGAATTCACTATATTGACAAAAATTGCTGGGAAAAGAGGAAAATTCTATTTCAGAAACTAAGTATAGAACATCTCATATCATATACAAGATAAGGTCAAATTGGTACATGATTTAAACATAGTGATACCACAAGTGAATTAGAGGAGCATAAAATAGTTTACCATTCAGATCTATAGATAAGAGAAGAATTTATAACCAAACAAGAGACAGAGAACATTTGGGAATATTAAATGGAAAACTTTGATTATATTAAATTAAAAACAAAACCAAGACAACCAAAATAAGAAAAAAGGAAAAATGCTGAGGTACTTTCATTTATATTTAATTGAAATTTTTTATTTAATTAATTAATTTAGAATATTTTTCCATGGTTACATGATTCATGTTCTTTTCCTCCCCTCTTTCCCCCCTCCAACCCCTGTAGCCAACATGCAATTCCACTGGGTTTTACATATATCATTGATCAAGACTTATTTCCCTATTATTGATACTTGAGCCAGGGTGATTATTTAGAGTCTATATCCCCAATAATATCCTAGGGGGTTACTTTTAAAGCAAGTATCTGACAGAGGCCCCATTTCTCAAATACATAGAGAACTGAGTAAAATTTGTAAGAATGCAAGCAATCCCCAGCTGATAAATGGTCAAAGGATATGAACATGCAGTTTTCAGACAAAGAAATCAAAGCTATATATAGTCATGAAAAATGACTAATATGACAGAAAAGGAAAATGATGAATATTGGAGGGAATGTGGGAAAATTGGGACACTAAAAGCACTATTGCTAGAGTTGTGAGCTGATCTTACAGTTCTGGAGAGCAATTTGAAATTATACCCAAAGGCTTATAAATTTTTTTTATGGCCTTTGATTTAGCAACACTACTACTAAGTCTGTATCCAGAAGAGACCAGAAAAAAAGGAAAAGGATCTTTTGAATAAAGATATTTAGAGTAGCACTTTTTGTGGTAGCAAAGAATTGGAAACTGAGGGAATGCCTATCTATTAGCTGAATGGCTCAATAAGTTACGGTATATGAATAATGGAATACTACTGTGGTATAGAAATGACAAGCAAGAAGCTTTCAAAAATACCTGAAAAAACTTACATGAACTGATGAAAAGTAAATAGAACCAAAAGAAAACTATTTGCTCTAACAGCAATATTGTACATTGATCAAGAGAAAATCTCAACAACAAAATTATCTAATACAATTTTGAAGGACATATGCTGAGAAATACCATCTAACTCCAGAGGAAAAAATGATGGAGTCTGATTGCAGACTGAAAAAATTTTTTTTCACTTTATTTTTCTTTGTGGATCTTTTTTTAGGTGTATCTTCTTCCACAATAAGATCAATATGTTTTGTATAATGCCACATGGGTAACCTATATAAAATCACTTGCCATAATACATTTTCTAATTTTTTAATTAGTTTCAAAGAATTTAGATCCCAGAAGTTTATGAAAGTAATGTTCAAATTCGTTTTTAAATGTAATTCAGAAAAAATAAAATCTTGAAAGATTAAAAAGAAAGTTGTCCTAATGTGAAAAAAGGAGTGTCTCAATTTTCCATGAAAATCTAATGAAGATATTATGGAGATGGAGAGGGAGAACTGACATGGCCTTTCCACTAAAGGAAATTTTTTGGAAAATGTATAAAGTTACTGGCTGGTGCTTATATGTCTTAAGTTTCTAAACTTAGTCTAGGAAAGTCTATCTGTTTTCACAGCCAAGAAAACATTTCATGTTTCTTGAAATGGTGGTTACAGCAGGCCTGGATAGATGGCTCTCTGTCATTCCTTCTACATAATGTAAATGTCTTTTCTCATTCTTCATTACATTCAATTCTATACCTGCCTGCCTATAAATTCCAGGGATCCAAAGTCTATCTGATGGGCCTGAATCTCAGATCAAGATTAGGATGGGTAAATACCTATTATTTGCCAAGTTCTGTGTGAAACTTTACAAAGATTATCCATTTGATCCTAAGCAATAGTCCTGGGAGGTAGGTGCTATTATTGTCCCCATTTTGCAGTTGAAGAAACTGAGGTAAACAGAGGCTAAGTGACTTTCCCAGGTTCATGCAAGTAGTACCTGAAGCCAAATTTGAACTCAGGTCCTCCTGACTCCAGGATCAGTGCTCTATCTACAGTGCCAGGTAGCTGAAACAAGCAGAGTCAAAAGTAATGGGAACAATTCCCATGGTTCTAATCCACTAAAGAATAAAATATCTTTCTTCTAATATGTCCTCAGAGTTCCACCATTATGGAAAATTCTTATTGTAATCCTGAAATGAAGTTCTCCTCATCTTTCTCCTGTGGGATTGAAGGGAGATCTTCTCTAACTCCCCCCCCAGTGATAAAACTACAGCCTCTGGTCATAAATCCTCATTGTTTCCTACTCCCTGGCTAAATTTCAGATTCACAAATTCTGGCATGCTTCAAAGGTGAGGAAATTTTACTGGATTTTGGCAAGACATTGAGGCTATGTTACTATTTTCTCCTTCAGTTCAACCTATGAAACTGCAGTGCTTGACGCCTAACATTGTTGAAGCATTTAGTTCCTTGTTAAAAGGCAGTGAAATTTTTCTCAGGGAATCTAAGCCCTCACTTAGCACTTCTGCAGCAGTGGGAATGGGAAGTGCTTTCAGCACCCTTCATTTTTGTTCACAACAAATTCAGGAAATAGGACACTTTATGAGAGTTCAGAGGACCTGGGGCTGGAAGAGATATAAGGGCTTCTCTAGACCAACACGCGCGTTTTGTTTTCATCTCCTTGATTAGTCTTGTCTGACTCTGTGACCCCATTTGGGGTTTTCTTGGTGAAGATACTGAAGTGGTTTGCCATTTCCTTCTCCAGCTCACTTTACAGAGGAGCAAAGGGAGACAAACAGGGTTAAACGATTTGTCCAGGCTCGCCTAGGACAGATTTGAGCTCAGGGTCTCCTGCCTGACTCCAGAACCAGAGCTCTATCCATGAGCTCATTTTACTGAGGAGAAACTCTGGTACAGAGACATCAAGCAATGGCAGAAGCCACACAGGCAAGGAATAAAGGCAAGCTAAGCTGAAATTTGAACCCAGACCCACTCCAGATATAATGTTTTCTTTTTCCTCAATACCAGAGCTGTCAACTTAAAATAGCAGAGGTAGGCATAAATTTGTATTTTAAATTGAATTGAATGAGCTGTCAACGGTGGCAAGTTTTGACCTAGTACGCTAAGGGCCTGATTTGCAGCGATGCTTTATTGATATTTAATCATATTAATTTAATCAATTTCATTTAATCACTGCCTTTATATATATATATATATATATATGTATGTATGTATGTATAATCAGACATTACGCAGTGCCAGCTCTCAAAGAGCTTACAGTCTAAAGACAGAAAAGGCAATTAGACAAATAGCTTTATTAAAAGAGTGAATGAAGTGCAAAGGAGAAATCAAGTGAAACTTGATGAGAAATTCAAGGATGGGAGAAGTGGGTTAGGGATGACAAAGTGCCATTTCAAGTGGGCCAAGTTTGCCCAGAATCTAAGAGTAATGAAGATCGTCTCTGAATGATAAGCTAGTCCTCCCATCTTAAGGAAAAATATGCCAGAAATAGGGTAAGATTTTGAGAGCTAAGAACAAAAAGAAAAGAAGCCATGTAGCAGTAGGAGAGGAATGAGAGACAGAGGCAGAGAGACAGAAACAAAGACAGAGAGATGGACAATTCAAATGGCTAAATATATGGCTATGCCTGTATGTATATTGATATATGCACATGTGTGTCTGTATTTACATACAGGTGTGCAGTGCATACACATGTACATGTATGTATATATACCTATTGCCAAGAACCTTCTGAGTGGGAGCTCAGAATTTTAGCAGAGTATTATTGTTTCATTTCTACAACTTCTCAGTGTAGATGAAGAGCGCACATTGTGGAATCTCTCTAGTCAAGGAATGAATCATCAGTGGCTCATGAATATTACTGCTAGCTAGGTCAGTTTTGGAGGTGTCCTTTGCCATTTTCTATCCCATTGTTTCCTTTAGCCCAGTTTGGAGAGAAAACTACTCCATCAGTGAGGAGGAAGGATGAAGTGAGGGACTGGAACAGAAATTTACTTGCTAACAAGAGGCATAATTCCATTCATATAAAAGCAAGGAATGATAAAAAGTAACTTAGCAACACTGTACACCCACACAAATAGTGCCACAGTACTCTACCATTATTACACTGGGACCTGTAATTTTTACCTTTGATTTGATAGGCATTGGGAAGCCACTGAAGATTTTTGAGTAGTGGGTGACATGATCCTAATGGTTCAGTGGAAAGATTACTCAGGTAATCTTTTATTTTTTTTTTACTTTACTCAGTAGTTATTTTTACTCATTTATAATTATAATTTACAAATTTATAATTACTCAGGTAGCTATTTGGTGTTTGAACTGGACAGGGATAGACTAAAAACAAGACCAGTTAATTTATTGTAATAGCCGAGATGAGAAGTGATTCAGGTAAACTAGGATGGTCATAGCAGTAGGGAGGGCCTAATGGGTTGGATATATGGATGCATGAGATATTAAGAAAGTAGAAACAATAAATTTTGACCTGAGAAAGAGGGAGGAATCAAACATGACCCTAATGTTCCAAATTTGGTAGAATGGGAAGATGGTGTTAGTATCAGAAGTTAGCAATTAGGGAAAGGTACAGATTTGGGGGAAGATGATGAGTTCATTTTTAAGCATGTTGAATTTGAAGTACCAATGGAATTTCTAAGCTAAACTATCTAATGGATGGTTTTTTAAAGGGCAGTATGGTACAATGGAAAGAGCATTGACTCTGGAGTCAGAATATTTGGGCTCAAAATTCCACCTCTGACCAATATTGTCTATGACCTTAGATATGTTTATTTAAACTCTCATCCTCACTTTCCCCATCTATAAAATGAATGAGTTGGACAAATGGCCTCTGAGGCCTTATCCAGTTCTTATCTGAGTTCAAATCTGGTTATGTCACAGGCAAGTCACTTAACCTCTGCTCAGTTTCCCTATACATAAAATGAGGATAATAATACACCCAACTTTCCAAGTCATTGTAATTATGTTGATCATCATTACAACATTGCTGATACTATGCACAATCATCAGATTCTTCTCACGTCACTTTCCATCAGTTCATATAGGTCTTGACAAGCTTTTTTTTTCCTGAAATCACTTGCTCATTATACTCATATGCCCCAACTTGTTCAGCCATTCCCCAATTGATGGACTTCCTTTCCATTTCAAATTCTTTGCCACCACATAAAAGAACAGCTATAAATACTTTTGTACATGAAGATCCTTTCCCTTTTTCTTTTAGGGTATAGACATAGTAGTGGTATTGATGGGTCAAAAATCAGGCATAGTTTTATAGCCATTTGAATTCACTTCCAAATTGGTTTCTAGAATTGTTGGGTCAATTCACAACTCAACCAACAAGGCATAAGTGTATCTATTTTTCTACCTTTTCATATCCAGTACTTGTCATTTTCCTTTTCTGTCACATTAACTAACCAGATAGGTATGAAGTAATAACTCAAAGTAATTTTAAGGTTCATGTCTCTAACCAAGAGTGGTTTAGAGTATTTTTTCATGTGTCCACTATTGAGAGCTCTGATTTCTTCTTTTGAAACCTGCCTGCTCATATCCTTTGACCATTAATTAATTGGGGGATGGTTCTTATTGTTTTTATGAATTTGGCTCAGTTCCATATATTTATGAGAAATAAGGAATATATATGAGAAAAATTTCAGGGAAGTTTATTGTAATTTCTCCCTCTCCTTCCATACAGTTTCCTTCTAATTTTG
Source organism: Monodelphis domestica (assembly GCF_027887165.1). Lineage (NCBI taxonomy): Eukaryota > Metazoa > Chordata > Mammalia > Didelphimorphia > Didelphidae > Monodelphis > Monodelphis domestica. Next base: position 180,329,956 of record NC_077234.1, read on the forward strand.
ATTTTGTTTGTGCAAAATCTTTTTAATTTCATGTAATCAAAAATATCCATTTTCATTTCTCATGATCTTTTCTATCTCTGGTTTGGTCATACTCTTCCTTTATTCATACATCCAACAGATAATTTTTTCTATGCTCTCCTAATTTACTTATGATATTTTATATGTCTGACTTATATACTCATTTTGTTTTTATATGGTATGAAATATGGGCCTCCATTTCTTCTTTGCAGGGATGGGAGACAATGGCTTGGGGATATTGTACATTCTGTCATACTGGGTCAGTTCCTTGGATGCTTTTGGTAATTTGCTTTTTTCTCTTTTTTTTTACCCTATTACAATAAACAGATCACTGGGTAATGGAATGGGGAGGGATATATTCAGAAATAAAAGTGTTATAAAAATGATTGGTTGGTAAAGATATAGACTCATCTCCCTCTACATATATCTCAGCTCAGGGCTACTAGAAAAAGAGTAGGCTAAAATGCAAGTGAAAACATGGCACCTGGGAGGGTTTGTTTATTTCAAAAGCTATCACATTCATGAGGGGAAGGATATTTGAATGCTTGTTAATTTGAAGTAAGTTCTCTGAACATCATAAAATAGACACCTGATATATTCAAACTATAGTTAAATTTTTCATTTTACAGAAAAATTTTGTTGTTGATTCATTTTTAACATGTGTTCTTTTGATGACATGATATTGCTAAAATCTTGCAACCCCATGATCACAGAAAAATAAAGATTTATTGCAGTTTGCCTTAGGTCTTTCTATAGCCCTTTGGCTGTAATTTTAATATTTGTATGATCATGGTATTTTGTGATGATATTATGAGAGAATTTGCATTAAAATACATTATCAAAGATATAGTTAACAAAAAGTGGTCAATCATGTAACAAGAGAAAGGAATAAGAGATAGTGATAAGAGATAACATTTATGTCAAACATTTGCAAAGCACTTTACAAATATTATCTCATTTATCTTCACAGTAGTAGTAGTAGTACTATCTCGGTAACTGAGGATGACGATTGTCTTTGTGCGTTTTCATCTATGATAGATGAGTGTGCATAAAGACACTTGTGCGTGAAGGAGATTTAAGTGGAAGAGTAGATGCACAGAGACAGTCCCACTCTCTCGGCGTTGGAAGCCTGGGTCCAGTGGCACGAAAAGTCGTTTCACCTGGAGACTTTGTCAGCTGCATTGGATGGCCGTGTTGTCTTTTGTGCTCCAACACACCCTAAGCACTCCATAGTGCTTTGCTGCATCGCCCTCTCAGCCGTTGAACCTTCTTATTGGTTTCTTCCGTCTGTTTAATTCTGAGATAAGTGCTAATATCATTCCCATTTTATAGATGAGGAAACAGGGAAGAATTTTAAGCATAAAGGGTCATGCATATTTTAGCCCAGGTCTTTGTGACTTCAAATCCAGCCCTCTATTCACTATGCCACCTGACTGCACCCACAGATGCTCATTCCCCTAGATGAATAACCCAAGTAACAAGATAAATATGCCCATGATGTATTAAAAGAACCATAGAAGGGCTTCCATCACTTTGCTTGGATCTACTCTGTGGAGATTTAAGGAAGATTGGGAAAGGGAAGAAATTCAACATGAGTAAGACAATGTGAAAAGATTGTGATCTGGGTGGGATCATTAGAAGAAGGATCATGATTCTGAGGTAGTAAAGTTTAACTGTGACTCTAACACCAGGTTATATACTGGAGCCCAGGATCCAAGGAACAGAAAACAAGATAGGTGCCAGCAGAACTCCAGCAGGAGGTTATAGAAAAAAAATGAGGGCCTGTCCAAGAGGTCAGCATTTTAGGAGATCCCCCTTCCCAAACCCACACTGTTCCCCACACCCATTTACTCTCCTTGAGTGATGATAGTGGAAAAATAATTCAAGATTTGGGGCAGAAAAGGGGACAAGGGTGAAGAGAGAAAGGAGAGGGAAGGAAGATGTGTCCTTCATTTCCTCACACAAATTCATTTGTTTATAATTAATGAGACTAGTATCTTATGTCATTCTTAGAGAGTAATTGAACATTCATTCTGATAATACCTTTGGTAACACAGAAGACAGAATGCCTTCCTTTTTTCCCAAAAAAAATCCACAACACACTTTGGAGGGAAACATTGATGACTGAAAGGAAGTGCTAAGTGAAGTAAGAAACCATTAAAAGTACCCAGATGGGGATTCATGGGAAAAGGCCAAAAGATTGTCAAAACTTTCAACATGTTGGAGTTTTTTTTAAATGGCAAAAATAATTTCATGGCATAAGTTTTTTTAAACAAATTTTATAAATCTTGACAATGTCCTTAAATAAAGAATTTGTCAAAAGCAAATCTTATTCCCATCAATTTCATGTGTTTAGTCAACTAAAATAAAATTCATTTTGAATCTAGAAATGCTATTTTTTAATAATAATTATTTAAATATCTTTTTTAATTTCCCAATTTTAGTTTAATTTCATATTATTTTTCCAAATTACATGTAAAAACAGTTTCCAATATTTTTCAAAGAATTTTGAGTCTCTGATTCTCTTCCCCCACCCCAATGAGATAATAGGAAATCCAATATAGATTTTACACATTATCATGTAAAATATTTTCCATATATATCTTTTTCTGGAAGGAAACTCAAAACAAAAATTAAGAAAGCGAAAAAAATTTGCTTTGGTCAGGATTCACACTCTATCAGTTCTTTCTTTGGAAGCAGAAGGCATTTTTTATAAAGAGTCATTTGGTATAGTCTTGGATCATTGTATTGTTAAGAACAGCTAAGTTATTCACAGTTGTTCATCATGTAGTATTGTCACAGAGTATAACATTCTCTTGGTTCTGCTTATTTCACTTTCCTTCTATTCAAGTAAATATTTTCATATTTTTCTAAGCTCCTCTTGCTTGTCACTTCTTACAGCACTTAAGTATTCCATTACAAACATATACTATAACTTAGTCATTCTCTAATATTGATAGATATCCCCTCACTTTCCAATTCTTTGCTCCCAGAAAAAGAGTTGATTTAAATATTTTTGACATATACATATTTCTCCCTTTTTTTTTAATCTTTGGAATACAAACCTAGTAATGATATTGCTGTGTTAAAGGGTATGTAGTATTTTATAGCAGTTTCCTAATCTAGACCCCCAAAACATCAGTGACTTGGAGTTCCAGAAATCTTTGCTGCTTCTCCAGTTGCCTCCAAGGCCTGTTGCCCTGGTGGGTCATCCTCCACATCTACCCCCAAAGTAATAACTCTTTTGTGCTGGCCTTCTAAGTTGTTTTGGGCTGAAAAAATATTTCACCCCATTTTTTGTGGGTTATGCCTCTCCAGAATTAGTTCTGAGGCATTATGTCGTAGTTGTTTGGAGGGTAATTTGAAGGAGATCATGTGAGTCCATGAATCTTCTCTGCCATCTCAGCTCTGCCCCCATCAATGTTTAAATATCTCTTTTAAAAGCAGAATCGAACTGGAATATGGGTGACATTTCATATCAACTTCACTTTACTTTCCCTTCTACACTCTTTGTCCCAGCCACACTGGATTATTTTATTGTTCCTTTCATCATGTATACCTTCTTTCCTCCATCCCCATATTTAGAAATGTTTTCTTTTCGCATCTCCACCTCTTTGAATCCCTTGCTCTATTTAGGGAATAGCTGGAGTAATACTTCCTAAAATAGATACTTTTTCAGATTCCCCCAGTGAATAGTACTTCCTACCTCCAACCAACATCTCCCTCCCTGTAAACAGAAGAAAACTTTATATTGTCCATATTTTATATTAATGTCTTTGCATAGTTGCTGTTTCACTCTGAAAGAAAATAAGCCCCTAGAGGGCAGGGACAATTATTTTTTAATCTTTATATCCCCACCTACCAAAGTCACTGGCCCAAAAAGATAATTAATAAATGTTAGTTGAGTAACATTAAATAACATTAAATTTAATTTTAGGAGAAAGAAATTTAAAGAGAGAGAGTTAGACGATTCTGTACCAAGAAGAAATATCCCAATCTGATACATATTTAGGAAACAGCATGACTCTAGAGTTTTTTTAATTCCTTTGACATATTTCTCTTCAACTATTTATAACCACAAAATGAAGCCAACATTTTGTATTTGTACACTAACAACCAAACCAGATAAATAAGAAATAATATTTGTCAAAATTCTCCCATATTATAAAAATGGGGAAAATACACTGGGGAAAATTTCTAAATACAGTAAAATGCTAAGTAGATTCTCCAGGCCTCCAACTGTGGCAAAGAATGGGAACTTTCACCATTATGCTTAAGCTGAGGCTCTCTGGGTAATTTTTAAAAGCTTTATAAAAGGAGGAGGGTCTGGGTTCCTGGTGGTCAGGCAGCATAATGTTCTCTTTGTTGAAGAGGTACTTTGTGCAAATTGCTTATATAGCCTCCCTGACAGCATTAATTTCTATTGTAAATGCCTTCAAATCGGTTCACATCAACCTACACATTCTTTAGCACACTGAAAAATATGCTCAAAAATTGTGCTGAATTTTATTTTCTGAGCAGTCAACGCTATCAAAAGAAATAAAACAGATTTGTGCTTTTAGTTAGTAGAAAATAAAATCACAATTTTATAGCTAGTGCATGTGGTTTTACACAATCCACAGGCTAGTAGATCTCCTAACCTCTGCCTAATCTCTTTGTTATTAATGTTTGGGTTTTTGGGGGGGAGGGAGGAGAGAAAAAAAAGATCAAGGGAACAAGGGGGGATATAGAGAATCTGATCATATTCTGGTTTTTATATGTAATTAATTTTTGCATTTATTTTATCCTTCCTACTAAACTAAGGGCGCTAAAAGGCAGAAGAGGAAAATATATGGGAGGAAATGATCACTGCTTTCAGTTATTTGGAGTAATGTCCTGTGGTAGAGGGCTTTGATTCATTCATTCAGAACTAGACTAACAGTCTCAATTTGGACAGTGTAACTAAGAATTATCCTAACAACTTCCATTTTATGGGAGACAATGTGGAACAGAAGAAAGACTTCTGGATTTGGACTCAGAGGACCCAGATTCAAATTCCAGATCTGTCACATATTAGTTGTGAGAACTTGGGCTCTCATTGGACCTCTTGAACCTCATAAAATTTGGGGGATGGGTGTACTTAATGAACTCTGAAGCACCTTTCAGTTCTTTATCCATGATCCTAAGAATTAAAATTATATATGAATGGAATGGGCAGCCACTTACAGCAATTCTGACTCACCAGAGCTGCCAAGTCAAAATGGAAACTCCGTTTACAGGAAAATTTGCAGTCGGGATCCATGTATGATTTCTGTTCCCTCCCAACTCTGAGGTGACATACTAATGACTTCTACCATAATGTGGAAGGCTTTCTGCTCACTTTGGGGGAATCGAATTCTTTCTGCCTTTGGCAAATGATTCTAAGCTAGGCCAAAGATTATGTCCCAGGTGAACTGTGCATCCATTCTCTTTTCAAGGGAGCCATGCCTGATCCTTTGGCAGTCATCATCACGTCTAGGACTTGCCTTCTGCTGATGGAGAGCCTTCCTGACTCTTGAAGTAAGTGCATCATGAGTCATTACACACATGAACATTGAGCAGCTGTGATTGTGAAAACCCTTAAGACAAGAAAACTATAAACATTAATAATTAATTCGCCTTGACAACTGCTTCTTCCTCTTCAGCCTTTCATAGTACATCATTGTAAATGCCCCCAGGTAGCCTGCAGGATGGCTAAGAATGGCCACATGGTTAAGGAGCCAACAAAGAGGAGAGCTAGTCAATTGCAGAACATTAAGGGGGTCAATTTACTCTTTATTCTTGAATAAATCTGTCACTGCCTGTCAGAGGATTCTAGAGATGGTGCTGGAAGGGACCATCCATTTCTGTTTCTTCTCTGCCTGCACTTAAACACACACATAACCCAGTTCTCTTTAGAAAAGACGAGGCCTTTAAGCACTCATTTTTATTCATTCCGTGGTAAAGATTACCTAGCACCAGACAATACTTTCAGTGTGGAAGGGAAAAAAAACCCAACAAATTATTTTTCAAATGATTTACAAAATTGTTTATAAGCAGGCTCATAAAACAAGGCAACGAAACCAAGGCAGAACTATCAGAAAGAAAGAATGTTTACATATATATGTGTGTGTAGAATATTTATATAGTGATTTATTGTGGATTGCAAAGCACTTCCCATACATTATCTCATTTGATCTTTACCACAACCTCGGGATAGAAACATTATTATTCCAGTTTTGCAGATTTATAGATGCAGCATGCTATAGTGAATAGACAGTTAGACTCCGAACCAGGAGGAATCTCGTTCAAGTCCCACTTCTGAGGCATGCTGGCTGGGTGAGCCTGAGAAAATCACAATTTCTCAGTGCCCTAGCATTGTGCTAAGACCCTAAATTACAGAAAAGGGGCTGATTTGCACTGATAATGATCTTTCTCACCTTTTGTTGTTTTTTGGTTCTGTGACGCTACATGACTCCATTTGAGATTTTCTTGGCAAATATTTCCCTCTCTGGCTCATTTTACAGCTGAGGAGGCTGAGACAGAGTTGGGTGATCAGAGTTCAAATCTGAGCTCAACACTATCTGGTTGTGTAACCTTGCCTCAGTTGCCCCATCTGTATAAATAGCATCTACCTCCCAGGTTGTTACTATGAAGATCAAATGAGATTGCATTTGTAAAGTGCATAATACTGTTCCTGTCATATAGTAGGCATTATATAAATGTAAGCTAATGTTATTGCTATCAGTACTTCTTTACTGGGTCAGCTGGGTGGCACAATGGATTCAGCACTGGGTTTAGAATGAGGAAGATTCATCTGCTTGAGTTCAAATCTGGTCTCAGACACTAACTATGCCACAGCTAAATAGTGCTTGAGCTCAGATTTCAACCCAAGTCTCCTGACTCTACCCACCTACCTGGCTGCTGAAATAGATCTGATGAAATCCCAGGTCTTGTCTAACATTTATTATTTTGCATTAAGGAAACTGAGGTACAATTTACATATAGCTAATAACCATCTGAGGCAGGATATTTATCTTTATCCATATTTTTGTTGCTCATTCTTTTTTCTCCTCTTTTTGAAAAAAAATGAATTAATTTGTTTGTTCCATAAAAGTTTCCAGGGATCTCCCCCTCCTCTCCCAGTACTAGAGAAGGCATCATTTGATTGTTTTAAAAAGATCCTTATTTATTTGTTTGTTTATAAAACATGACATCACTGGTGATGACTGGCATGTGAATTGGATTTAAGTGAGGCAAAGTTTCACTCTTCCAGAGTCATTGAAGTCCAATAGAAAAAAGTCAGAGACTGGGGGTGGCTTGGGATGCAGTAGTGACCTTGGCATCTTCAATGTCAGAAACAGGTTCTATCACTTAGTATTCAAGTGGCATTTGGCAAATCCCTTAGTTTCTCTACATCTCAGTATTCTTCCCTATCAAATCCCCATCAAACTATCAAATGATGGTTTCATACTTGTTTCTTCTAGTTCTGGATCCTATGAGCCAGATAAAGACTTCCCTAAGGAAATAAGTGTTTCTTTCTTTTGATTTTTCACTGACTCCTTAGCATTGACATTCTCATTCCTTAGGGAAATCTCTTTCGTCTTCTAATCAGCCAGTGGGGTTCTTGAGATCTTGGACTTCATGCTTCTGAGCCCCCAGTCAGCGATCAATCACATTTCTCATGGTTTTTTCCTTTAGTCTGATGGTGAATTTGAGAAACCAAGAAAACACCATAGCTAAGTGGTGCAGCAGACTGAGCACTAAGCCTAGAATCCAAAGTGGTTGTCCAGGCATTTCAGTGATGTCAGACTTTTTGTGACCTCATTTGGGTTTTCTTGGCAAAGGTCCTAGAGTTGTTTGCTCATTTCCTTCTCCAGCTCGTTTTGCAAATGATGAGGTGAGGCAAACAGGATTAATAGCTTTGCCCTACATCATACAGCTAGTGGATAGTAAGATGAGTCTTCCCGACTTCAAGCCTGGCATTCTATCCACTAGGTGTGCCACCTAGCTGGCTGCATAAACAAAAAGATCTGAGTTCAAATCTAGCCTCATTCAGGTCACTTAGGGAACAGCTGGTTGACTCTATAGATTGAGAGCCAGGCTTAAAGACAAGAGATCCTGGACTCAAATCTGGCCTCAGACACTTCCTGTGGGAGCCAGGGCAATCACTTAATCCTCATCGCCCAGCCCTTTCCCCTTTTCTATCTGTTTGTATTAATTCTAAGATGGAAGGTAAAACTTTTGTTTTGTTTTCTTTTAAAGGTCACTTCTGCCTGCCTTGGTTTCCCCATCTGTAAATTGGGAAGAATAATACCAGGGTTGTTGTGAGGATGAAAGGAGTTGTTTCTGAAGGGCTTTGCAAAACTTAAAATGCTCTGTTAACGTCTAGCTATTATTCAGGAATTTTTAGGGTGTTATGCTGATCTATCTATTTTAGTTTTAACAAGAAACTCTGAAATGTTCAAGACAAATACTGCTAGAGGGTTTTGTTTGTGTGTTTATACTGTTTTTAAAAAAAGTCAGAATTTGAGAATCAGCTTTGTGTATATAATCATGATTCCACAATATGAAATAGTATGGCAGTAATTAAATTTCATATTGGAAAGTGTCAAGTAGTTGATTTAAAAATAAAAATTACCATTTCAATCTCCCTAGTTCCTCATATTTAATTTCTACTGCTGGGGTAAAAGGCCTCGATTTTCCCTGCCATTCAATGTCTTCTTTCAGAAACACCTACAGGCAAACACCTGCAAATTCCTGCAAGAAGGCATAACACACTGTAGGGTGAACTGCAGTCCATGAAACACCGAACCACGGGAAGCTTTCAGAGTTTTCCCCTTAATTCTCCAGTAATGAGCAATGCTGGGTGCTGAAGAGTGGAAGGTCCCAGCTCAGGGTTGTAAGGACGAGCCCAGAAAGGACCAAGGATTGTGTGGGGGTGCTCCCACTCTCTCTTCTCACTAGGACCATCTTCAAGCCTGACTAGGTGTAAAGATGGTAGACAAAACACAAGGAAGATTTTGACATCCTACTTTTCATAAATACATTCACTTTTGTCAAGGGAAAGAGGACCAACTTCCAAAGGCTGTCCCAAGGCATATAAACTTTCAGTCTGCATAAATGCTAACCTTATAACACTTTTCTTTACCTTCCTTTTAGGAATCAACACTGGGTATGGGTTCCAAGGCAGGAAAGAGCAAAGGACTAATCAATGGCAGTTAAGTGACTTGCCCAGGGTCACACAGCTAGGAAGCATCTACCCATGACCTCCCTCCCCTAGTCCTTAACCCACTGAGGTACCTCACTGCCCCCCTCCCAACCATATAACTTGAGGAAGACATGAAGTCATGCCACAGTTTTACAAGGTATCCCCTAGAGCCAGCCCTCCTTACCTTGTCAATCAATCTATCATCATGTCCTTTCATGTTGACATGCTGTGTGTGTTCAGTTGTACAAAGAATTCTCTTTACTGGAGCTTGAACAGTGGACAGGATATCTTGTTTGAAAAGTGTGCTTGCAAAGACTTTGATGTTTGCCTAGGGTCACCCATCTAGTAAGTGGCAAAACTGGAACTAACCCAAGTCTCCTGACCTCAAGTCTGGGCTTTTTTTCACTACAGAAAGCCCATGTTAAAGTAGAAACAAGTGAAAGAAAATAGAAGTGAAGTTCTCCTCAACAAAGGGACAAATAAATCAAATTCTTCATGTTTCTGAGCTCATCCTTTTTGACTCTCATTGGTAGCATCATTTTCCAGATTAGGAAAGCGTGATGGGATCTGGACACCAGACCTGAGCTTGAATATTACTTCCAACATTTTCTAGCTGTGTGATCCTAGGCAAATCACAGTCTCCCTTGGCCTCAGTTTCCTCACCAATAAAATGGGGATAGTAATGGCACCTACCTCACATGGCTGTCTTGAGAATGCATTATGTGAATGTTAACTATTGTTATTATTACAAAATTATAACATGCAATAAATAGGGAATATGGTAAGGCAATGTCACCATTTGAAAAACAACACTATCAAATTTGGCTTCAGACATCTCCTTAGCTGTGTGACCCTGGGTAAGTCACTTTACCCCATCGCCTAGCTCTTACTGCTCTTCTGCTTTGGAATCAATACATATTATTGATTCTAAGATGGAAGGTAAGGGTTTCAATAGAAAAAAAAAGAAAAACAACACTAAATAAATTCATTAATTTAGGCTTTGACCCTACTCCACCGCCATCAACAACAAAGTATTAAAAAAAAGATTTTAGTCTAATTATAGGTCGTTGGTAAATGAAAGTTATTATGTATCGAAAGCGTATTTGGATTTCACACAGGAAAGCCAGCCCAAATATGTTCCAGTTATAATACTTCTTATTATGGCTTTAGGCTTTAATTAAGCAAATAATTAGCCTTGAGCAAAGAACTTTACACAAAAGCACAATTAATTTGTTACTTATTCTTGCCCGCTGTGAACATTAGCCTGCACTGTGAGGTCTTCAGCTATACCAAAGATATTGCAGCCAGCAGCTGAGGTGCAGAAAAATGTGGGGGTCATGCTCTAGTTCAAGTCGTGGGCATCACACTTAATCATTACCAATTCGAAAAGGCACTGAATGCAAGTTCCCTCGCTATCATCCATCTTTCACTAACCTTGGCGTCTACCTAGTGCCCGGGACTGCCCACTCTACAAGAGTTTGTGGTTTGTTTGTAACAGCGCCTTTCTTCCCATCTGCTGCTTCCTGAAAATATTCTTGGGAGCAAAGAAGGAAGGAGAGAGAAGGTGGCCGAGAAAGGAAATCCGTAGCCGAGTGGGGAAGAAAGGACTGGTCTGGAGTCGGAGGACCCGGATTCAATCTCTCTCCTCCTCTTTCCATCATCCTGATTCTGATCACCGTGGCTTTGGGGGGTCGGTCATCTTCTCTGGGTTTCAGTTTCCTCACCTCACCTGTAATAGGAGAGAGCTAGACTAGAGGTCCCTCCCAACCTTATATTTGTGAACCTCTGCTAAGGGATGCCATTTATTCCTCACAAGCCAAACAAAGGAGATGACTTTTATTAGCAGTTCTTTGTGACCCCACTTGGGATTTTCTCAAGGAAGATACAAATGGTTTGCCATTTCCTTTTTCTTTTTAAGCCTTACTTTCTGTCTTGGTAACAACTCCAAGACAAAAAGGCAAAATCTAGACAAACAGGGGTAAATGACTTGCCCAGGGTCACACATCTAGGAAGTCATTTCCTTCTCCAGCTCATTTTACAGATGAGGGCGATGGGCTTAACTGAGTCACACAGCTAAGCCAGTAAGTGTCTGAAACAAGACTTGAACCCAAGAAAATGAGTCTTCTGGATTCCAGACCTGCCATTCCAACAACTATGCCACCTAGCTGCCCTATATGAGCGTGTATCCACCCCCAAAGAGCGAGGAAGCCACTGGTGACAGCGTTAGACACACCCACTCACGCACACACCAGCAATGCTTACTATATTTCTCAGTTAAGACGACTAGCTTCAGTTCCTGGTATGGTTGGTAGTGCTGGACATGACCTAAGCAGGACAGCAGTGAGAAGAATCTAGCTGCAGACACTTATTCACTGGGCATGTCAGGATTACTAGATATTTCCAGAGGAAACCTAGAACGCATCGATAGGGATCATCATGACCCGGGCAAGAAATTTTATGGGAACAAAATACAATGCTCATATTTGAGGGTATTTTTTTTAATTACTAACTTTGATTAAAGAGACTTTTTTTAAAAAGTAGATCTAGGAAGTGGAATCGTCGTTCTCGGACACCGATAGACTACCTCTATAGGAAGTGGAAACTTGATTCTGAAAATATCTTTTTGCAGAGGAAGAAATCAAGGCTTAGAGAGCTCAGGGTTACTTGTTCAAGATCCCACTGCTATTAAGTGGCAGAGCTAGACCTAGAACTCTTTGCTTTGGGCTCCCAATCCAGTATGTTCTCCCCTTCTCTGTGCTTCATTAATACCAATGGGACGGCTTCTAAGGAGGTAGTCTTCTGGGTGATAGCTCCGGGTTTCCTTCTTAAAATGTTGCTCCTAAAGATAAAAAGAGCACTTCACATGTGACCCAAGTTGTGAGGCAGACAGTGGGAATTTGGGGACTGTTTGGGGGTTTTTTTTATTTGTTTACTTTTGTCATTTTATCCCTAATGCCTAAATTTTAGTTGTTCAGTCATTTTCAGTTATGGCTAACGCTTTGTGAGCCCTTCTGTGATTTTCTCAGCAGAGATACTGGAGTAGTTTATAATTTCCTTCTCTAGCTCATTTTATAGATGCAGAAACTAAAGCAACAGGGTAAGTGACTTGCCCAAGATCACACCACTAGTTTGTGATTGAGGACAAACTTGAACTCAGGAAGATGAGTGTTCCTGATTCCTAGCTCAGCACTCTATCTACTGTGTCATCTAGCTGTCAAACCAGGTGGTATCACCTGGCCTAGTTTCTTAGTTTTTATTAGTGCTGTTGAAGTCATGGTAAATTTGGATTCAGAGAATATTGAACTCCTAAGTCTCTCATTTATTATGTGTGACTTTGCATGCTCAATTTCCTCATTTACAAAGTGATACTAATAATAAAATACCTTCTTCAGAAGAAAAACACTTTGTTAGGTGGCACATTGGATAAAGCACTAGCCCGGGAGTCAAGAAGGCTTGAATTCAAATCCTAGGATTTGGGCTAGGACACTTACTGTGTGACCCTGGGCAAATCAATTAGACCCTATTTACCTCAGTTTCCCTACCTATAAAATGGGCACAATAATAGCGCTTATCTCACAGGGTTGTGGTGAGGATCAAATGAGATAATATTTTTAATGTTCAACCATAATGCCTGGTGCCTAGTAGACACTATATGAATGCTGGCTACTATTTTACTATTTTATATAATATTATTGCTATTATCATCTATGACACAATATATGATAAGTAGACCTATTCTGATTAATACTATGTTGCTAGACTTCAGGTTCCATCTGTGAGTGTTGAAAGAGTTTTATCTAAAACCTATCTCTTCTCTAGGGTCTAGAAAAGTATCTACTTGCTAAATTGTGTTTAATTCAATCAAATGCAGGTAATCCGAGGCCCTTTCTGCTGCAAGGTCATGATTTTGGGAATTGAGAAACTGCTAAAAATTAAAAAAAAAAATAGGCAATTTTAATTTGAAAACAATTGGGTAAGAGACCTTGTTAGAACTAAGTTCATACTATTTGGAGAGTCCCTGATTCCCTTTTTACAATGCTCACCATCTGTTTTAGATCAATAATTTTATATACATATGAATTTACAAATACAATTATATATATACATATATCTTTTTATCAAATGATGATTTCTCTAATGGGGGAAGGGAGGAAAAGGGGGGTTAACTACATATTTAAATGTAACAAACAAACAAATAAGCATTATTTTAAAAGAATCCATATTAAGTATCAGTTTTAAGGCAGAAGAGTGGTAAGGGTTAGGCAGTGGGGGTTAAGTGACTTGCCCAAGGTCACACAGCTAGAAAGTGTCTGAGTCCTGATTTGTACCTAGGATCTTCCCAACCCCATGCCTGGCAGTCTATCCACTGAGCCAACTAGCTTCCCCAACCCAGCCCTCTTTATGACAATAGCTGGGAGAAGGTTTCAAAGGAAGGTTGTCTGGTTGTCTTAAGAATATGGGAACAGGGGAGCATGTAGATGGCTCAGTAGATAGAGAACCAGGTCTGGAGTCAGGAAGACCTGGGTTCAAATTTGACTTTAGACACTTCTAACCATGTGAGTCTGGGCACGTCACTTAACCCCCATTGCCTAGCCTTTACTGCTCTTCTGTATTAGAATTAATACATATCATTGATTCTAAGATGAAAGGTAAGGATTTTTTAAAGAATATAGAAACAGCACTCCACATTGAGATAATCAGTAAGGTAAGAGGTGATTCAGGAACATATTTCTCTATCCTCTGATGAAGTGAGATACTGAATGAAAAATCTACCATTTCTATAGTGGTTTAGAACATTTATGTCATTTGGTTCTAATCATAATATTTAAAGGTAGGTGATTTTATCATCCCCATTTAAAAGATGGGGAAATTGAGGCTGAGAAAGGTTTAGTAACTTTTGCAGGGTCACAGAGCTAAGGTAGTATCTGAGGCAGGATTTGAACTCTACCCTTCCTGACTCTAGCCTTAGCACTCTATCTATTCCAAAACCCTGGCTAATGGTTTAACCAAAATGAACAGTTTAAATCTTTTTAAACAAAGCATTTTCATTTTGAGGTCCTTTCCATGTCAAAAAATAAAATAAAATAAAATAAAATAAAATAAAGAACCTTTGAGTGAGTACAAATGAAGAAAAGGTTTTTGGGGGGAGGCTTTTGTATTTTGTGTGTGTATGATTTTCAACCTCTAGCCCAATTATCTATCACCTATAATAAACAAAGTGGATCATGAAATGTCCATGAACCTCAGAAATGATTGAGTTTTCAACTCTTCACCCACTTGGAAGCTCCACAAATAAAAGAGATTGGAAGACCCCAAAGAGGACAAAGAGAATGGCCAGAGACCCAGCTTCCCCATCAAGAACTAGGAAAGATATTTGTTTGTTTGTTTGTTTTTGTCTCAGAGAGAAGAATACTGAAAAAAGAATTGACTGCATTCCAATAAGTGAAGCCATTAGCCATTTATTTTCATTTCCTTGAAGAATAATCCAGAATCAAAAGATATTTAAGTTTGTTCCACTTGGAGTTATAACTAGATTATCTTCAGAAATTCAAACCTTAAGAGTCCAACACTTATATTATATATATATATATATGTGTGTGTGTTATATACTATCTATAATGTTATATTATATAACATATCATATATTATATACCGTCTAAGAGTAATTATTCTTTACACAGCTATATATAATATACATATATTACATAATTATACATCTCTATATATTCACTCACTCTTCCTTTTTCTCTTTCACTCTTCCTACTTTTCCTGCCTCTTCTGTCGCCAACTCATTCAGCCTCCTTCATAAAAGTGACCTGAGGACGGTTCAGAATTTTTCCTTGACATAGCAGTCAAATTGGCTAATCTTTGCTTACTTCAGGGATTGCTACTGCTGTCTCTTAACATTCTCTGGGGCCATGGGAAAAAGGAAGTTTCTCAATTTGTTTCTAAGTTGGTCAGCCATGCAATTTTCAGGCATTTTGGAAGACTTCAATACTATCCAATCAATGATTAAAACTGAAGCAAGAGGATTACATTTAGCCATTAAAGCCTTTTCCTTCAGAGCTTGCACATTGAGAGAAAATCCCATTGGTTAGAAACATGAAACGGTTTTACAAAATGTTCATATCCCCTCTGAATGATGATAGCAGAAAAGCCCCTTCTAATGGAGGTTTCCTGTAAATCCCCAGGTTCCAAAAGGCACGACAGCAAAGTTAGATTTCATTACACTTTGGAACCCCAGGCAAACATCTTATGCTGCTTATCCAAGTGGAACACATGGAGTAGCAGAGGGTAAATGTCAAATACCCAACTCTAACATTTCATTTCATTTTTTTTCATTGCCACCGTGGGCCAGAAGCTTGTTTTGGTTTGTTTTGTTTTGTTTTGTCTTTTAATCTTTTGCCAGAGTTTGTTTTGCTTCTTTCATTCCTAAAAATAAATACAGATTGCAAATGAGATAATTTTATGAATATATAGTATATACACACACATGTACTTTTACATGTATACACACACTTTTTTCTTTTTGTGTTCTTCAGGAGGGAAAAAATGGACAGCCTTTTCTGCATTAAGTTATAGAAAGTATAAACAGACATAAGGATCCATCCAATCTAAGGCGACTTCACACTAAATTATAATGTTTACTGGTTATAAAGTCAGCTTAGAGTTACCAAACCTGTTAAGATTTGAGCTTCTTCATTTATTCTCTAGGCCTCACATCAATGCAAACGTTTTTTCTTTTTTTAAAAAATTACCTGAGGCACAATATTATATACATTTTCAGAATGTGGAGAAGGCATACTCTTCAAGAAAGGTATATTCAGTGTCTTTTTTTCATAATGTGACCAATATGGAAATATGTTTTGCATGCTATCACATGTATAATCTATATCCAATTGATTATTTTCTCTGGAAGGAAGAGAATTCGGAACTCAAAATTTTAGAAAACTAGAAATAAAATTACTTTTGCATATAATTGGAGGAAATAAAAGATTGAAAAAATGAATATTCAAATGTATATACAATATATATGAACTGTAGATCATATGTTTTTTCCCCTTTCTCCCATTATGGGTTTCTTTTCTGTTTTATTAATGGAAGAAATGGAGCTTTGTTCTCTTATTCCTGGTTTCTCATTTTGAAATGTATTTTTTCAGATTGTCTTCTTTTCTTGAAGACTGAAGTATATGCAGGTAAACAAACTGGTCAAAATTTTCTCTCTCACTTTGGACGACTTAGCTCTAGGGTTTGTCAATTAAAGCTCATCTCTTCACTGCTTGATCCAGGAAAAGGTATTTGTTCTAGGCATCACCTTGACTAATAAAGTTGGCTCAGTCACAAAATTGAGTACTTTTCCCAGTGTGCTGCCCCAAGCTCAAGGTAACAGGGAGATTGTTCAGATCTTCTTTGTGAACTGTCCTCTTCTTCATGCCTTTTTCTACTTTGGTCTTTTAAGGTGGTTGGATCAGGAATTCAGGGAGAGAAAGGTTTCTGGGATTGGGATCCAGTCAGAGATTGAACCCTCTCCTCAGGAAGTCTCAAGTCAAGAGAGCTGATCCAACTGTCTCTCTCAGGGTTTTCTTGCCTTGCAAAGTTCCAAACCTTTTCTGTGCCCAACCCCCTGCTGCTGGTAGAATCCTTGCAGCCCATCCAGGCTTTTATTCCCAAAGTCTCTGGGTTTCTCTCTCTTACCCCAGGTAGGCATCATTCCTCTGAGGTTCCTTCCAACTATGAATCGTTAGTCCTCTGATCCTTGAACTAATGTTCAAGGGGACATGGCTGCCTGATGATGAATCACCCCAAGTGCATCTTCTTTTCCACTTTTCTGTCAGTGACCATCACTGACCAGGTATCATCTCTGAGCAATTCCTATACTGGCCATGGGCAGATTATGTATCTCCTAACTGCAAACTCAATTGGCTGATTAAATCCTAAGATGGCTTCTCATTCTTTAAAGATGAAAGGGCTCCATGTAGCTTTTCTGGATCCAGTTTCTGAGTGCTGGCAATTATACAAGGAAAGTAGAAAGCCTTGAAAGAGAAAATAAAAGCTTCACTGTTCTCACTTTTCAAAAGAAAAAAAAGTAAAATTATTCCTCTGTGAGTGCTCTAATGCAAAACTAGTGAGTGACTGTAGACTTCCTACAATTGAAATAAGTGTTTATTGAATCATGCTTTTTCAAGATGATGAAGTAAGCTGCTTGCGCCTGCTCTCCGATACAACTTTTAATCACACTAACCTTCTTTCTCACTTCAAAACATAATTAAAAAGGTAGAAAAATAGCTAGGAGGCAACCATCATGATGAGCTGTTAAATGAGTGTCTAGTCTACAAATATGTAAGTACAATTATATTAATCCCAGGTGACAAAATAAGTGTAGAATCAACACCATTTTGCAAAAGGATGTCAACAGAGCCTGAGAATAGGTTGGGCTTTGTCACTTTTCATATCTCGTCAGCGTTCCATGTGTCAACGTCAATCAAACACAGAGCTCCTGTCAACCATCCCCAGAAGACGATGAATGAGGAACTGGGCAAATATTTCAAAAACTTCCATGCTTTGGCGCACAGAAAGTGTGTTACAAGCATACCTCACCATGACAATGATGTGCTTTCAATAAAGCTTTGATGTAAAATTGATAGGAAACTGGGGTGAACAGCTGTGGATTTTCTTCCCCAAAAATCACTCCAAAGAGTATAGATGCCATGGCTCCTGGCTCTTATCTCAGCTGCCAGGTAAGGTTGGCAGGCCTTCACATCAACAACAAAGCAAAGCTGCATCATTCACTGCAGGGAAGAGAACGCAGCAGCCAGTTCCCAGTGACTGTGCTGTAGCAGGTGAGAGAATAAAGGCAACATGGAGTTCAGGCTTCATGAGGAGTCTGGGAGAAGTTTAGCAGAATCTTTTGCACATGGGGCTGCTAGACTGTATCTGGAACGGCTGGGTTGCTGCCATAGCTTCAAATGGTGTGAAGGAAGGACATGTACACAATTTGGCAAAGCTTTCTGCAACTTGTCACCAGAGCAGGAAAGCAGCTGGAGCCACTGAGTTATGAAATGCCAAGCAAGGAGAGGATATTTTAAAAGGGGAGGAAAAGAGGAAGGGCATGGAAGTTCTGATAGCACAACAATAGACTCACTTTCATTGATGTCTGGGCACATACTCATGCAAGAGAAGGATCCATTCTCAACTGGAGGCTACCACCGAGGGGGAAACTCACTCTCTCCCTAAGATTCAAGACTGGATTCAGTGTTGTTCATCTCTCCTCTATTTAGCAAGCACTTACTGTCATCCAACAACCATTTTTGGAATATCTATTCTGGGTCTTGTACTATTCAGCCCTATGGGGATGCAAGAAAAATTTGTTGTAGTCCTGCTCCATAACGCACTTACTCCATGATTGGGAAGACATACTACCTGGCATATATGAAACAATTAGAGAAAAATAAATGTTGAACTATGCATTGAGAGAGTTAGGGCAGGGAAGAGAGAGAGCCACATTCAAAACCAGTAAGAACTGAGTTCAAATCTCACCAATGAGACATACTGGCTATATGATCCTGTTGCAATAAACCTATAATAAAGAGAAACTGAGATAAGGCTAAGAGTTACTAATCTGTCTAAAATTATGTAGTCTTACTAGAAGGGGTCTTCCTGAGGCCATGGTGGTAGGGGAGGCACCGAATTAGTCATCAACCTCTGGAACATCCCTTGGAAAGTCCCCAGCTCTCCAATCCCTGCACGAGCAGAACCCAGTTAGTGAAAAACATCTTATGACAAGATTAAATTCATGATCACTGAACAAAGGCCATGTTGCCCACACAAATTCCCTGAATCTAAGCCTTGAAAACTTGGTTACAATGATTAATACTTTGATTAATACAATGATTAATTATTAGTCAATCGATAATCAGTAATCAATCAGTTTTACTCTTAGCAAGTTACTTAACTTCTCAGCACTCTAGGCAACTCGATAAGCCTGGAGAGAAAATGATGATCTGCATAAGTAGAATCTTCTCCACTAGGAGTTCCCAAGACCAATGAACTGCCCTGTTTAGTCCATATTCAAACTGTTTATCACTGAATGCGAGGGGAATTCTGAGAAGGGAGACAATAGAGAGTGAAAACTAAAGTAGTAAAAACTATCAAAGAACCTCATCTAGGATCACTTAGGGCTTCATTGTTTTATTTTTAATAAAAGTTTTTATTTAGCAAAGAGAATGCTTTTTTGTTAGGATTTTAAAACATTAGACATGTTTAATACATTACACTTTTAAAGGCAATTTTACATGTGATGAACAGTGTTTTTAAAAAGGCTAGAGTTGGTATTAGAGGGTTTGAGTTCAAATCCTACCTCAGCCATTTATTTCTGATATAGCCTTCATTATTTAATCCTGCCATATCTCAGCTATGTATTAAAGAAGGAAATTGTACTAGATGACCTCCAAAGTCCCTTCCATATAATCTTATGTTTTTGCAAACAATTCTCATAATCTTTTTTATTTTTAAGAATTTATATTTTATTGTATTTTCCCCAATTACAGGTAGAGACAATTTTACCATTTGTTTTCTAACATTTTGTGATCCAAATTCTCTCCCTCCCTTTTCTCAAGACAGCAAGTAATATGATCTGATATGGGTTTTTCATCATCTACTGAAAGAAGACACATTTAACACATATAAGAAAAACTTAACAAAGTAAATAAAATGGATAGCATTTGTTATCTTGAGTCCCTTGGAGTTGTCTTGCATCCTTTCATTGCCGATAATAGTGAAGTCATCCACAGTTGATCATTATATAATATTGCTGTCAATACATACAACATTCTTCCAGTTCTGCATATTGCACTCTGCATCAGTTCATATAAGTCTTTCCAACTTTTTCTGAAATCCTTCTGTTCATCATTTTTTTCATAGCACAATATTATTCCATTACAATCACTTGTTCAGCCACTCCTCAATGGATGGACATCCCTTCAGTTTCCAATTCTTGGTCACCACAAAGAGTCACTATACATAATATTTTTTTTTCCATATTGGTTGTACTAGTACCATTATATCTGTTTCAGAGAGTCACAAGGAAGTTATATGCCTTCTCCATGTTCATAGTTGATAAAAGAGTTAAGATTAAAACCCAGATGCCCTGATTTCCAAGTTTTAAGTTCACATCACTGAACCAGACCTATTACTAAATTTAGACAAAATCCAAAGGCAGCTCTCTATGGCATTGGACAAGTCACTTAGCCTCCATGGATCTTAGTTTTCTCATCTATAGAATGAGGATATAAGGCCTGGATGTCCTTGAAAGTTTCTTCCAACTCCTTAATCATAATCCTGATAATTTTATTTGCTTTTAATATATATATATATATATTTCAGCTAAATGTGGTACAATAATGACTAAAGTACTGGATTTAGAGTTAGAAAGCCACGGTTTGAATCCTGACTTGGCCACTTGTAACCTTTGTGGCCAAAGGTAAGTCATTTATCCTTTCTGGGCATCTGTAAAATGAGAGATTGAAGAAGAAGCAGAAATCAAGAAAATAAACATACTCTTTAGGAGAGTCAAAACTATGGATTATTATAGAGTACTTAACCTTATGAAATTAAAAAACAATAAGTAATATATCTGAGTGGAATATCCAACTTTTAAGCTGCATTTAAAGCATCTAGATGGCTCAATAGATTGAGAGTTGGTCCTGTAGATAGGAGGTCATAGGCTCAAATCTGTCCTCAGATACTTCCTAGCTATGTGACCAAGACACTTAACCTCACTTGCCTACTTTTTACCATTGTTCTGCTATGGAAATGATACTCAGTCTAGATTCCAAGAGAAAAGGCAAGGGTTTTTAAAAACGATGCACTTAATTTGACACTGATTTCATGGGGAATGTCATCAGATGAACACGTTTGAGATTTATCTCCCTTCATTAGATTGTGAGCCCCTCAGGGGCAAGAGCTGTCTTTGCCTTTCTTTGAAAGCTCAATGCTTAGCATAGTAGGAGTTTAATAAATCCTCATTGTCTCACTGACTTCTCAAGTCTTTTCGGTCTCAAAGTCCACGATCCTAAGATGAAAGAGCCAATACTACTCTTGGAAATAGTTTTAGCCTTGAAGTTTCTGAAACCACAAATTTCATCTAGGCCACTTTGTTCTCACTCTATGAAATCCCAACTTTGACTTGCCAATCTAAGCTCAAACATCAACACTCATAGAAAAATGTTTCTTCCTAAGAAAAGACATAAACTCTTATGTCACTGGGCAGCACTGACTTTTGAATTAGAACAATTCAGTGCAAGACTTGGCTCTCATCATTACTCATTGCATGACTTTGGACAAGTCCCTTAGTTTCTCTGGGCCTCAGTTTCCCCTCCTATAAAACAAAGGATTTAGGCCAGATAATCCCTGTGGTCCTTTCCAGTCTAAATCCTGTGACCTTAATAAACTCAGGCATCTTAATGTGCCCAAAATTAAACAAAGTCTGGCCCGAATGTTACCATTTAAATGGTACTTAATTTTTATATACTTAAATATAGATTTTAACTCCATGCACTTTTAGTCACATGAAGAGTCAATATCTAATTTTTCTTTCAGTACATCTCACAGAAAAAGAAACAGAACTAAATGCAATCTTACAAGATCCATTATTGACACATAGCTAGAAGTATCACAGGGAGGAAAACCAAGGACTTAAATATGATCTCACACTGACCGGGGCTATTTAGTGCCCTAGGACACTGATAATCCCACCTGTCTTCACTTAGCTTTACTTCTTTTTGGACACACACACACACACACACTCACATTGTGCTTTTCTTATATATCATCCCTCTGACAATATTATAGAGCAGTTCCCAAACAATTACAGGGTGTTCTGCATGTACAAACAGGAGCATTAAGGGATCATATTCTGGCTCCTCAGAGGATCCATAAAATCCCAGAAGCATATTATTATCACCAAAGTGTTCTTTTCTGTCATAATAATTCATAACGTTATTAATACCAAGACACTCTTTGTAAACTTGGAGTTCATCTTAGTGATGCCAATTTCCACTCCACCCCCAACCCAGCACAACAGAACTTGTTTTCTTTCTCATTTCTTCACCCAGGGAATGAGTGAAGACAGAATCCCTTTTCCTTAAACATTTGAAACTGTGCCTCCAATTACAGTAAAATGAGGTTTCACAGGTTATCTCTTAGACTCAGTGGCTTCCCATTGATGTAATTTGCCTGGCCAATATCCCAGGCATTGAGTGGGGGCTAATCTCCCAATTAGAGTAGCTGGTTGGCAGTGGATAAAATGCCAAGTCTGAAGTCAGTAGGACCCATCTTTTTGAGTTCAAATCTGGCCTCACATACTCACTAGCTGTGAGACCCTGATTAAGTCACAAATGGGGACACAAAGAGTCAGTAAAACATCACTGAAAAATAGCTGAACAAAATGATCTCCCAATTAGAACTTGTTAATTCTTTAGACATTACTAACAGTCCTGCTATTGGATGGTCTACCTCTTTGACAGTAGTTTAATGATGGCAGCCACATAGACAAAGAAAATATTATATATCAATGTCTGCCCATATGCAGGAGTTATCTGTGTGGTGAAAAGAACCCTCTTTTTGACAACCCAAGTCTTCTGATCTCAATTGAAGTTTGGACAACACAAGGAAAAAGGTATGAAATCTGAACTAGAATCCTAGATAAATTTTGTTGTTCTCTTTTTTTTCAGATCTGTCTCTCTGAGACTCCATTTGGTATATTCTTAGAAGCGATATTGGAGTAGTTTGTCATTTCCTTCTCCAGATCCTTTTACAGATGAGAAAACTGAGGCAAATAGGGATAAGTGACTTCCCTAGCATCACAAAGCTAGTACATGTCTGAGGTCAGATTCCAACCTAGGAGAATGAGTCTTCCTGATTCTGAGTCCAAGATGCTATCTACTATGGCATCTAGTTGCCCTAGATGAATTAATAATGGAGTAAATCAGAATGTGGATCCTGACAAAACAATTAAATATACAATGAATATGGGCCCAGATCAAATGTGATCACATCTTGCCTTGCACTACTGCCAGGGTGTACTGAAGACCTAAGACTTCCCCCCCCCCCCAATATATCACTGTTTTTCAGTCTTATGGATAAGAGTAACACATATAGTAGTTACTAAATAAATGCTTGTTGACTGATTGACTATATTGGTAGCTTATCAGGATGGTTTGAGGTTATAATAAAAATTGCAGCCACAGTTTATTGTATTCAGCAAATATCTAATCAGGCAGCTGGGTGACAAAGTGGAGAGAATAAAGACCTGGAGTCAGAAAAAACGTGGAGTCAGTCTCTTGGCATTTACTGAATGACCTTAGGCAAGTCACTTAACCCTGTTTGCTTCAGTTCCTCATCTGGAAAAAATGAACTAGAGAAGGGAATGACAAACCACTCCACCTTATTTGTCAAGAAAAGCTCAAATGGGATTACAAAGAATCAGATGTGACTGAAAAGACTAAACAAGAACAAATATCTGATCAATCTCATCTTGTACATAAAGATCTGTTACTTTAATGTCCTCCTCCCAGCCACTTTCCATCTTTATATCCTGCTTAATTATTTATCTTTCTGAGATGGAGACAGGTCATTGATTAATCTAAAATGGAAACTTAAGTAATTACCTAATGAGGTTAACTGGTTTTTTATCTGAAGAACCTTGCCACCAGTCAGCTACATAGTGTTGGATTCTTTGGCCATGAAAACCTATGAAACAAAGAAAGGTGTGAAGTGGGCATCCACCCTGAAAAGCTTTGTTTCCTCATCTGCACTTATTGGAGGGAAATGATAGGGAATGGAATAGAATAAAAAGAATCCCACAGTTTCTAGAGATTGGGATTGGACTTGTTTTATCAGGAGAGTCAAGTACCAGATGAGGAGCACATTCTACCAATTTCAGAGGCATCTTTTATTCAATTTCTAGTCACCTAGAACACTGAGAAGTCAAATGACTTACTCAGGGTCACAAAATACTATGTGTCAAAGTGGTGCTTAAACCTGGGTCTTCCTGACTTCAGGTTCAGCTTTCTCTCTGTTCAGTAGGCCAATCTGTCCCTCTCCATTTTAGACTATTTATAAATATTAACTCAGCTGTAGGCACTCTAAATGCTAGATCCTCCTTTAGTGGCACACACTACTAAAGGAACTGAATCATATCAATATTTACATTCTGCTAAAATTGAAGGCAAACGACAAAAGGAAGTGAAAGCTAAATGGAATGATGGCTCACAAGGCTCTCTTTGGAGAGAAAAATAAAAATAGTAATAAGATTTGCTTTTATAGAACAAAAAAGGCAACAAGAAACATCTTATTGGACACTAGATCATTTCATATTGTAGTATTCATGATGAGCCTTTGTTTAAAAAAATGCCCACTCTGGAGATAATTGCTATTTAGACACCAACATCTGATCTAGGGGATGAGCAAGTAGGGAACTTTGATTTAAAAAAAACCAACTTGGTAAGGTCTTCCAAATTAAATCAATTTGCATTTTAAAAGTAAGTGTCTCTCATTCAAAGGTGAAAAATATGGTGCACATTTTAGAAACAAAAAAGAAAAAGCATACTAAGTACATAGCACTAAATACATACATACATAATACATACTCATAAATATTATGAAAGTTTTTTCAAGAAAGTAGAGCATAGGGAGCTGCTGTTTAGAGAAAATGCCTAATAACATAACAATTAAATTGATTATGTCTTAACAGACAGGAAACAGCAGTCTACCAATGTAGGAATCAATTCTAAATCAGCTGTCTGCACATAGACAGTTTATTGTCTTGTTAGAAGAAAAATCAATGTCATTGTCAAAGTAGGAGAAAGAATGAAAATGAAGCCATATGATGGGAACTAAAACAACTCCAACCTGACCTATTTTTAAAAAATGTTTTTACACTGGAAAGTATATATCAACCTACAGTATCCCCATTTCTTAAGGAAGTTGAACACCAATAAAACAATTTCCACAATAAGAAGATCTAAAGAACCAAGAAACCACCTAACCCTACAAACACTTGTTCTCCTTGCCAAAAAGACAGATACAACACCCAAGAGCAACAACAATTTTAATATAAATAGAAAACAGTACAGTAGGAAATTATAGACAATATTATCTTATAAAATATAAAGACTAGCTGGAAAGGAAAATGAATTTATAATAAACTTTATGAGAGGTTCAATTAAGCCAGATAAAGGCTTACTCTATCAAATTCAAGGATAAAGCTGGAAAAAGTAGAGAAAATGAATAAAAAATTAAAATTTACTCTCAAGATTATGATATATTTTCTCCATCAATGAGAACAGAACTACTATGTTTGGACCCTGCTATCACAGAACCTGATGTCATGTGTTGCATGAAGAAGTAGAAAGGGCATTAAAAAGAACAAAGGCTAAGTATGTACAGTGGAGGTTCATGATGGAAGGACACAGTTTCTAGATTTTTGATTCTCAAGATACCTGGAAGAGGAGATACATGAAAACAATCACTAATTTTAATATTTACTAAAATAGATACTTTCAAGAATATCAACAGTGTAATTCATAAGCCCTTTTAAGACTGACTAAAACTATATCCAGGGTATCCTTGATGAAGGTATCAGAAAGGAACAGTGGAACAGTCAAGGGGCAGCTGGGTAGCTGGGTAGCGCAGTAGATTGAGAGCCAGGCCTAGCGATGGGAGGTCCTGGGTTCAAATCTGGTTTCAGACACTCCCCAGCTATGTGACCCTGGGCAAGTCACTTGACCCCCATTGCCTAGCCCTTACCACTCTTCTGCCTTGGATCCAATACACACTACTGATTCCAAGACAGAAGGTAAGGGTTTAAAAAAAAAGAAAGGAACAGTCAGACTGTCCCAACAATACTCTATAGCAGACCACATTTTTACAGTCCTAAGGCTGACTGAAATGTCTCTAGAATAGAAGATTCCATTGTAATTTTTGATGACTAGAAAAATGTCATTGATTTATTTTAAAAAAAATATCACCTAAGAGGATCTCTCCTGAAAAAATATTTTCTGTGTATTTATTGAAATCATGCAAGTCTTTGAAAGATATAAAAGTGATAACTTTGTTTAATGACCATCTAGATACTAATATCAAATGGGAGGAATAAAATGGCAACATGCATGCTCACCAATAGTGTCTGCTGCTGTCAGGTGATGTTCAGAGTAGGGTTCAAAAGGAAGAGAAGTTTCCTATACATGAGAAAATTCTTCTATTTGTGGATGACCTAATGTTGAATACATAATGCCTCAGAACAGGCAGAACTTTCTAAGCAAAAACCATAATTACTGACTATTCCCAGAGGAAAAATGCAGCGGGGGACCAATATATACTACCTTACTATGGAGCTACAACTGTGTGGACAAATGATAAAGTTAGCACATCAGCACATACGCCTTGGCTATAAATTGTACCTGGACAAAGTGCTTGACCCAAAATTGAGTAGGTAGAAGAGTCCATGATAGACTGCATTTGGAGAATCATTACATGTAATGACCCTGAGCTTTACCTTGACATGAAATGCTCTCTTAAGAGAAGCATTCTCGACTTCCGGTCAAGATGGTGGCTTAGAGAAAGCTAAAGTTCAGATCTCCAGAAACCCTTCCCTACTGAACTCAAACCATATGCTCCTAGGGCACCGAAATTCAAAACGATCAAAAGCATAGACCCCGAGAATCCTCCTCCTGGACCTGGATCAAAAGGTACAGCCCCCCCAAAAAAGTCAGAACCCAAGATCACTAGGACCTAAGGGGTAGGCAGAAGGAAGGTCCCAGGATCCATTCCCCCCCAACCCAGAGTACTGAGTCCGAGGCAGCAGAGGGAACCTCAGAGCCTCAGGGCCGGCTATTCTGAAGGCCTCTTCCTGAAAACAACCTGACTCAGTCGAGGGGGCACCCAACACAGACAGCAGGGAAACAGAGGGGGGGGGAGGATTGTAGCCCCCTGGCTGGATCCTTCCATCTGAGTCTCATGGAAGGTCCCTGCCTCAGGGCATACTCAGTTCAACCCAGCAGAAGTTAATCCTATCAGGAGCCCTCAGAGCTCCGGGGAGCCGCGGCCCCTCCCCCCTCAGAGTCCTGTGTCTTCTGGTCGGCAAAGGCATTGAAACACCTCGGGGAGAGTGCCAAGCCAGGCTCAGAGCGTGGAAGTAAGGCAATGGAGAAGCATAGGGAGGGAACTGAGGAGGGCAGTAACACCAAAACACCAGCAATTCCTGGCTTCCCCGGGAAGACAGAACAGCTGCGGAGAACAGACAATTTGCCTAGGGCTAAAGCCTCTGAACACGAGACAGAGATAAGAAAAGCTAGTCCTCCCCACTCAGATAGAGATGGCAAACAGCACAGAAGCACAAAAGCCTCAAAACTCAAAACAACCTCCAGGAAGTGATGCAGAGCGAGAGGAGCAGAACCAGGAGAACATTGTACACAGAGACTAATACACTGTGGTATAATCGAACGTAATGGACTTCTCCATTAGTGGTGGTGTAATGTAATGTCCCTGAACAATCTGCAGGGATCTAGGAGAAAAAACACTATTCATAAGCAGAGGACAAACTGAGGGAGTAGAAACACCAAGGAAAAGCAACTGCCTGACTACAGCGGTTGAGGGGACATGACAGAGGAGAGACTCTAAACGAACATTCTAATGCAAATATTAACAACATGGCAATGGGTTCTAATCAAGAACACATGTGAATCATGCGTCGGCTATGGGGGGGGTAGGAGGAAAAGAAAATGATCTTTGTCTTTAATGAATAATGCTTGGAAATGATCAAATATAATATTATAAAATTAAATATTATAAAATTAAAAAAAATAAAAAAATAAATCTCTTTGGAATAAATTTAAAAAATATATCTATTGTAGAAACAGAAGAAAAAAAAAGAGTAGCATTCTCGTAATCATGAAATAAAATCAAAGAATCATAGTATCTGAGGAATCAAAGCCATGAGTTACCTCAAGCTAATTGGAGACATTCATGGAGGTCATGAATAGTTTGTATTATATTACATACAAGAACTTAGTACCAGTTACACCATAAAAGATATTACTAACAAAATAGGTGACCAAATGAGTAAGTCACCTGGTCCTACAACAATAGTACAGAACTGTTATTGTACTATCTGTACTCTTATTGTAGTACAGAACAGCCTGTGTAGTTCCTGAGATAAAGTCAAATCTCCTCAGCACATTGTGTAGACCCATGTGGAGTATTAATGATCACATGGGAGGGGTAGTGAAGAGGCACAGTGGATAGAGAGCCAAGACCTGAGTTCAAATCTGGCCTCAGATACTTACTACATGTGCAATTCCAGGCAAGTCACATAATCCTTTTTGTCTCAGTTTTCTCATCTGTGAAATGAGCTGAAGAGGGAGATGGCAAACTGCTCTGGTGTCTCTGTCAAGACAACCCCAGATGGGTCAAAAAGAGTTGAAAATTCCTGAAAACAACTGAACTACAAGTCACATGAGAAGATAAGGTATAAATGAGTCACAAGCTAATTCACTGGAAGGTTTTCCATCAAATTGATGAGATCACAGATAAAATAAAGTATAGAAGTTAACAGGGCTACCTGGTCAAAAGGGAAAGTTCCCATCCCAGATGGATTTTTGTATTGAAATGATCAGGTAGAACAGAATTTATGTGTGGTATAGTGGAAAGAACACTGTCTCTAGAGCCACAAGATGTGGGTGCAAATTCTATCTCTGATGTTTACAATATGTAATCAAATTGGGCAAATCAATTTGCTTTCCTAGGTATAGGTTTCTTGATCTTTAAAACAAGGGGGGGGGGGGACTAGCTAACCTTATGGTCCCTTGCAACTCTTGAGTGCTTTCTGAGCTGACCTAACAATACCTCCATCACAAAGATCTCTTATAGACTTGCCCTAAGGTTAGATAATTTACATGAATAAGAATGAGATATCAGAGATAATATGAAATTATGCCTTAAAAGCCTCACTTTAGGTCCAGATGTTGCCTCTGTAATAGAAATGATATTGATCCAGTTCAACCTGTCTTTCAAAAAAACATTCCCAGGAAGATTAATGGCAAAGACATTTGTAAACTGGGAAGTAGAGGCAGTGTTTACAGTGAAAGAGCAAATGGAACTCTTCGTCCAGAATTCAGTGTCACCAGAAAGACTTTCCTTGCATACATGGCCTCACACTCTCCACCCATCTCTCCTAGCACTACATAATTTTAAACTACCAAATAGTTGTCAGCATCAGGGGAAAAATCTTCAGTCAGAGGGGGCTAAAGCAACTGAGTTACACTTGGGTGTATAATGGAACTACTAATAGACCCTTAAATGAGTCCAGCCTTGCCAGTCATAACCATAATGTTTTCTATTGTAATCATCCTGGGCAAGCTCCCTAACAGGGAATGAATGCATCAACAGCTCCATGTTGGCAGTACCTGAAGGAGGTTCTCTCTCTGCCAGAAAGACTGTGTATTAAATATTACATTTTAGTCTAGCCAAGGGTGTGACATAGCTTTCCTCCTTTTTGGAGAAAAACATTCTCTGCATGACTCCCACAATGTTACCCATCACTAGTCCATGTGAGGCCAGTGGCAGGTAAGTTTAAACTCAATCACTTATCCATCTTGAACTTAAGGATTGAATACTTTAGAAGTTGTCAGGGAGAAGGAACAGAAAAGACCTATTTCATGAGAGGAAGGACTGTGCTTCATTTAAAGTTTGGATCTCCCACAGGTCCCAGGATAGTACTCTGTGAATTGTATGTATTCAATAAATGCTTGTTTGATCAGGCACTCAACCTTTTTTGGGGGCTATATACCTCTTAGAGGTCTGGTGAAGTCTGTAGGCCCTCTTCTCAAAATAATGCTTTGTTGTTGTTGTTGTTGTTTTGTGTTGTTTTGTTTTGTTTTTAATTATTTATTTGGGAATATTTTTTCCATGATTCCATGATTCCATGATTCAGTTCTTCCCCTCCTCTCTTCTCTCTCCCCTCTCAGAGCTGCGTGACAAGGAAATCACTTTAAAAGACTGATATATATTAATTTAAGGTCGCCAAGGAATTCAGCTATGTAATTCCTAAAAGAAAACTCAAGTCAGCAGTCAATCTTTTATGGAGTTTAATTACAATAGGAGGAAGAAAGGAATTAGAGATAGAGAGAGAGAAAAAGGGAGAGAAGGGAATAGGGCTTAAATACCCCTTCTGTTTAGGCTGGGCCAAAAGGCCCAAGCCCTTAGATAGCTGGGGCAAAGAAAAGAGATCAGTCCCTATTACTCACGTGACCAAAAATGGAGAAACAGTCTCCGGGGCCCCCACCTTCAGCTTCCTTCAGCACAAGCTTCTCAGAGCACACTCCAACCACTCAGACAAACTCCTCAACCACCACCCCTGAGTCTTCAGAGCCCTCTATCTTTAAGGAAACCATCCAAGTTCCCTCCCCTCAGTTCTCACATCTACCAATCACTGTCCATCAATTTCCCTGTGCCAATGGAGGCTCTAGCTTAACCCAGGACTGCCCAGAGGTCTCTGGCTTTGCACATGTCTGTTGAAGGTCATATTTTCAAATAATTAAATCTTTGATCCTTTGCTACAGCCCTTCCTAAATCCTGTTAACCTGAGTAGGGTAGAGATTGGAATAATTAAATTTTGATCTATGCTGCAGCCCTTCCTCAATCCTGTTAGGACTGAGTAGGGTGGAGATTGATTCCAAGTATCTCCATTGTATCAATTCTAAAATCAATCATGACTCAAAGAAATTCCTGTTCTATGCTTAAGCATAGGTCAAAGTCCTTTCCATTGTTCAGCAAAAGGTTTCTGTCCTAAAGTAATCTTAAGAAGAGAGGAGGAGGAAACTCTCATGCCAATGGGGTTCACATTCCAATAGCCAAGACCCACTTATCAATAGGAAATTTTTCAAGTATGAAATTTCCCAATGGTGAAATTTCCAACATTTATAAGTCTAAGAAATTTTGAGGTTTACAGCTGACAAGCAATTCCACTCGGTTATACATGTATCATTGTTCAAAACTTATTTCCATGTTATTCATATTTGCAGTAAAGTGAACTTTTAACATCAAAACCCCCAATCATTTCCCCATCGAACAACATGATCAATCATGTGTTTTTCTTCTGCATTTTTGCTCCCACAGTTCTTTCTCTGGATGTGAAGAGTGTTCTTTCTCCCAAGTTCCTCTGGATTGTCCTGGGATTACTACTAGTAGAAAAATCTGTTACATTTAATTGTGCCACAATGTTTCCGTTTCTGTGTACAATGTTCTCCTGGTTCTGTTCCTTTTGCTCTGCATCAGTTCCTGGAGGTCTTTCCAGTTCACATGGAATTCCTCTAGTTCATCATTCTTTTCACCACAATAATATTCCATCACCATCATATACCACAATTTGTTTAGCCATTCTCCAATCAATGGACACCTCCTTATTTTCCAATTTTTTGCCCCCACAAAGAACATAAATATTTTGTGCAAGTTCAAAATAATGTTTTTAAAGAAATAATAAAATAGCTGGGACTACAAAGGAAATTAGTTATATTCAAATGCAGTTATGTATTTTTAAGTTCACTGAAATAGATTAAGAACCCCTGGTATAAATACGTTGAACTAGAATGAACTAGACACAGTTTTCTATCTCTCCATTTCCATGGAGGCTTAAGCTCAAATGCTCTACTCAAGTTTTAATGATTTGTTTTATTTTTTGCTTATTTATCTACAATTAAATTTCAAAAGTGGTAAGAAATCTACTTAGAAATAAGTTCTGAAATGAACCAACTAGCATAGAGATGATTTTTAAAAATAACTCCTAGGATCATATGCATTTGGGCTATTTATTCTGACCTATTTATTAGTATTATATTTGAGGGGGTTATATATGGTGCTTTAAAAAGAATTATGATAGCTAGCATTTATGTAAAGCTTTAAGGTTTACAAAGGGTTTTACAAATATTTTTTTTGTTTGATACTCTGTGAGGTAGATACTATTATTATTCCCAATTTGCAAATAAGGAAACAAAGGCTGACAGATTAAGAGATTTACCCAAAGTTTCAGAGCTATTAAGTGCTAAGGCCAGATTTGAATTCAAGCTTTCCTGGTTCTAGGTCCAGTACTCTATCCACTGAGCCACCTGTGCAGTGAGATTTCACAAATGATATGCTAACAAATATTCCCTGAGAAGGTATGTATGTCTGAGATATTTCCTATCCAGAAATTGTGCTTATAGACAATGAAGAGAAAACAAATCTGTCCCACCAAGCCTTCTATCTAATTTCCTGTCCACACACATGAACTCACGCATATATAAATGTGACAATCCTATGACATGCATTGCTTCTATATATACCTTAAACTATAGTAATGAACTACCTTCATGTTCTAGGCAAGACCTGCCTCAGGCCATTTCCCTCATAGTTTATATTCAATTTTGGAATAAAATGAGATATATGTAGACCATGCAGCAGTTAATAAAAAGAGCCATTCAATAAAGATAGATACTGAGGATAACTCAAATTGCTTAGAGAGGGATCCTGGAGCTCCTCCTGGCTATGTTATACTTAGGAGACCAGAAAGTGATCACAGCCTGAGATTTTAGTCCCCTGAACCAACCAAGTTCCAAAGAAGGTCTTGATACCTTTGGAAGAAAAAGAAATTTAACTTGGGTAGGAGTTGGAATATTTTTTCTACCACACCAACCAAAACATGGCAGCAATCCATAATTCCAATCCCCCATCAGCTTCAAAAGTACTTTCTTTATTTCATCCTCAAACATCATCCTCAAACATGGTGGTGGAGAGTAAATTGGATCTGAAAGCTGGGATACAGATTTGAGAAGAAGGTCCCTGACCCAGACTCTTCCATGTTCCTTCATCACTGTCAAACAATACTACTATGCCATTCAAGTGAAGGTCTACATTTTTCATATGGGAGTTATGGTGGTATCATCCAGTTAAACAATTGCTCAAGGAGTTTACAAAGTAAAAATTGGACAAGATGGCTCCTGGGTAATGTAACATTAGATGCCTCTTATTTTTGATGATCAATCTCTAAAAATACTAAGCATTTTTGGGTGCCCATTATGTATCAGACACACTTGTAAGCACTGAGGATACAAAAGCAATGAATGATGAAGGTGACAATTAACAATTATATGGGACAAATTGGGCTGCCAGGTGGCCCAGTACCTAGAACACTAGGCCTGGGCTCAGGAAGACCTATCTTATGTGACCCTGGGCAAGTCACTTAATCTTGTTTGCCTCAGTTTTCTCATCTGTAAAATGAGCTGAAGAAGGAAATGGCAAATCACTATAGTGCCTTTACCAAGAGAACCCCAAATGGGGTCACAAAGTCGAACACTACTATCATGACTAAACAACAACTACATATAGAATAGATGGATTTCTTTTGAGCCTCACAAACAATCTTATGAGATAACTCTATAGGCATTTTTATCCACATTGTTCAAATGAAGAAATTGAAGTTTAAATGACTGGCTCATTGACTCTGGACTAAAAAGTTTTAGAGGTAGAAATTAAATTCAAGGCTTCTTGATGAAAAATCTTGTTACTTTATCCATGGTCCTCAGAGACATGAAAAATGATGCACAAAACTCAGATAGTTCACCTAGCACTTTTATCTTTCTCTTTGCAAAACTATGCAGGTAAAAAATTAGTTCCTTTTACTTTTCTCATTCATCTTTCCATTAAAGTGTTAAACAAAAGGAAAAAAGATGGGAGGAAGAAGGGGAGCTTAGATGGTAGTCAGGATACACACATGCTAGTTTATATGATCATACACTCAGATTTGTTAGGGACTTCAGAGGTCATTTAGTCCAACTCCTTCATGGTCCATAAAAGGAATGTTAAGTAGTTTATTCAAGTTAACAGAGTTAGTAAGACTCAGAAGTGGAATCAAATCCAGGGTTCTCAGACTCCAGGGACATTAATCTGTCCAGAGCTTTAAATGTCACAAGATACAACATCCTCTGTTACCTATGTTGTATTTTGCTTCTTATCTCTTAGTCTGCCAGAAAAGCAAAATAATAAAATACATTCCAGGTTTGGAAATACAATGACTTCTCATATTGTTTATTTCCATGTCCCTTTAGCTTTGTGACATATGTAGCAACTCCATCGAATGAGGTTAAAAATAATAGTCTAAATTTTGGGATTCTTTCAGTGAAATACACTCTCTCCCCTGGGGTCAAGGATGGGAATGGAAGAGGTAGTATCTATTCTGGGAATGGGGTCTGGACCATCAGAAACAAGGTTTTAGAATGTCTGAAGAAGAAGGAACAAACTCTAGGACTGGAAGAGAGATTACATAGCACCAGAAAGAAAAAAAAAATCCAAACAAGAGAACTCTAAAGAGCTGGTGTACTTCCAAGATGAGAAAAAGGATCTGTGATTTGAAGAAGGGAAATTCTTCTGAGGAAGGCTATAGAGAATGGAAATCTCATGGGGGGGGGGGGTGGATTCCAGAAAGTAAGATTGAGAACTGAAGTCAAGGCAGAGACCACCACCAGCTGATAACACTAGTTGGCAACATGGCATTGGCAGGTGGAGAGTCATGAGGAGCACACTGGATTCAGAAAAATTGAATTCCAGGAGAAAGTTCTTAACAGGAAAAGGATTTTGTGGCTATTAGGGACATATGAAAGTTCTTAGCTAGAAATAAAATAACAGCCTTGAAATTGTAAGCTCCGGAAACCCTCCTTTGAGGATCACTTAACTGGAAGGCATTAGGGTAAACCATTTGAAGGTGACAGTAGTCGTTTTCTCTCTTCATGTTGTCTGTTCAATAAAGCTGCCTCTTATACACTGTACAATTTTGTTTCTCTGTTTTCAGGGTAGGAACTTGGAGCCAAGAACTGAGAAATAACGCTCATGAATATTACCCACCAGAGAAGATGGCAAACACAAGAATTATATATATATATATATATACACACATATATTACAAACTTCTGATACAACTCCTAGCTTTGCAGCACATGAGATTCCAACTTTTTTATCTTTGTCTTAATTGTGTTAACTAAATAATAGTTCAGAAATACCCTAATTAAGCATGGTAAGGAAATTGGAATTAATTACTCAAGTAAAACTCTTTTAAACTGTTTTATGCTTTGTCAACATATATGCTAAAATGAGAACAAGACAGAAAAGCTTAGCATGACTCTTGGGAAGAATCACATATAAATTCATCAAGCATTGTTCCGTGTTTTGTAAATGGAAATGTTCGTGTTCGCTGATGTTTGTCAAATTCTTAATAAGAAAAACAGAGAGAGAAAATGCCTTTCAACTACCAAAACAAAACAGAAAAACTGGTATTTTTTTTTCATATGAGCAAGCATGGTAAGTTACAAGACCTGCATTTTCCACTTCATAACTAACCAGGAATGTCACTTCATTGAATAGAAAAGGAATAATGAAGGCATAGTGAGAAGTCCCAGAACAACCTACTCAACTGCTAATATGCCAGCAACTATTAAGGAAAAAATAAGTACATAATGGCTGTTCGGAACTCAAGTCCTTTTTTTTTTCTCTTTCAGGAGTAGTGGGTGGAAAGTTCCAATGAAAAAATGACCAGGGTTACATTATACTGTAACATTTTGTTCTTCTAATCACTCTGTTTTGAAAGCATATTCTTTATCCAGGGTTTATTACTTATGGAATTTCTCCTTAGCTCTGTGCCTGAAATACAGGTAATCATTATTTGTTTCTGTGTGTGCACGTGTGTTTGTGTGTGTGTGTATGTGCGCGCGTGTGTGTGTGTGCTTAAATGCATCTCTTTCCTATAATCTCAAAGGTCACATTACACTAGAATCTTTTGCAAACTCAGTTAATGATGCATAATAAAAACCCATTTTACCAAATCCACCAGGTCGTTCCTGGAATCAACTGTGACTGACAGAGGGAAATGTTTGCTGTGAAAATGTGAAAATGGCTTTCCCAAAATTTTGGAAATAGTAGATTGTCTTTGGCCTCTGTTAATAAGGAATGAAGGGGCTGAAATCTAGAAAAGATACACATACTGACACTAATGTAACTCATCCTTCAACACTGTGTAATTGGGTATTTCTTTCTAACCTCCGTTTGTCTTTTAAGTGCAATAGATCAAAATGCTACAAGCCAATCACTCCCATTGTTACTTTATTGTGCTTTATCTTCACTTTATTATTGATATTCTAGTTCAGGATCAGAACTGCTTCTGAAGATTCTTGATAGGGGAAGATTTTAGCCTAATGAGGCTCTGGGCAGAAAATCTATTTTTTATATTAATCTCTTTGTCCATTATTTTATATACTCCTATCCCCCCATTTCAAATCCTCCTTTTTAGCTAAAAGCTAATTTTAAAATGTAGAAAAAGGGAGCTCTGGTTCCCTTACAGATCTTTGTAAAAGTTGTTTGGCCTGTTTGAGACTCTAGTAGCAATATTGATCAACTTAATGCAGAAAGGACAAAGTTTCCCAGCAGATTTTTTTTAATCTACCTGTGAGAAGCTAACTGTATATTTAAGCATAGATAAAACATGGGTGGCATCTTGGACCTACAAATAGGACTGCAATCACCCTGGGGCATCTAGATGTCACTGCTCCATTTGGAGATATCTAGGCTTGTGCCCTAAATACTTAAATATGTGCCTTATAACTATGAATGTGGCTATATTCTCCCTTAACATATATTATATATTAAATAGTATATATAATATTTATACTCCCTCTCTACCTGCTACCCTATTGTGGACTTCTTCATAGGTGTGTACAAACAAAAGGACTGATAAAATAAACTTACACATGATAGAAAGCTGAAAGCAGCTTGACAGAGTCTTGTTTTTGAAACTTTGAAATCACGTGTTTAATCATAATGTAATGGGAGGGGGATAACCAAGGAAATGCCATCCCCATGTGTTCTGGATAGAATATGGCGCATAGAGTTTTTGTGGAACTGATCTGAGTTTCCCTGTTCATTCTCAGAGACATATGAAGGACAGGGACATTTGGGGATAATATAGAAATCCCTCCATCCCTGTGTAGTAGTCCAGAGATGGGGCTACATCAAAAAATACTGGCCACTAAACCAGGGAGATACTCTCTGCCTGTATGCTTAGCATTTGGGGACTGTGAACTCTCTCCAGAATTTCTTGTAAAGGAGTATATGGACTCCTTTCCACCTCTTTCTGCTCCTTTCCTTCACCTCATCCTTTCTGGTGATTGTAACTTCTAGAACATTTCAGTGAGATCATGAACTCATACAGGTGTGAAGGAGAATAGATCTCAAAGTCCTGGATATCTCTTTCATTTTGTGTTTCTTTCCCTAAGCACAGATGACCAAGAAATAGTTCTAATATGGTTGTTTCCAGCCTTAGGAATCTCTTGGGCTTGAGATTACCTCTTGGAGTCATTGAAAGGTCTGAGTCCCTGTTAACAGTATTCCTTCCAACCATTACAAGTCTTGTCAGAAGCGAAAATGACTACTGACAGGAAGAGGAACACAAGTCACACCCTGAAATTAAAGGTGGTGGTATTTTTTGTTTAAATGATTTTTTTTTGCCCTTCATCAATGAGCATTAATGTGCTATAATGGGAACAAGGTCTAGAGGAATGTTGGTTGAGTTCTTTATGGATCACTTAGAGAAGGATCTGGGCAAGAGTTGTACATGATAAGAAAAAAAGAATGGGTTTTGATATGTCCTCAGGGAAGGAGTATCCACCTCAAGAAAATCACAGCTCCATCAAAGTATGGAAGTATGTGATCTTCCACAGTATGGAAACCTGAGGGCATAAGTTGCTCTGGTACACATTGTACTGCCACAAGTCACATCAAATAATTAAAATCCAAGAGTCAGAACAGTGGGTCAAGTAGAATAATACTTATTATTATGTACAATTTTAATAAGTATACAGAGGCTTACAAAAATTACCCACAGATTTAAAAAAATCACCTACAGAGGTAAAAAATGGGAGAAAGGCTGCTAGGTTACTTCTTTTCAAGAAAAGGACCATAGGAATTTTGGTGAGCTGAAAGCTCAGTCTAAGCAGCAGTTTGATTCAGCAGCCAAGAAAACATTATGTGATCATAAGGTGCATTAGAAGAAGCGAAGAGTCCAAAACAAGAAATTATATGCTCTTGTTGTCTGGTAAAAAAAAACCATCTGCTATATTATGTCCATCTGAGTGCCATATTTTAAGAACAATGACAAGTTGGAGAATGCCCAGAGGATGATGACCAGTATGGTGAGGAACATGAAACCATGCTACATTAGGAACTGGGAAAAGGAATGCAAATATTTAGCCTTCATAGAGAAGAGTTTTGGGATGAGAAGATTTATAATTATCATCTTAAAATATTTGAAGTTATTACAGGTAGACAAGAGATAGAACTTGAATTTTTGGTCTTGAGAAACTAAGACCAAAGGATGAAGGCTGGCAAGAGACATATTACTTCTTAATTCAAGAATTCTGTAACCTTAACAATTCCCACTGTCCAAAAAATTGAATGAGCAGTCTAGATATAGACATCTTCAAGCAAAGCCTGGATGACCATTTCTCAGTAATACCTGCTTCAAGTATGGATTGCACTAGAATCAGATTTAGAGCTGGAAGAGATCTTAAGAGAAATCTAGTCCAACTTCCACATTTTCTCAATGAAGAATTGAGACCCAGAAAGTTTGAATGACCTGTCCAAGGTCACAAAAGTAGTAAACAACAGATGGGGTATATGAGTCCAGGTTCTCTGATTTCAGATCCTTCACTCTTTCCATTTTACTCCGCTTCTCCTAGCTCAGAGAAGATATGATTCTGTGTAACTCTTCTATCTTTTCAGCTATCTTCACCCTAGATGTACCAAGAGGACTTCAGAGTTGCCAAGAAACATGAGCGTCTTCCAGTTCTCCTTAGCATAATATGGCTAGTTATAGACCAAGATGACCAGTCTCATAAGATATTTGTGCATAAAATATTTCCATTTTTCTTATTGAGGCTACTGAAGCTCAGTACATCTTAGTGCTAAGTAGGACTGCCAGCTCTTCTGCCAGGGGATTGAGGAAGCAATAAATAAGCTCAATTCAATAAAGAGCTAAAAGTGACATAGCAGGGGACATGCTAATCAGAAGAAGGATATGCTTGCCAAGAGATTTTTAAAAAGCTTGCTGGCATTATTTGTGGGGTAGCTAGGGCTATTAATCTTTTGCTTTTGAAAAGCACTCAATTATTACAAAATGTCTTTTCTAACCCTTTTACCATTGCCCCTTAAGAATGCTGTAACTACCTTGATTTATTGCTTTCATCCATCAAAAGAATAGTAACCTCACACTCATATAGTTATTGCTTGGGAGCCTACAAGTGTTGTGTCATGAGAGTGAAGACTCGGGCTGTACCCTTAATATGACTGGAGCTCATTCCTAGAAGAATCTGTTAAAAGATACCATCAATTCTTTAAGGCCAATACTCTCACAAAGGCATTTTTTAAAATATCAAAATAGATTCTGCTTCAGAAGACACCAATTCACTTTTATTTCCAAGAATACATGTATGCTCCATAGACATCAGAGTGGGAAACATACCGATTTTAATGTCACTAGGTTGCTCAGTGGATAGAAAGCCAGGCCTAGAGATGGGAAGTCCTGGGTTCAAATGTGATCTCAGACATTTCCTGGCTATGTGACCCTGGGCAAGTTACTTGAACCCTTTGCCTAGCCTAACTGTTCTTCTGCCCAGTAACAATCTCATGTCTCTTTGAACTCACTTGAGAAAGATTTGTGGTAGATTATATTTAACTGAAGAATATTTTTTAAAAAATCATAAGAATCAGGAAGAAATGGCAATCTAGCCCAATATTTAAATTTAAGTAAAATAGAGAGAGAAATTCCTCTCTTCCCCAACGTCCTTTTTATACCCTTATGCCCATTTATTCCACTAAAACTTCATGGGTTTTATTAGTTTTATTAGCACATTTGCTAAGGGCCATTGCTCAGATCAAGAGAATAGTAATTCATCTGATGCTGTTTACTCCCTTTAAATACATGTGCTTGAATTTTTTTAGATCAGGAAAATATTTTAAAGCAGGAATTCTCCAATTCCATCACTTGCTCTGGAAAAACAAACCGAGTGAAGGAATGATTCTTACTAAAGAAGAAACAACTTGAGAGTCAGTATAGAGAGAATAATAAAGCAAACTTTGTCTAAACATCTTTCAATGTTAGAGATTTAATTTAAAAATAGTATCTGGTTGATTGCTTTTTAGACTGGAAATTTTACAATACCAAATCATGGAAAAACTATTAGCACAACACTTTTCAATACTAGCATGTAATGTAAAAAGGAGAGTGTTTAGATGGTTGTCCTTAAGTTACCATATGGGTTTCTACTTGTCTGACAAATTTTTTTTCTCCACATTAAAGTGATTTGTAGAGACATAGATCTTACACACATGGCAAGAACCCTGTTATCAATGGTTCAGATTAGGGTGCCACATTTTAAGAAACACATAGACATAACTGAGAGGATGGTGAGAGACTCAAAAATCATGCCAGGTGAAACTTACCTGAAGAAACCAATGATATACAGCCTACAGAAGAAAAAAAAATGGAAGAGAGGGAATGATAGCTGTCTTCAAATGTTTGAAAGGCTGTCATGTGGAAGAAGAATTTGACTTATTCCATGCAGTGCTGGAGGGCAGAACCAGAATCAATGAGTCAACCCTTCAGGGAAACAGATATGGGCTCAATCTAAGGAAAAACTTTATAACAGAGCTTAATGAGAACTGGCTGAGAATGGAGTGGGTTGCTTTATTAGGGAGTAAATTCCAAATAAATGGAGGGGTTCAGTTTGCAGCTGCATGACCACTTATGAGAGATGTAGAAGAAGGAATTCATGCATCTGGAAAGGGGTTAGAACTGACAACATACAGATGTGACTCTCTAATATTAACTCAGAAATTAAATCACACCAAGATATCAAGGCAGTAGGGGGTAATGTATCAAGTACAATCAGGAAGATTTGGGTTCTTGTTGGCTATGTGACCAGACAAATCGCTTGACTTCTCTGTGCCTCAGTTTCTACAACTGTAAAATAATTAGGTTTGTCTTCATGCTCTCCAGGCTCCCCTCTGGCTCTAAATCTCTGATTTGGTGAAAAATATCAGTAATAATAATAACAATAATAATATACATACAATAGTATTGAAGAAATTAGTTCTATAAGCCAGGTTTGGTGGCAGAGAGAAAAGGGGTACTAT
Organism: Monodelphis domestica; assembly: GCF_027887165.1. Lineage (NCBI taxonomy): Eukaryota > Metazoa > Chordata > Mammalia > Didelphimorphia > Didelphidae > Monodelphis > Monodelphis domestica. The sequence continues at coordinate 180,371,447 of NC_077234.1, forward strand.
ATTTTTCTTTCTTGACATCAGTAATGACATTTTAGAATAAGAATTTCGAATGCTTTTTAAATGTATACAAGCAGTCACCTTTAATCCTTATGTTTTTATTTCTTTACCTTAGTTCTTGTGAAAGACTAACCAGAAGAGAAATCACTTTCCCTGTCTTGGACCCCCAAGACCATAGCATAAGAAGAACAGGATGTTTCCATCTCTTCCTATGAAACACCAAACTGCTCCCAAGCTCAGTGCCTGAGTAGTTGTGAACCATGTATGAGGCATTGAGACAGCATGGACCAGTGAGATGAATGCTGGCCTTGGAGTCAGGAAGACTGAGATTTGGTTCTTCCCCAGAGACTTATTAATTGAATGACCTTGCGTAAGGCATTAAAGCTTTCTAGGTTTTATTTTCTTCCTCTAAATTGAGGTTTGACTTGGCAACATCTAAAGTCACTTCCAACTCTACATCTAGGGTCCTCATCCTCTGGCTATGTGTTTTCTCTGTACTATAAGAACCTATGAGAAATGGCTAATGGGAAGATGTCATTTTCTCTTCATAGAGACATTGCTCACCATGGGTCAATCGAAGATTTCACTATTTATACTTTTTCATTAACTTGCAGAGCAAAAACTTTTACTGCCCTGTGTTTTGAATTGTGTGAAATGGGTTGCTTGCCATGACAGTGAGGGGGCTTAATTCTCACTTTTTTGTAGCTTCTGTGCTAGAGAATTCATTTTCCTTTGAAACTAGAAGTGGACATTGAACAAAATCTTCAAGGGAGCATTAATCTGAACACCTTCCCTTCGTATATTGCTGTTCTCACGCAATTTAAGGACTTGGAAGGTCTGGGCATGCCAAATAAAAGGTTTTCCCCCAACTACAGCTCTGATCTCATATAGTGGAGTAATTTCCTCCATGGTACCAACACGCACAGGTGTACATGGGATCCAGCCTTGGATGGGAAAGTGAGAGGTGGTGAGGGAAGGAATGAGAAATAAACAAATGAAAGTGTGAAATAATAAGGAAATTATCCAATTTAGGGAGAATTCATCATTTTCAGATCAATTCAATTCAATTGGGATAAAGCTGGTTCAATGGAAAAACACTGCTATTGACCTTGCCATCACAGATCAAATCTTGGTTCTGCCATCTCCAGATTGATAAATGGTCAAAGGATATGTATCGGCAGTGTTCATAAGAAGAAATCAAAGCTTTTAATAGTCACATGTAAAAATGCTCTAAAACACTATTAATCTGAGAAATGCAAATTAAAACAACACTGAGGTACGACCATATGCCCATTAGATTGGCTAATATGACAGAAAATGAAAATGACAGCTGCTGGAAAGGATATGGAAAAGTAGGTCTACTGGTGTACTAGTCTAAAAATTCTGGAGAGAGAGAGAGAGAGAGAGAGAGAGAGAGAGAGAGAGAGAGAGAGAGAGAGAGAGAGAGAGAGAGAGAGAGAGAGAGAGAGAGAGAGAGAGAGGCTCATTTTGTAGTGGCAAAGAATAGAAAGTTGAAGGGATTCATATCAAATAAGCTGTGATGTGTGGTTGTGATGGAATACTATTGTGTCATAAGAAATGACAAACAAGATGGCTTTAGAAAATCCTGGTAAGATTTATATGAACCAATACAAAGTAAAATGAGCAGAACAAAGAGAATGTTGTACATAGTAATAATACTGCTGTAATAATGATCATCTGTGAAAGATTAACTAATCTGATCAAGACAGTGATTGCAGACATTTTCAAAGGACTCATGATGAAAAATGTTATCTGAGTGCTGAGAGAGAACGGATGAATTGAGTACAGGATAAAGAATGTCTTTTTCACTTTGTTTTTCTTGCTGTGTACATATATGTGTGTTGTAACATGGTTAATATGGAAACATGTTTTACATGACTTCACATATATTATTGATATATTTCTTGTCTTCTCAATGAGTGGAGGAGGGGCAGGAGAGAGGAAAAGAATTTAGAACTTAAAATTTTTCTAAATATTTTTTCAAATAAAATGTTTTAAAATTTTCAATTGAAAAATGTCTAACAAAAATGTAATTACAAAATAAAATCCAAAAACTAAAGTCAAATTTGGCTCTGTAACTTAGATTCCATGCAATTATGGGCAAATCTATTCATTTCCTGGGCCTCAGTTTCAACAACTGTAAAATGAGGGTTTTGAACTAGGCAATTTCTAAAGCCCCCTCTAACTTGAAAGCCATGGTCCTGTGATGTTAATCCAACAAATATTTCTTAAATGGCTATTATATACGATTGCTAGACCAAAAGGTGAGTATATAAGGGGAAAAAAGGAAAATAGTTCCTGCCTTTAAGAACCTTACAATCCATTGGCATGCAGTGAGGTGTAAATAGATACATGAATTCAAAATATATTTAATATAAATATGAAGTGTGGAAAGAGCTGTTAATAACACAGGAACAAAGATTTCTTGGAGGAAACAGTAATTAAGCTGACCCATGAATGGGGATAGGGATTCCAAGGAGGAGAGATGAGAAGATAAACAGTTCCAAACATGGGAGACAGTCTGCAGAAAGAAAAAGAAAAGAATCACAGAATATTTTGTATAGAGAAAAAAATAGGCCCATTTGGATGGAATGTAAAAATAAGTGAGAGTAAGGAATAGGAAATAAATCTTGAGCAATAGGTTAGGGCAAAACTATGAAGGTCTTGAAGTGTCAAACATAGGAATTTATATTTTATACATCTTTATATTTACATTTTATACTTTTCCTAGAAGAAATGTCATTGAAGTTTCTCTAGAAGGGGACTGACATGATAATCGAACGTAATGGACTTCTCCATTAGTGGCGGTGTAATGTCCCTGAACAATCTGCAGGGATCTAGGAGAAAAAACACTATTCATAAGCAGAGGACAAACTGTGGAGTAGAAACACCGAGGAAAAGCAACTGCCTGACTACAGCAGTTGAGAGGACATGACAGAGGAGAGACTCTAAACGAACACTCTAATGCAAATATTAACAACATGGCAATGGGTTCGAATCAAGAACACATGTGATACCCAGTGGAATCACGCGTCGGCTATGGGGGGTGGGGGGAAGGAAAAGAAAATGATCTTTGTCTTTAATGAATAATGCATGGAAATGATCAAATAAAATACTATAAAATTAAAAATAAATAAACTAAATTAAATTAAATTAATAAAATTAAAAAAGGGGGGGACTGGCATGGCCCAACCTACAGTTTAGGAACCATGCACTCTTTTTAGAAAAAAAAAAGAAAACATGCCTCAAAAATCAGAGATACATGCATTGCTCATGGGTATGTCAAACCAATATTTTTAAATAACAATTATGCATAAAATAATTTACTTATTTTGTGTTATAGTGGTAGAGTACTAAATTATCAAATAATTATTTTATAGAGCTAGAAAATTATAGTAAAATTCATTTGGGGGAACAAATGGTAAAGAATTTTAAAAGAAATATTGAAAAAAAGTGGAAAGAAAGGAGTTTAAGCAGTACCAGATCTCAAACTCTGCTACAAAGAATGAAATTATTTGATTTGATATTAGTTAAGAAATAAAGAGATTGATAAGTGGAACAAATTAGTCACACAATATGTAAACAAATACTGTAGCCAAGTGACTGATAAATCCAAAGACCACTGCTACTTGGTCAAGAACTGGTTTTTCCTCAGATACTACTTGGGAAGACTAGAACACAGTTTAACAAAAATAAAGTTTAAATCAAAACATACCAAGATAACTTTAACAAGGATATATAGACATAAAAATAACATCATAAACAAATTAGAGAAGGAAGGAAGAAATGATTTTTCTCATCTTTCAGCATGGAAAGAGGTCATGACCATAAAATGCATAGAGAGAATCACTGAAGATGAACTGAATAAGATAATTTTGACTATGTAAAATTAAAACCTTTTTAATAAGCAAAATTAATAAATCTCAAATTTAAAAAGACACAGGTAACTTAGAGGGGATAATTACAGTAATTTTCTCTGTTAACAGTCTCATTTCATAGATAGAGATTGAAAGACAGACAGATGATAGATGGATAGATAGATAGATAGATAGATAGATAGATAGATAGAATTGATCCAAATGTATAAGCCTAAGAACCATTTCCCAATAGATAATGGTCAAATGATATGAACAAGCAGTTTTCAAAGAAATCCATGCTATCAATCAATAGTGATGTGAAAAAAATTGTTCCAAATTAGTAATAATTAGAGAAACATAAATTATGACTCTAAGGTCATCACCAGAGTGGCAAAGTTGAGAGAAAAGGGAAAATGACAAAAGTTGAAAGGCTTTGGGAAGACAAATATGTGGGTGCATATCCTTTGATCCATCAATGCCACAGTACTTGACCTCTACTCTCAAAGAGAACAAAGAATGAGGGAAAGGACTCATATGCACATAAATATTTATTGTAGCTAGTTTTGTAGTGGAAGGAACTGGAAACTAAGAAGGTGCCCATGATTGGAAATGCCTGGAAAAAAGGATGTTACATGCAATGAAATATTGTTGTACTCTAAGAGATTATAAAGGAAGCAATTTCAAAGAGATCTCGGAAGAACTGCATGAACTGCTGCAGAATAAAGTGAACAGAACCAGGAGAACAACTTATGTAACAATAATGTAAAAACAAACTCTGAAATAATTAAAAACTGATTTTAAATTTAAATTTTAATTTTAAAAAACTGATCAATGCAATGACCCGCTACATATCCAGAAGACTCATAATGAAGCACACTACCCCATTCTTGAAATAGAGGTTATGGATTCAGGGAGTGGATAAAGACATATATTATTTGGATGTAGTCAATAAAGGAATTTTATTTTCTTGGATAAGCATAATTGTTAGAGGACTTTGTTTGAGTATGTTGTTATTGCTTCTCCTCCAATTAGGTGGGAAGGCTTTGTTCATTGAAAAACACAATTTTTTTTTCAAACTACATCATTCTACATATTATTATATTGGAAAGTGTACTGGATTGGGACTAAGTTCCATTTGATGTTGGCTCTTTCCTGATCTACTTTTGTGCTATGGGCAGCTTCTCAGGATTTCACCTTCTTTATCTATGAAATGAAGGAATTGGAATTAAAGGTCTCTCAAGACTCTTCTATCTCTAAATTTGTGATCCTATAGTCATATGATTCTTTTGATTGCAAAGGACAAAACTAATATCAACAGATAAAACATTTAAGGAATGTAGATTCTGGCTCAATCTGAGGAAAATTTTCCTGATAATTGGAACTATGCCAAAATAAAGCACGTTGCTTTGTGAGGCGGCACATTCTAGCAGTAGAGATCTTGAGACAGAAATTGTATGACCATTTGTTGAGAATGTTAAAGATAGAATTCTTCCTTTGGGTAGCAATTGTACAAGGTGACCTTTAAGGTTCTTTTTAATTCTAAACTTCTATTTCCACAACTCTGAGGCCAATATTACTTGCATTATAACTATACTTGCATGAATTTGGGAACTCATTTTAGGTGGGGTTTTTTTTAAAGCATCTTTATGTTGTTATTTTGTTTAATGTGAGTTCAATTCAGAAGTTGCCTTATTTAGGGGCAACTGGGTGGTTCATTAGATAGAGAACCAGGCCTGGAGATGGGAGATCCTGAGTTAATATCTGGCCTCAGATACTTTCTATTTTTTTCTCAAAATTGATAATTTTTATTTAATTAATTAATTTAGAATCTTTTTCCATGATTACAAGATTCATGTTTTTTCTCACCCAACCCCACATAGCTGACACACAACTCCGCTAGGTTTTACATATGTCATTGATCAAGTCTTATTTCTATATTATTAATATTTGCAGTAGGGTGATAGTCTAGAGTCTACAACCCCAGTCATATTCTCATCAACCCATGTGATCAAGCAGTTGTTTTTCTTCTGCATTTCTGCTCCCACAGTTCTTTCTCTGGATGTGGATAGTGTTTTTTCTCCTTGATCCCTCCAAGTTGTTCAGGGTCACTGCATTGCCACTAATGGAGAGGTCCATTACATTCTATTGTACCACAGTGTATCAGTCTCTGTGTACAATGTTCTCCTGGTTCTGCTCCTTTTACTCTGCTTCAATTCCAGGAGGTCATTCCAGTTCCCATGGAATTCCTCCAGTTCATTATTCCTTCCTCAGATACTTTCTGGCTGTGTGACGCTGGGCAAGCCTTCTAACTCCAATTGCCTAGCCTTTATCACTCTTCTGCTTTGGAACCAACACTTAGTATTGATTCTAAGACAGAAGACAAGAATTAAAAAAAAAAAGAAGTTGCCTTGCTGTCAAAACATGCTAAGAATTTTGTGGGTTTGGGGTTTTTTATTCATTATTTTAAACTATGCTAGAATCCATGATGCCTTCACTAGTCCCTTTCCTTTGCCAATATCCTCCTTCAATACTTGATGATACTGAGGCAATGAACTTGAGTTCTTAAAAGCTAACACTAACTTCAATTAGCTTTTAGAAAGGGTTATCCATGTGTTCTATAGGGTTTGTGTTTAAATGGTTTTGTTATTACATTCTGTAATTGTCAGCCACTCATGATACAAATTTGTTAGTTCCCATGTTTACCTGTCTCATGCCCCTCCTTCATTCACCATGGTCATCCTTCTCCCCAAATCTTTACAATTTGAATGTGGGATGATAATAGACACCATGTCTAGTTTACTAAAACATGTTATTATTAGAGAGGTAGGAGTCCTAGAGGAGCTGCTCACCCCCTTCTAAGTGGGAGATACCTCCTCCTTTGGTAATTTTTAAGTTCGAAGTATTAAGAGAAGGAAATTTGGAGGAAGTTGCTAAACGAATAGTCCTAGAAAGAGAGGAAAAAGAAAGAAGAAAGATATTTGAGGCAACCAAAGAAAGAGAAAGTCTTTCTAAGATCAGAGCAGGTGGTCACTTACATTGTGCTGTTAGCATGATTTAATTGATACCAAGACAATCTTCTGGTTTATAACATCTTTCTCACTGATGCCCTAAAATTCTACTACCATGAGTTCATCCTTCTGTGACAATGTTATAAATTACAATAATCCAGAGAGGAGCAATGCACCCAGAAGAAGCCTGAGTGATTATGAGATCCATAAGCCTATTATTAGATTGTAAGCCACATGAGGGCAAGGGCTAGCTTTTGCTTTTTTTTTTTTTTTAATTTCCAGTGCTTACCACAGGGCACAGGGCAGGTACTTAATAAATGTTTATTGATCCATTGAAAGTGAATTAATTTATCAGAATCTAGTTACTATATATTTACTGTTGACAGAGGGAGTGGGGCTTTTACTTTACACAGATCATGGGCACCAAGCATCTGAATTATCTAAAACTAAACAAAAGTCTTTTTCTCTAGGAACTTGGAATTCAGATTTTTTACCACAATCTTCAGGAAGTCCATGTGAAGTCTCCTTGTACCAATCCCTCAATAAGAGCTAGGATTTGAATTCCTGCACAAAGCTGAGCAGAGCCTTGATGATGAGGTCCTATAATAGGGCTTGATGCTTGTTGATCATGGACCTTAGGGAGTATTCCAGGAATAAAAGCTATACATCTTTTGCTAATAATTCAGGCTTCATAAAAATATTGAAGTAAGCCTTCTGTAGCTGTTTCTTTATCATCCTGAAGACAGTTGGAGTAGAAGTGAAGTCAGCTTAATAATCCATGATGAACTGAAAGAGTAGAGGTCATGTTTGTGGTTGAACCCTTTTACTCCCACAATCAAGGCATACTCTGCAGTCACCAGCTTATATTCCAGATGGGCAACATCTGCTTCAAGGGCTGGCTCAGCAAATTTGTGGGTGAAGATATTTACAAAGATATCAAAGAGTATTGTGTAAAGCAGACCTCTGGATCAATAATGAGACCCCCTCATCTTATAGTCCAGAATCATACTAACAACACAATATAAGTGACAAACCTATTTTGATCATAGAAAGATTTTCTCTTCCTGCAATTGCCTCAGATATCTTTCTTTTTTTTCTTTCTTTCTTTTTTACTACTTCCTTCCTCCCTCTCCTTCCCTCCTATCTCTCTTTCTTTTTTCCTTTCTTTCTTTCCTTCTTTCTTTCTCTCTCTTGCTCTCTTACTCTATTTCTTAATTTCCTTCCTTCCTTCCTTCCTTCCTTCCTTCCTTCCTTCCTTCCTTTCTTTCTTTCTTTCTTTCTTTCTTTCTTTCTTTCTTTCTTTCTTTCTTTCTTTCTTTCTTTCTTTCTTTCTTTCTTTCTTTCTTTCTTTCTTTCTTTCTTTCTTTCTTTCTTTCTTTCTTTCTTTCTTTCTTTCTTTCTTTCTTTCTTTCTTTCTTTCTTTCTTTCTTTCCCAGAAGTAGCTTCAGACTACATGTCAAGCCCGAGTTCACATAGGTCCTAGGTAGACTTCAAGTTCAAAACCAAGCTTTCTGATTCTAAATCCTTCTGTATACTCTACCATGCAATTCATCAGACCCAAAAATTATAAGTTGTGTGGAAAATAATATTGAAATGTAATGATTTTTATGGGAAGCCTTTCTTGAACCTCAGGCTTTGAAGGTCAGCCATCTTCTGAGTAATTTGCTCTCAGGCCTTCGGGCATCACACTGGACTGGCTTTTGTTACAGGCAGTATGGAGACCTGCTCCTTCTTTATCTGCAAACAAGAATTCTCTTAGATGAGAAAAGTTAGCAAATTCTAGACACCAAGTGGAAGGAGCATTGGCATTCTTAAGACCCACCTCTTCCTGTGATGAAAATATGAGGGAGGAGTGAAGCTTTTGAGTCCACCTCCACAGAAGCTATTCACCAATCAGAAATGTTTTGGGATGTCCATGGGAAGGACTGAGTGGTCAGGTCAAAGGCTTATGCCAGAGGAATTCTCTTTTGTCCCAGTAGTTCTTGTTGTTGCCTATTCAGATTGTGGAGGGAGTCTACTATCCATTTTTAGATTGTCTTGAGCAGTTGGTTAATAAATTAACTGGAAATTAACTTAAAACTAACAATTTCAGAATTCTCTGGAGAATTTCAGTCGTTACATTTGAAATCTAGAAGCACCTCAGAAGCCATCTAGTCTAACCTTCCCTACTTACAGATGAGGAAACTGAGACCCAGAAAGACGAAATGAGTTGCCAAGGTCATACAAGTCCATGCCTTCTCATGATAAGGAATTCCTATCCATGTTCTTGTATGTGGCTAGCAGAGACCATCCAAAGGAGATTTGCTCACTCTACACAACGTAGGTGCATTTGTCTCTGTGGCAGTGGAAGAATGGGCAGCAGCCTCTCGCTGTGAGATGGCAGTGTCCCGCATGCTCCCCAGAAACGTGCCTTACTGAGACCACAGGAACTTACACACACCTGTTAGAAATAGTCAGAGGTGGCACCGTTCAACTTGATGGCAGCAGCATTTTAGCAGCATTTCAAACAGAAGGTCTCCAGCTGCTCCTATAGCTAGGGGATGCCCATATTAGGCTGTGCATCATTTGAGTACTGACGCGTGCATAACATAAATATAGCCTCTGTTTACAGGGCAGTTTGTGCTGTGTTTTCTCCGGGCTCACATAGTGCTAATTCCTTTCTGTGCAAAGGCTTTTTTTTTTCTTCCAAGAAGCATAGTATTACCGCAGTTCAACTGTATTTACCACCAATAAGATTCTAAGCGATTGGGAAAGAAACTGCCTTCATTAAAGAGCAAAAAGTATAACTGAAGAGATGTGCTGCAGCTGGCCAAGCCCCCCTTTTTACACCAAGGCACCGAAGGGCTCATTTTAACTTAAAAAAGGAACTAAAGAAAACGAGTTGTGACTGACCCACGGAGGATTGTTTCCAAAATTTCAGGTCCGTGTAGGGAGCAAATGAGACGAGAGACCTGTCTGGGGGACTTAGCCTGGGAACATTAGATGGCTTTCCACAAAGAAGGCGCTGTGACCCAGTTGAATATTCACTGTCCACGAGAGCAGCCACGCCATTGCCACGTTACCCTGCCTAACAAATGAGCAATTCCTCGGGACTGAGGCAGAGTAGAAGGTAGTTCCCCACTTTAAAAATAGATATTACATCTAAGAAGAACGTTCCAGGTGTATAAAGGTGATTTTGAAGACAGAATATAGAGTTGAACATATCTATGATGGGAAAGTCCTTTTTTCTCACTAGGTCTTCTCCAGTGATAGGCAGGTGTAGACAGAGAGCAAATGAGTGGATTGGGCTCTTGTGGGCTTTTGAGTTGATGCATCTGTTCCATTTGATGTATTTGGTTAGGTAGGTAAGGGGCACAGTGACAGAGTGACAGGTCTGGAGGCAGGAGGACAAATCTAGTCTCTGGATTTGAACAGCTCTATCTGACCTTGGTTTGAGTCACTTCACCCTGTTTGCCTCACTTTACTCATCTGTAAAATGATCTGAAGAAGGAAAAAACAAGCAACTTCAGTATCTTTGCCAAGAAAACCCCATAGGGGATCCCAGAGGGTTGGACAACTGAACCGATTAAACAATAAAATCGATATCAGCAGAAAATAAAAATACAGCAACCTTTACTACGAGAGAGAAAAGTTGGAGCAGTGCTTTTGAGTGAACTGGGCAAGGTATAAACATCATCAACATTCCCTCCCTTCTTTGGTATTTGAAAATTGTTCCTGCATGAGTAAAGTCCAGAATGCTTTCCCATTTTGCTAAAACATGTGCAATTTGGCTCTATATGTCCTAGAAGAGAATCCTTTGATATACTAAAAAGGCTCCATTGCAAAAAGTAATGATTTTTTCAAAGGCCTTATAAACAGCTAAATATTTATAGTAACAAGTTTAGTAGTCACCAAGAATTGGAAGTGAAATAGATGACCGTCAAGTAGGGAATAACCAAATAAATTACAGCATTTGGAAAATTACTATACTATAAGAATTTATGAATAAGATAAATACAGAGAAGCACTGGAAAATTATATGAATTGATGCAAAGGAAAATTAATTTGGAATACTACCTATGCATGTACTACAATATAAATTGAAAACAACAAAAGACCCAAAACTTAATGCTATTAAATTATAGTGACCAAGTTTGTCCCCAAAGAAGAGAGATAATAATAGTTTTCTCCCATCTTTACAGAGTACAGTCACTTAATATACATTTATTAAATGTCTACTATGTGTTAGGCACTATGCTAAGTGCTATGGATATAAAGCTAAAAGACTGTTCTTGCCCTCAAGGAGGGCACAATCTAAGGAGGGAGACAATATGCAAATAACTATGCTATATATATATATATGGGATAGACTGGAAATAATAGGAGGGATCTAGGCTTCAGGAAAAGAAAATGTTTAAGATTAAATATTATTAATTATTAAATATAGATCACACAATCAGGAGGCATAAAGGAAGATACAAACCAGTGTGGAGTGAGACATTACTGGAGTTAGATTGATGTGGATAGAAGTAGACTTGGCAGTGGGAGATGGGGACTGAAGTGTGTATAGCAATAACCAGAAGCTCAAAATATAAAGGAGTGAAGTATGCAAAACATTAAGGAGGAGCTGAGATGGATTATCAATGGTTGGAGAGATAGCAGAAAGTAAAAGAGGTCCTATGTAACTATAGATGGGAAAACATTGTGCTAATTATCAGAGGGGGAAATAAGCAGATTTTTAAACTCCAGGTCTTCATTTCTGGGTTTTTAAAAGTCCCCATAAAATTCATAATTGTGTAGATGCTTTATAAATTCATAGAAATGGAAGAAGTAATTACTAAGGCAGCATGGGCTCATTAACAACAAGTCATGCCAGACTATTCTCATTTCCGTTTTTGACAGGGTTACTAGACTAGCATGATCATGGGAATACTGTGGACATACTATGCCTAAATTTCAGTGAGGCGTGTGGCAATGTCTCCCCTGATATCCTGGTGGATAAGATAGAGGGATGTGATGTGAAATGAATGATAACACCAGTAAGTGAGTTTGGAACTGGCTGCATAACCATATTCAAAGAGTATTGATTAAGGTATTTAGGTCAACCTGGAGGAAGGAAATGCCCCCAGTGGTCTAGCCGTGGACCTGTTCTTCTCCATGCTTTGTTTTTTTTTTTTTTAATCAAGGATATAAATAAAGGTTTAGATAATATGTTTATCAGGTTTGTAGGGGATATGAAACTGGTAGGACTAAAATGAATGGCAGCATATGAATGCAAAAGGATATAGCCAAGCTGGAACTGTGAAATGAGGCAAATAAGATGAAATTTAGCAGAGAGAGATGTAAGATCCTACATTTTGGTTCTAAAAAATATAGATAAATCAAAATGGAATATATAGAGGTAGAAAATAGTTCATGAAAAAAAATAGAAACCAGATCTTAATGGACTGAGTTTGATTTCAGTTCATGTTCATGGGAGCAGAAAACAATGACAAATTTCTTGTAATCTCAGACTACATTCCCAGAAATGCGATGTCCATAATGAGGCACTTTATAGCCATTATACTACACTCTGGTCAGACTATATCTGAAGATGTATGTTTTGTTCTAGCTACCACATTTTAAAAAAAGATATTGATGAGTTTGCAGGGTTGAGAGGAGGTCAACTAAGATATCAAGAAGGATTGCATCCATGTTACACAAGGATCAGCTGAAGAAACTTCTGACACTTAAAGAAGAGAAGATTTGTTGTTATTCAATCACATCTGGTGCTTCATGACCCCATTTGAGGTTTTCTTGGCAAAGATACTGAAGTGGTTTTCCATTTATTTCTTTAGCTCATTTTACAGATGAGGAAACTGAGTTAAACAGGACAAAGTAACTTGAGATGGGTCCCATTGCTAGTATGTGTCTGAGTTCAAATTTGAACTCATGTCTTCTTGACTCCTAGATCAGTGATCTACCTACT